>NC_090441.1:66885555-67221891 GCF_031143425.1 Pleurodeles waltl | reverse complement strand
GCACTAACTGTGGTTATCTGGTCACACTGGACTAGAACAAAGTCACAAGTTCAGGCTTACCTCGATGGAGTGGGGATTGGCTACAGGGACCTCGTTTGACTCGCTGAACAAGAGTACCTTAAATCCTGGCTGTGAAGAGATGCAGAGTCCCATGTCAAGGATATGAGACTTATGGTCTGGGTGAGGAGATGCATTGCACATCAATACTTCCAGGGAGCTGCAAAGTGCAAGGCTATGTCCTTGCGTGGAGAGGCATTGCACTGCGTCAGTTCCAACAGGCTGCATTGTGCGAGGCAATGTCCTTGCCTGATATTCATTGTCTGCGATGGATGATTAGAAGCCCTGGTGTCTGGAACGTCCATGCAGCAGGTGTGATGCATTGGTTCTGAGGTTGATGCGTCAAGCAGTGAAGGCGACGCACCAGTTCTGCACGAGATGTGCTGCATAGTGGAGAAGATGCTTCGGTTCTTCTTGATTCACAGTTTGGGCTGGCAGAGCACCATCAGGCCCACTTCCAAAGGTCCAGGATTGTGGTGGCACCACGTGGGAAGGCAGGACTCACAGATGGCAGAGTCCAGGTGCTGGGTTCAAGTTTGTGGGAAGCATGTTATATCCCTGAAGCTTCTGATCAGGAGACCACCCAACAAGCCCTTGGAGTCACCCTGGGGTCCTGGGATTAGAGATGCAGGTCCAGTCCTTCTAACCCAAGCGAGAGGGCAGCACAGTAGAGGCTGGATAGGTTTACTTGAAATACATATTTCCAGTACCATAAGTCTGATCTGTTGATTCTGAAAAATGATGATAAACCCAGAAGGTGTGAGATATTGATTCTGAAAAGCATACAAACATGTATGTTGTTGCATGAAATGTCACAGGTTACCTATTGCTTGTTAAAATCCTTTCTTGGACGTCTTGTAATGTTGAAGTCTACCTCAGCGTACATCAGCCTGAAAATGAGTTAGAATCAAGGATGGTTTACCAGTCTTTTAGTTTTACATTTTCTCCTTTTATTGTTCCCCTTTTCATTTCTTTGCTTCTCCTCTTTTTCTTAATCGGTATTAAGAGGATACTACAGCTCTTCAGGCAAAGCTAACAGGTCACTTGCTTGCCACTCACTTCATCAGCAGTACCCGCATCCCATTGGGCCACTTCCTCTAAACCAGCAAACCATCATGGAATGCTTTTGTGCATTGTGTATCATGATGTTACCATTCCAAGATGGCCAACACTTTTGTTCTAAATGTAGCCGCCAGCAATAATACCTCTGCAAAATGGATGCCCTCTGCTGTTTCATTTCGTTATTACAAGCATCTGTGCGTTGTGTTTAGATGGCAGCATGTTTTCATTTTTCTACTTGTATTCCTATACTTTATCTTGCATATGTTATTGAGTTCATGTGTGTTTTATTTCAGTTGCGTTAGAGGGTAAATAACAGAATGAGTCAGTGGATGAAGGAATGGATGACTTATTGTCTTTCAAAACCCATGAATTACACAAATGACACTTTTATTTGTGAGCCAGAACTGCTGGCATTTTAAGTGCTTGTTTCCATTTGTAGTTGTGGTTGTTTAGGAAAACTGTTTAACCCAACTATGTCAAGCAAGGGGCAGGGGAGGCTCCTCCGCTAAGGTGTAGGAGCGTTGCCCTGCTGGATTTTTTAAAAAGGAAAAATAAAATAATAATAACGTATGGTACATTATTGTCATTTTATTTTTCCTGGTACTAAGGGATGGGAGGGGCTGTGCTGGAGAGAGGGGACCAAAGGAGAGCTATGCACCACAATGTGTGCATGTCTGTTTGGCCGGCGGTGTTGGGTCATCACAACAAACAGACATGCGCACTTTGCATGTTCTCTACCCAGCTGTATTACACAGTTGAGTGGAGAACATGCACAGACTCCCACTCCCAGTCTGAGTGGCGAAGCAGGCCACTCAAACCAATCACGATGCTGCTGTCATACCAGTGACATCAGAATCGTAATTGGCTGGGAGCCTGTGTGCACCCGGGAACAGAAAGAGGAGGAGGACTCTCCCCTCAAAGGTGTTTTAAAAAAAAAAATTTAAAACCTTCCCCACCCTGTCCCGTGTCTCTCTGTCCCACCCCACCACACCCCTTCAGTGGCAGTCGCCACTGGCAAGGGGACATAGTTTCAATCCCCAATGGTGGCTGGACCCCACTAAATTCCTCCTCTCCACTCCACAGAGTGGAATGAGATCCTTGTACCTACCTAAAGGCATTCCTGATGACCACTTATTTAAACACTGCAAGCACAAGCTTCCGTCCTCTGTTTCAGCAATGTTGAAGGCTGCAAGCATCTGAAAAGCAAGCTGTCTGGATTTTATCAAAGTGTATGTCCAGTGAAGGATTTATGAGAACTGTGCCTGTCGATGATTCCTGCAGGGCATTCATCAACCTGGTATTTCTTTTAGCAGACAGGACACCTTGAGCTCTGATGACCTTTCTCCGACTAACTCATGGATCAGTATTCCCTGGCAGTACTCTAGTATTTTGTTAGTACATATTTCAGTTTCAGATCCAAGAAATTTAAAAGATGACATAGCAGCCAAATGAAACTGAAAGACTGAAAACTCAAGCAGCAGAAAAGCAGTAGAAAAGCACTCTCTGTAGCTATGGAGCTTAAAAGACTGATGAAGACCAGATGACATAACAGGTCAAACAGCAGACAGTGAGCAAGGCCTATAGAGGGGCTACCCCCTAAAAGTAAGGGGCATACTTAAGAAAAGTGATGCTGCACCTAGTGCAACGCCATTTTCCTTGCAACCCTTAGTGCCCCCCTAATGCCACCATATATGCTTTGTATTTAACATGTGAGCACCATGGCTGTAGTTAGGGAACTAGCGTCAACACTTTTTACTCTAGTTTGGAGCTTTGCAGGATTAGCATTAAAAATGTTGACGCTAATCCTGCAAAGCACCTAGGAGGCCCACTGAAATAATGGGAGCCTCAATTTAACACCTGCTCTTTCAGATTTACAAGCAGATCTTCACTCCTGTGAGCTGTCACAATAAAGGAATATGTAAAAAAGAAAAAGACGGCACACAAGAGTGGAGGTCTGTTTATAAGTAGACAGTGTGGTGTGAGGGTTAATATTTCTCTCCAAGGGGGTTTATCGTTGAGGACGTAATATGCCACTGTGGGGCAAAAATGGCGTACCTCGCATGTACCATTTTCCCCTTTTACTGACCTTGCAATGGGGGAGTGAGTGACCTAAGATGCCAACCTGACGGTTGTGCAAGGAGGCACTTGAGGATATCCCCTATCGAGACTCCATAGCTTCATACATCAGGCACTATTTGACACAGTGCAGGATACACTTCTGCTAGGCATTCTGGGAAGCCCACAAAGTGGTGATGTGGGGCCACTGTATTCCTACTACCTTTGATGTGAAAAAGTCCTTACGCCGGGAATTACTAGTAGTGGAGCACGAGGTGCGTGACACTGAAGTTGACATGCTGCTCAGCCCGTGCGGGTAGACTACAGGCACTTTGGTACTCCAGAGGTGAACTGGTGTCCCGCTTTTTGCACCTCAATTATAGGGGACACCTGCCGCATCTGGCATGGGGTGGGAGAGTGGGCTGGCACTATGATTGCATGGCTCCTGCATGGAGAACAGCAGCACTTCTCAACAGGTGCCCTCCACATCGCTGATGGGGCAATCTGCAAAACCCACACTGATATTAATACCTTTAATGCGGAATACTACTACATCTCATATGCATGCCAAGATGAAGGACGTGCAGCTCACTTACCTCAATTCACTCCAGCGCGCTGAACTGGACGAACCTAGGCAAGTGGGGGCAATATGTGAGGCCATACAACAGACAGCTTGGAACAAGACACCGGGCTTTGACCGGTTCCCTAAAGAATACTGTGCAGCCTACACCACTCTCCTTACCCCACATCTGCTAAAGGTGCATGAGGAGGTGAGGTCCCGAGGTGAGTTTTGTGTGTCTCTCAGGGAAGATCTGATAGTTGTGCTTCTCAAGCCAGGCGGGATCCAATGGACGTACAGTCATATTGCCCACTTTCACTCCTAAACTTGGACTATAAAACTTTAGGGAAGATCCTAGCTAATAGGCAACTACTAGTAGTGAGACAGGTAGTCCATGCGTATTAAAATGGAATTAATCCCTGAAAGCAACATGTTCTTCAGTATTCGTCACTTACTGACTCTGATAGGGAGCAAACCCAGGGTACCAGTGTCATGCCTAGTGCTATCGCTGGACAATGAAAAAGTGTTTTGTCACCATAAGGTGGTCGTACCTTTTTGCAGTGAATGAGATGGTTTTTGTTGATCCAGCATACTTCCAGTGGGTAAGAATGCTACATAACAAACAAATGGCAAGGATCAAAATGGTCCTGGTTATCTCGGACCGCTTTGAGATCCACAGGGGAACCCAGCAGGGCCACCCCTTGTCTCCACTCCTCTTTTCCTCTTTATGCTAATATATAGTATTTTATGACGACTGCACTCTGGTCCACATATGCAATGCCCAGTCATCCCTCCTCTCGCTGATGGTGATACTTGACAGGTTTGGGAAGCTGTCCAGTCTCAAAATGAATTGGCCTAAGTCATGCTAGTTCCTGATTCAGTATCAAACTGCACTACAAGCCTGGTGGTCATCACAGATTCTCTAAGATGATCATCTGATAGAATCTGTGATGACCACCAGGCTTGTAGGGCAATTTGATACTTTGAAATACTTGGGAGAGAATATCTATCACTTCGTATGTCGATTTGCTAAGTGGCAATTTGGATAGGGCAGTGACATCAGCGCAGCGCTCTCTCCCCTTCTGGCTCTTGTTGCTTTTGCCTGGGTGGCAGCTGCCAAAATATTGGTCCTACCCCAACTGTACCTATTTGTGGCATTGCCGCTGGTACTTCCCAGTTGCATTTTCACTGTTCCTCAGTAAATGCTCTTGGACCTCATTTGAGGGACAGGTAGAAAAAGGACTGCACTCCATGTGGCACTTGCTGGATTGAGGGCTAGAGGCTTCCAACTATTGACATTACTATGTGGCAGCACAATTGCAGTTGGCCGATGTGCTGGCTGTGGACCTCCCTGAATGCAGAGAGAACAGTGGTTAAGCATGTTTTGCTAGAAGACATTCTCACGTGGCTGCTGCGCAAAACTCATCCACATGCACCAATGACCAGGTTAATAGCAGCTGTTCACAGCTGCTGGCATAGAAATGGACAAGGGGTAGGTGGTAGTCTGTCACATGCCCCTCAGCACCCCAATTGGACCTTGCTGATAATTTGGGACAATGTGGAGGGTAGTGATAATCGCCCCTGGAAAAAGCAGGGACACTGCTAGTTGAGAATCCCTTTGATGGGGCAGAGCTGAGAACCTTTCAAGGCCCTGAGGGATGCTAGTGACTGGTGGGCTGCTTCCTGGAGAATAATGCAATATACCATACCTTCACAACTTATTGCTCTTGCAGGCATCACTGAAACATGGTAGTGTAGGCAAAGCAATTGCAGTACTGTATAGTGCCATGCATGCACACCATTACACAACAAGTATGACGGCCAGGGGCAGGTGAGAGGTGGATTTCAGTGCTGCACTGGCCAACAAACAGTGGACTAATGTTGTTTCATAGATAAAAGAGGTTGCTAGGAATCCATGGTTCAGGTACACACAATTTAATTTTCTGAACCAGACGTACCTCATAGCTTAATGCATTGACCGCGTGTCCCAGATGTAGTCAACTGGATTACGGGTTCTTTCACATGGTGTGGGAATGCTTAGTACTGCAGCATGCATGGGCAGAGGTGGCGGGTCTTTTAGCTGATGTAGTCAGCTGTCCAATACTCCTTATGTCCACCTATTTTCTCCTGCACCTGAGATCTAGAACCAAAGGAGGAAAATACTCCCACAGATTTATCGACCTGGCTTTGTTACTCTTCAGACAGCAGATCACAATGTCCTGGAAACCCAGGATGGGCTGCCCCAACACGAAACCCTGACTGGGGAGCTGTTGAAATGTGGCAAGGTATAATTGATTTCCTTATTAAGACTTTCTTCACTAGTGGGAGGGAATGGCGAACATGTGCTGGGACTCATATATCACACAGTTGAAAGCCAAGAGTGATAATAGACCACCTTGAATGCACTGCGACTACCATTACTATTTAAGTCATGAAACCCAACTGTCATGCCTGTGCAGGCTAAGACCATTGTTCCCTGTCTGGGGTGCCCATCGGCTCACCAGCTCAGCATGCCCATATGTGTATTGTTTGATTTTTTGCATGCATTGCTCATTTGTGTCTTCTGACTGAAGTTCACTGGATGAGAGTGGTCAGCCTCCACTCACTTTCCCCCCTCCCTACCGATATGACAACTGATTGGCTGAAACACTACTAGCACATACCCACTGTGTTTGAATCTTTCTATATCTTCATTTGTGTTCCTTGCTTACTTCCTGTCCTGGTGAATATCCTCTAAAGAAATATAAACAAAAAATAATTTACACTTCAAATACCCTTCTACAGATACCACAAACTGGATGTCAGATGGATGCCATCAAAGCAATTCAATATGTATATTTGTTTGGGGCAGTATTATCCATTTGCTTTCATCCTGCATTTGCTCTGGCAATGTGCCTAAAGTCTTTAGTAATTTTGTTACCTTTTCTTAAGATGCATATTCTTTTGTCCGACCTTAGAGGACTAGTGATTTTATTATTAACTGTTTTGGTCACTGTCATCTTAACCAACCATCATGCCAGTATTATGTTTCTAGCAATGTCGCTTCCTGATCTAGTCTAGATCATAAACAGTTCAACTAGTTCAACTCAATGAATAAGTGGATAACAGTACTTACCAATAATATCTAATTTTCTGAAATATGTAACATCTAGGTGTTTTCAAGTCTGCCTTTAGATGTGAATGTCAATTTGTAGAGTTATTGCACACCCACACCTCTCTTGGGAAGTTCTTCCATATTGAATGTATGGGTGTTCTCTTAACTCATAAGGTGTGAGTAGGCCTAGATAAGTACAACCTGACTGCAGCCCGACCACAGAGGACATTGCAGTTGTAAGGAAAATGTAATAACCCTAAATAACTAAGGGCCCGATTTACAAAGGTAAACTTAGACCAAAAGCCTAAGTTTAGACCTAAAGTCTAACTTTATTTGTAGTAAAGTTACACTTTTAGTCTAAATTTGGACTTTTGGTCTAGGTTTAGACCAAAAGTCTAAGTTTAGACCTAAAGTCTAACTTTAATTGTAGTAAAGTTAGACTTTTGGTCTAAATTTAGATCTTTGGTCGAAGTTTAGTCCGAAAGTATAAACTTAGACCAAAAGTCAGTAAAGTTAGACTTTTGGTCTCAGTTTAGACTTTTGGTCTAAGTTTACCTCTGTGAATCGGACCCTGGGTGTTTTCACAGTACATCCCTTGTCAAAGCCTAAGATCAGGGAATTTTCAGTTGGTTTTCCATCCAAAATTCAAGAGTTATGAAAAGAAAATCCACGCATCTATCTAGAAGTCTTTTAGGTCTGTATCTTAGTGAACTACCTTGCTACCTAGCCTGTCATGATTTTAAGGGCTGTGAAGACAAAGCTAAGCATTGAAGGGAATATTCAACACCACCCATCTGTTGTCACACATAACAAAACTAGATCCTAAATTCTGAAGTCTTACTGGAGCTCAATGGTCTCAGTCACACAAATACACTCTTAATACTCGCATGTGACTATAAGATCATGTATTACCATCTGACAATATTCTCAGACTATTACACTGTCACACTATCACACCAAATCAAGATCTCACAATCTCACAACCTATGATCAAGAAATCCTGAGCATGAGGTAGAGACCTTCCATCTATGGCCGTCCCTTGTCACCTGAGATACATACTCCAACAAATCCAACTCAGATGGTCGCAAGTATTGGCCAGTAGTGACTCCCTTGCATAGGCAGCTGCACTAGAACATTCCCATCAACCCTCCTAACATGCACAAACCCCACATCTCCTTATGGAGCAACTCACAATGAATATAATCCGCAGAAGAAATGTGAATATATTATTGAGGTATGCTATTGGGTTGCTGTAGAGCAGTTTAATCTCTCTTCCAATGCATTGATCTGAACAGTGCAACCACTGAACTGTGCCGCTCCTACTTGATGAACTGATGTTTTAGTTCCTAAATGTAAAGCATTAGATTCTAAATGTATGTTCTAGTTTATTGTCACTAGTTACAGAAGTCCAGCAAACACACCACTTTGTAGTTTTTTAGGTTGAAGTCTACCTGACAGCACAGCTGTCTGGTTTTCTAAATACATCTTGGGGGCGTTCAGAATGTTGACCTAGGAATGCATTCTGCCCATTGCTTGCCATTGACTTTGTTTGTAACTCACTCACAGTTTTCTTGCTTTATATTTGATAGCTTTATTTGTTTTAGGCTGTCCAGCTTGAGTTCAGTCTTTCCCTTGCCAAAATCTTATTTACAGAATCCTTCTGAGTGCTCCCTTTCTGTACACAGACCTGTAAATCATGTTCTTATCTCGTAACATTTGCTGTGCATTCAAAGATTGAGCTCAAATACCAGGTGCCATCTTCAGAGGGCGCTAGTTTAATTTCCTTTCTCTGACTTCAAAGTGAGAGGATTTATGTAACAATCTTGCTGAATAGTGGGGTTAGGAAAGAGTTGTTATCTAGCAAACTACATCATTTAAATGAACTCTGTAAGTATTTCAGAATATATCAGAATTATGAATGCACAAATGTCGTACACTTTATGTTATTTGTAAAGAGTGTTGGAAACAAATACTTTAAAATGATTTAAAAAAATAATTAAACTAGGTGATGCAATTTCCACACATTTTCATCTGTGCAGTGTATAGTTTTATTAGTGAAACTATGTATGTGCAAATGTAATGGTCATTTCAATTGAAAATGTGTTGTCTGTAATGTCAGTGTGCTACCACACCATGAATATTCCACTCTATGCCACCCCACTCTTCTCTGCACCACTCCATGCCACTGCACTCTGCACCATTCCACTCTATGCCATTTCACTTTACTCCCCTCTACTCTATCCTGTACCACTCTAATCTATGCCAATACACTCTTTGCCACACTACTCTACACTATTGCACCTTTTTCCACTGCACTCAACACCACACCAGTCTAGGTCACACCAATCAACTCTGCACAACTCCACTCTACGCCACTGTACTCCACAACACTCTGCAACACTGCACTATATGCCACTGCACTCTATGTCAATACACTGTATACCAATGCACTTTAATCTATAACACTCAACTCTATGCCCCTGCACTCTAGGCCAGTTCACTGTCCGCCACTCTGATCTACTCTGCACAACTGCACTCTATGGCACTGCACTCTAAACTACTTGACTCTACGCCATCACACTATATGCCACTCTACGCAACTGCACTCGTTGCTGCACCACTCCACTCTACTTCACTCTACCCTGAAACAATCGACTCTATGCCACTGCACTCCACATCACTCTACCCCATTATGCACCACGCCACTCTATGCCACTGCACTCTACCCCACTCTACTCTTAAACCACTGCACTACATGCTGCTGTACTCTTCACAACTGCACTCTATGTCACTGCACTCTACACCACTGCACTGTACTCTACATCACTGTACTCTACCCAACTGTTCTCTACACCAGCCAACTCCCCTCTTCTCCACTGCACTCTGGTAGCCTAAACTGCAGCACTGCACTTTCCTCCACCGAACTCTATGCCACTCTAGTCTGCCCTACTCCACTCTATGCTACTGCACTTTATGGCACTATACTCTACTCTGCACCACTCTATGTTACTCTACTCTGCACCTCTCTAGGCCACTGCACTCTATGCCACTCAACTCTACTGTGTACTCTACGTGACAGCACTCTATGTCACTTGGCTCTACTCTGAGCACACTGCCCGCTGCGTCACTCAACTCTATGCCACTCTACTCTGCACCACTTATGCACCACTCTATGCCACTCCACTCTACGTCACTGCACTTTACTCCGCTGCACTGTATGCCACTCTACTCTACTCTGCACCACTCTGATCTGTGCCACTCTACTCTACACCTCTCTACTCTGCACCTCTCTCCTCTGGGCCACTCCATTCTGTGCCACTCCACTCTGTGCCACTCCGTGCCACTCCATTCTACTATGCATCACTCTAATCTACGCCACTTCATTCTATGATGCTGCATTGTATGCCGCTAATACAATGCCACTGCACTCAATGCCACTGTAGTGTACACTACACTCTGCAACACTCTACACACTCTACAACAGTCCACTGTAATCTATGTCACACCAGTGTTTGCCACTCCACGCGACTCTACGCAACACTCTCTGCCACTCCACTCTACAACACTCTACTCCACTCTTCCCCATGCCACTCTACAACACTCCACACCACTAACGTTTACCCATGCTGAACAGCAGCTCTGCTGGTGTACAACATGGCTCAAACACATTGGGAAAGCCAATAGTTTCTGCATAGGGTAGACCCTATTGGCTTTGCCAATGCTTGTTCCTGATATTGGAACGTTGGCACCAATCCTGTGAGCCTCTGACAGTTACGAGTTCGTGAGGCGCTCTTGTAGCAGTATGTGAATATATCTGGGCTAAAAAAAATGAAAAGTGAAAAAGCAATTGTAACCGAAATTTAAAAAAGCGTAAGTAAAACATAGCTGAGCGCTTTGACCCCTTTCGTGACTCAAATTATGCAGGCCTGGCCAGTTGTCAGTTGCTTGGTTCTGACCTCTTCCATGAGGGTTTGAAATAAAGTTGCTCCCCGGATTTAAGTATGTGATGTAATGCTTTGTGCAATATTTTAGTAATCATTTTATTTATGTGTCTGAGTTGTATTGCTTATAACATAATTTATCGCAATCATGCCTGCCTCTCCATTACCTGCCTCTGAAAGGTTTTGGCAACTAGGGCAATGAGTGTGCCACCGAATGAGTTAAGGAAGGTAAGTGAATGGTTGAGCTAATTTGTGAATGATTGAGCTAGTATGTGCTACTAGGACGGAATGACAGTACAAATATGTAAATGAACGAGTGGATTAAATAAGACATTTGCTTATTGTTGTATTACCAAGAGTTTGTATAGTGTTTGTATAGAGCTGATGGAAAACACCTTAGCATGTTGTCAGAGCCCCTTTCAGAGGGCCATGGGCTTCGCAAGGTCTACTGAGCCCATCCATGGTGGTTTTGGCCTCTTACTCTTGATCTACCTGGCCAGACCTATGATGGATCCTGAGCAACTGGGGCAAGTGCCCCTCCTGCACTTAACTCTCAGTGGTAGCTGTGGATGAGCAGTCAAAGGCTCCCTCTTGGGTGAGGGGGTGGAGTGTTGATACAGGTAAGCAAACACAACTAATAACTCAAAGTGCAAACTTAAAGAACAATAAATCAATCTTCAGTCAAATACTTGTGTTTCGAAGAGAAGAAAATAAGCATTTTGTTTCTAAGTCTACACACTCAAAGGAATAACAATATGCACACTTAATACCACTGTCCCCTTGAGGTCGGAGCTGTAATAGTTGTCAGCCAATACCCTGTCCCACCCTCTTGTTTGTAACATGCTCGAGGTTATCCCTTATTTACAGGTGGGAGAATTCAGGGAAAACTCACTAATAGACGGTACTAAGTGTTCCACTTTGACTCTTCAGGAATTAGTCCAAAAGTGTTTATGGCGCTGTAGTACCTTTCATGGCGAGACACCCGGGGGCACCAACAGGCTCAGTTAACATCTGACCTGCTCTGGCAGCACAGGAGCATTGAGCATTGTAGAAGATGTCCTCAGCATGGGCACCCGTGAGTTCTGATCCTGCTTGGAGATGACGGGCTGCTTATGGCCCATGCCGGGGCACCTGGTGGCACAGACTCTCCGACTTGGGTGGTGCTGCTGGCTTCTCCAGTTATCACAGCAACCATCTATATTGTAAAGACTTGTAAGGCAGTCTTCCATAGAGGGTGGGGGGTCTTTCTCTCAGCTCGCGACTGGAACCCAGCGAGGGTGCTGCCTCGTCCATGACATCCTCAACAGTCCCCTGGGTCCAGTCAAGGGGCAGTTCTCTCGCTGTGCTGGCTTGACCCACCAAATGCAGCCTCAGTCTTTTCCTCAGGCAACAGCCTGAACTTCTTGGCAACATAGGTACCAGCAGCCCCTCCTGGCATACAGGGTTGTCAAAGTACAAATCGGATGCAGACTCCTCCGGTGCGGTTATGAGTCTCAGGGCTTTTTCAGCAACAACTTTACCAGTGGCCCATCCAGTATACTGGGTCATCACAAAGCAGCGATACGGGTGTAGCAAGACCCACATGGTGCTCAACACTCAGCTCAGTCCTTGACTGCCCTCTCCTGGTAAATGGGGAATGCTGAACTGAAAACTCCTGAACACATGCTATGACCCGATCGGTGCACAGCTGAATTCTCAGATAGGTAATCCTCACTGTAGGGCTCTGTAGGGCTCTCACCTGGGCATCACCTATTCCTCAATCACTCCATGGGCACACTGGTCTAGGCAAACAGGCAATTCCCCTTCAAGGGATGTCTAACACAACAGGCATGACTCCAAAGCTGACTGATTGACAAGACTATTCATGGTAGTGACCAGAGTTCACACCTGGATGTCAGCCACAGTGATATGTGCATCAAAAGGTTAATCCCAGCCCCACTCTAATGATTCCCTTATCAACACCATTCCCTTTTTGGAGATGTGTCCAGGCCCCTTCCTTGTGATCTATCACTGAATCAAAGAGCAACCTTTTGAAGTGTAAAGGATAGGTCCCTTCCTCCAGTGTGTTTCACAAGCTAAAAGGAATGCAGGAATTCACAATTCAGTCTGGGGGGATTCCTCTATTCCTCATGCCTTCACCGGGCAGGTCTGGGCTTCCCAAAATGGAACCAAGGGTTCTCCATATACCTATGCAGGCACAATAATGCAGTGTACATTCACTACACATTTACTGTCCAGCACTGTTACACATTCAGTCTATGTACCCTGTTCAGCACTGAAACATTTCTATACTGTACCAGGGTGTGTCATTTGCAAACAGACACTCTGTCAGCAGACACTCACCACTTGTGTGCTGCACAACATTTCACCCTTCATATAGTATACTTGATGCAATCACACATACACTCAGCATATGCTTTCATTGCACATGCATTGCACTGCTTTACATCTCTCATATAATAACACTCAGTACATGCTCTATCCCTGTACTGTACCCTTCCCAGGCACACCTGTACTGTACCCTTCCCAAGCACACATACATTTAACGCAGATTCTCTACCCCTACGTTGCGCAGCACTTCACATCTATCGGAAGTAGGCCAAGGGTGAGTTAAGCACACAGCAGCAGAAATTTTCAAAAGTGAGTGAGGCTGTAGGCCTCACTCCAATGACACAGGGTAAAAACTACATGTTTACTATTACTGCTCACTACAGGGTATGCTGATCCCACACTGCTTGTGCTGCTTAGCTCTTAGTGAAAGCAGTAGCCTTTCACCACTATGGGGGCAGTGCTTTAGGCACCCCTATTCCATGACGCACATGCATTTTCCATGTTCACCTATGACAAAAAAACATCATTAGGGAAACATACAATACAGTATAGTTGGGCATTCAAGGCAGGGGCAGACTTTAAACATGCACAGGACTTTTCTGTGCTGACACATCAATAACTTTTTCAGGTCCCCATAGCATAGCACATACTGAAGCCCTTTCTAGACACTTTTTGGTTGAGAATGTGGTTGCAGATTGTAAATTTGATAATTAGTGATGTACCAATTTGGAGGAGTGTGAATCAACTCAGGTTAAATGAAGTAACTGATGACGAAAACTCCATCTTTGACCTACTTGATGTCCGCTTGCATTGTCTCATGAGTCCTTGCAGTGCCCAGTGCCAATCCACAGTCTCACGTACAGGCACATTGAAGCAGAAAACATAGACCTGAACAAGACCGGACTGGCCGTACTAAGCATCGGGCACTTCTCCTGGAGGCTGGGGGCTGCTTTTGTTACTAGTGAGCTGCTTTTGTAGCAGTGCAGCAGGTTCAAAAGCCCTGCAGAGTTCCTTATATAGCCAACAATCGTCAGGCAACAATAAGAGTGCCAAGATAACTCTAGTAATTAATACTCTGCTGGAAAGAGATCAGAGGTTTGTCTAATGGCAGTTTTAACTCATCTAAGGTAGAGCAGAGGGTTAATATGCCTGATGCAAAGAACTGTACTGTGCAGATTACAGAACAGCATTTTATGTGCATAGCTCAGTGAAATACTGCTTTTGTCATAGAGATCCTTTTATTACTATGCAGTTCATAAGTTACAATCATAATCTAGCACAGTGAGCTATGGACTGCCATCAAAGAGATGCTTGCAAACTGCATGGTATAGATTACAAAGTTTTATTTTCCACAGTTTTTGTCCTAATTTTGAAAAAAGGGTTTGTTTTGATAGAAAGAAAATTATTAGTAAAGTCAACCCTAACCACTGTGTTACATTCTGAATCCTGAGTTCATGCTTCCCCAGACCACGCACTCTTAAAAATTCTGTACCAGTATGGATGATGTGAATCCTACACCTTGTATTCTCCTTTTTCTTGTATATTATTTTCTATACACTGATTTACACTCGTATGATTCATTGTCTCTCTCTGTGTCTCACCCTACGCTGGCAAGAAAGGCGCTATAAAACAAATGAGATACATATGAGAGATGGGCTATGGAGAGATGAGAGGCACTGTTAGAGGGTGATGGTGAGGGCATCATTGAAGAGCCCCAATAAGGATCGCTGTACCCTGGTGCTTTGCAAGGTCATCATTTACTATGCTTTAAAAAGTAATACACTTGAATACATAATGAACAATGTGTTGTAGAACGTACTGTTCTTACAATTTTTTCCAAATTTTCTTGGGGTGGGGTGGGGGGGTTTGGGGGCAAATCCCATTGTAGTGATCAGGCTAGCTCGCGAGGTACCCTATGGGGGCTGGTCTGACAACATTTTCCAGCCCAGCTTTGAGTTCCCAGTCCGGCGCTGGACCTGAACTGATTGGTAACTTCTTAAACTTTTAGTTTATTTGCCAAGCGGATTCCAGTCTAGAGAGGAAGGTAATACATGGGTGCGCAGCATCACCTTTGGCCAGGAAATGAGAAAATATAAACAGTCAACTCAAGCCGATAGTCAAAGTATACCGCAAATTGCATAGCAGTGGCAGGCAACAGGAATAATTAGAGTTCAAAGTTGGAGGCCATCTGTAAGACTGAAATCAGGGAGACTGGCCTGTGTAGCAGCCTAGGCAGGTAAGGTGATATTTACACCAAAAAACAAGGAGCGGCGGGAGAAAACACAAAACTCATTTGAAAGTATAACCTATTCATTATTTATTTACAGAAACAATATTTTTGATTAGTTATTTAAAGTTTTTATACTGAAGCACTGATAACATTTGTTGTCATTTCCTGCATTTGCATAATTATTTTTCCTGGCTCTATAAATAATTAGATCTATCATCACCTGTGCAAGATGGGACTAAAACATTTTGCTGAGTCATACTTAAGTTAAATTATAGCCACTAACTCACAGAACATAGCTCACGCAGACGCCTATGGGCGCCTTGTAATGGCACCAAATGCGAAGTTTGCGAGCGTGGCATTAATAAAACAATGCAGCTTGATGATAATGGAGGGGAGGGCGACTCAGTACTGAATGCAAATGCATCGGTTCTGCAGGTAATGGTTTGTCCTTGCTGTGAATTATGCATAGGCCTTCCAATAACAACAGTGAAAATTCAGACTAATGAGCATTTCCGGTCAGTTCCAATAGCAGAAGCAAGTAGTTGAGCGAGCCAACATTTCATTGCAGTGCATGAAGGTAGAATTTTTTTTTAAGTAAATTGTTTTATTGGGGATAAAAAGGAGGAAGGAAACTGAATAACTATAACCTAAAAGTATATTATACAAATCATGTGTATGTACCTTTGAGATGACTGACCACTATTTTTCATTCTGTTTACTAGAAACCTCAGAGTTCTCTTCAGTCCATCCATGAAGCTGGAGGCCTTCTTCACTAATACTTCCAGTGCAACATGCTGTCAATTGCTGCATATATTCAAGATCTGTTTACTTTTGCCACTCAATAGAACCCAAACACTCATCTCCTCACTGATATTGGTAACGCGTCCAGCCCTTATAAAATTACCTGTACCTGGACACGTTGGAGGTCGGTGAATCTTTTAACCGAGTCGGGCTCTCCTCATCCTCAATAGTCGAGTCACTCAGATCAATAAATCAATAACCGTTGTAATCAATAATCAGTACTCGATTGATAAATCAATATAGCACATCAGAAATCAATAACAGTTGGTATTTCGGTGCACCATGACCTTTCAGTCATGAATAACCACACCAGTTTATTAAAAGTTAGTGAATTTATTTCCCTATATTAACAAAGCTAGCACGATATATATATGTCTCAAAACCAATTGATATATGTATATGAACATTACTAGCTGTCCATAACGGTGGAAGAAACGCAATCTACGCAAGATCTGGATGATGATACACTCTGTTATAGCAATGCAAATCACTAATGTGACTAACTGTATTTGACTAATTGCATACATTCGGTCAGCATAACAAGATTTCAATTCTTCATGATACATTGAATGAATGCCTCGACTAACCTCTAATTAGCATTGGCATGTGGGACTTCATGCGAAACGAATTTAGTCAACACAAATTTGGAAAACTTCTAGCTAGGACCCTATCAAAATAGCAGTTGGTACCTAAAAGGAAAAACACAATGCATAATACATTTATCCTTTCATATTTACCAAATACAATCAGCATTCAAGAAAAGTCTTCGTCCTTCAGGTACCGGTTCGATCAGCACGGGGCAAGTTCAAAGGGGCAAAGTTAAGGGCAAGCTTCCTTGCAACGGCAAGGAGAATAGGGCAAAGTTACTGCATGGGCAAGACGGGGGCAAATCAAAGTTAAAGTCTCTAGGGTGAGAATTCTTAAAGTCTCTTTCTCTCGAATAGAGAAAAGGGCATCAGGGTGTCGTCCAAAATGGAGTCTGGCATCAGGCTTCAAACTGGCATCAAGGAAAATGGCTGACTTCTCTTTGTCCGGTGGGTTTAAGTAAGAAACATTCCAAATTCTGCAGGGTCCTCCATTGGAGGGTTCATAGGTTGGCTTCAAATTGTCCAATGAAAAATTGCCTTTTACTAGAACTTATTTGTGCATACATTAGCCTCGGAGCCTTGGAACACAAATTGTATCATGGTTTGCCAATTATTTTTGGTATCTGTACCTTCATTGTCCGCACCTGCAGAGACTGACCTTGTATCAAAGGGGATGTAACCGGCCTAGCACGAAACCTTGGAGATAAGTGTACCAGCCAGTTTCTACTGGAAAAATACAACTTCAAGCAAGAATATATGTTTCATTAGTTCAAGGAAAAAAGTCACGCAGTTAGAATTTGAAGCCAGACAACTAGGCCAAAGCCTACACTAAATTTAAGCTAAGCAAAACAGTTTTCAAACAAGAAATCATGGCATACATTTGCGATTATGACGGATTACTACATTTTCAATACTTCATGATTAATAAAGCTCATTTACAATGATGGCGAACTACCCCGAGGGCACATTTTCCCTCGTATATTATTTCTTTTACTATCATCACTCTATGTTATATGTTTGATTATACAGTATACATGAATATATGTAGGACCTTCTTTTTCTGCGTCATCAATCCCTCCTCTGATGACTAATTATGTCATCACATCAAATCTACCCACAAATTTTATTCCATTAAAATTCTGTATAGTAATTTGGCACTTCAGTAAATTCCCTTTTTCTTTTAGTTCCTTTTGATTTTTCTCTATAGATCTCCACCATTTTGTTTTCTATTTTCTCCTCTCTCTTTCTTTTGTTCCTTGCTTTTATTATTTTAATAACTTTCCATATTCCCCAAGGACCTAATAAACAAATTAATACTATTAATATTCCCTTTACTATCTTTAATAATAATCCGTTCCAAACGTTGCTGAGCCAATTTCCCACAGAAGCAAATCCCTTTCCAACCTTCTCCCAAACTCCGGGCTCTTTCAATTCCTTCAAATCCACGCTTTCTTTGGTTAAGTTCGTAAGCATTGTTCTAATCTTTCCACTACTGTCTGGTATATAGGTACAGCAGTGACGTGTACCAAGCATTTTGCAAACGCCGCCATCCTTTGCTAAAAGAATGTCTAAGGCAAGCCGATTTTGAAGAGTCATAGCTCTTTCTGCAGCAAGTTCAGCATCCATCAGGATTATAGCTCCTGAAAACTTTGTCAGCATGTTATCCACAATAGTAGCCAACTTTCGTATTTTGATTGAATTCAATATGACTCCTACTGAAGGAATCAATGCTCCAAATATGTCTCCTACCACACCAGAAGCTGTCTTCCTTTCTGAACACGATGTGATTCAGACAGCTTTGGAAATTTCTTTAAATCATCTAGTTGGTAAACTTTTGGGAACACTATTCCCAAATAACACCTCCCATACCATCCTTTAGGAAGACGATAATAGGCGTTGAGTCCACAAATATAATATACTCCAGGAATAACTGGATCTTGTCCATTCAGCATGAACGTCCACTTAGATTGAAATGCATACGTATGTTTACATTCACTCGTTCCCACAAAAACTGTGTCATAATATGATGGAAATCTATGTATACAAAATCTTCCCACATGCAATGTATCTAAAGCTATTTTCCCTTGTGTCTTTATTGCAGCAAAAGCATAATTATCCACAGACGTCCTTTCGTGTAATTCCCTCTCTAATTTCTCCTTCATCTCATTCTTCCTATCATCAGTGCGATCTAAAAATTCTATTTCTACTGGTGAAAGCAAGCATGTAAGGTTCTCTCTATGTGCGTGAGCTGTGTGAAAAGGTGACATCGGTTCGAAGAACTCCCTCATTAATGTGGCATAATAATCTCGAGCTATCTTACTTAAATGCCCTAATATGGGGACATATGCAAATGTGACATCGTAATTAGTATAGAAATAATGAATGTTCTTTTGAGCATAAAATCTGGAAGCTACTATACTACATGTTATTCCATATGTAAGAGGCATGCTGTGATACGTTACCCCTTCCACTACTGAGGTAGGTATTTGTGTACACACATAACAATCTTTCGCATCCATGGTCTCAACATACTCACTCAGTAAGCGATAGAAAACGTTAGATGAAAGTTCCTTTTTATCATGCAAGTGTCTCTCGTCTTGTTCGAGTCTTTTCAGAGCGGTTAGTTCAGTAACAATAGTAGGTTTAGAAGTAGTAGCATCATTCGTCTCTTTCTCATTCTTCCCATGCATTCCAAGAACTATTACCACGATGATTAATATGCATGCAATTAATAAACCTATACACATGTATTTACAATACTTCATTTTACGCCCCTGTGTAGTGAAACTAGTCATGATCTATATAGAATCAGAAAGTTGAAGGCACTCTATCAAAGCGGTTTCGCAGATATTTACAAAGCTGAACGAGTTCAATGTTCACACAGTTTTCTTTAGCAGCTTAGTCTCTTATCGGTTAGCAGCGTTGTCTCAAAATCGGTTTCAAAGTCAATCAGGTTAGCAATGTCTTAGCCGGTTGAAAAGTCAATCAGGTTATCAATGTCTTCAATCAACAGAGTCCATAGAACTTTTGTTTCCAAAGTGTAGCTCTGCTTCTTCGTTCTCGAGACTGAGGGATACGAATTCGTCTGACCAGTCGTTATTGGCTATGTATGCCCACTCCGGACCGGAATACCTTCTGCTCGGTATCCTTTTTCTTTTCAATTTTGCATCTCTCTTTGATTCTTTCTCACTGGTACTTTCCTCTTTGGCCAAGTCCTTTTCTTCACTTGGTGCTGGTACTACGACAGACACTTCTTTTCTTTTCTCTTTCACTCTTGGCCCTTCACTGTCGTTCAACGCTTCTCTAGTTCTTAATTTTACTGGCGATATGCTCGGTCTTCTTTTCGCACTGGGTCCACTTGATGGACCTGCAATTTCTTCTGAAGGAGTTTGAGCAGTTTCGCTCTGTTCTGCCTTGTCCCCTCCTTCTGGGGAGTCAATCAGGTTTTCCTTTTCTTTTTCTGTATCGTCTGCTTCTGGGAAAGCCCTCCTCTGATCAGGCTCTCCTTCTTCTTCACCTGTTTCGAGCCCTTTGTCACCGTTACTTTCTTCAGGCTCTTTGTCACTTTCAGCTGCTTCAGGCTCTTTGTTACCTTCAGCTGCTTCGTCGCTTTCTGAGGCTTCTCCTTGGTCTTCCCCAAGTGAATCAATTGATTCGTCCTCAGAAAATATTTCTCCCTCCTCTATTTCTGCCTGTTCGCTTTTAGTTCTTTTTCGCTCTGTCTCAGCGCTTGGCACTTTGTTATCAGGTACTGGTAACTTCAGCGCTTCAACTTCCTCGTCTGTGGGACACAATACCCTCTTTGTGAGACTGGCGTGAATCCAATTGGGAACTCCCGCGCACTTCACAGCGGTGGTAGTCGTCAAAATCACTTGGAAAGGTCCTTTCCAACGGGGTTCCAAACACGACTTCCTCACGTGCTTCTTTATCACAACCCAGTCACCTGCTTTCAGGGTGTGTCCCGGACCTTGGATCGATGGCAAGGTGGTTGCCTCCACCTGGTGAGAGAAAGAGCGAACCACATCAGCTAGACCTTTGCAGTAGTCTAACACCATATCATCTGTAATATTCAAAAGTGCATTTGCAGGAACTACTGGAAGTCTCATAGCTCTGCCCATAAGAATCTCGTGTGGAGACAGTCCAGTCTTTCGGTCAGGGGTGTTTCTCATTGACATTAACACCAAAGCAATGCGTCGGGCCATTTCAAGTTTGTTGATGCGCATATTTTCGCCTTTCTCGATTTCAATGTGCCATTCATTTGCTCCACTAAACCTGAGGCTTCAGGGCGGTAGCTACAATGCAGCTTTTGCTCAATGTTCAGTGCTGCACAAAGCAATTTTATTACTTCATTATTGAAGTGACTTCCCCTATCTGATTCTAAAGAGATCGGAAATCCGAAACGTGGTATTAACTCTCTCAAGAGTAGTTTTGCAACTATGAGACTGTCATTTCTGCGTGTAGGGTATGCTTCAATCCAGTGACTAAAAATGCACACAACCACCAACACATACTTCAAGCCTCCATGCACAGGCATCTCAATGAAATCCATTTGCATCCTGCTGAATGGACCCCCTGCTCTTCCAATGTGGCTCAAATTTACTACGGTTCCCTTCCCTGCGTTCATCTGTTGGCAAATGACGCAATGGTGGCAAACTGCTTCAGCAACTTGACGGAATTTGGGGTTAAACCAATCAGTTTTAAACAGCCTAATCATGGCATCCCTCCCAAGATGAGCTTGTCCATGGTAAAATCTGGCAATCTGTGTCAAAAGACTGTTTGGAAGAACAAATTTCCCTTCACTTGAAACCCACAAATCATCCAGTCTCTTTACACATTGTGATTTGGTCCACGAGAGTTTCTCATCCTCACTGACATTATTTTGTAAGGACTTCAATTCGTCCATTGTATCTATAATCTTTAGAGCAAAGATTTCGCTTTGTTCAAGTTCTGGTTCACTTATCAAATTCCATTCATCCCTGAGCAATATACAGTTCAATGCACAAAACCTTGCGACTTGATCCGCATATCCATTTCCCAGGGAAACATAGTCTTGTCCCTTCGAGTGTGCACTGCATTTCACCACTGCTACTTCCCCTGGTAACTGAATGGCATGTAACAATTCTTTTATTTTTTCACCATTTTTCACTGGTGATCCTGAAGAGGTCATGAAGCCTCTCTGTGACCACAATTGTCCAAAACCATGCACTATTCCAAACCCGTATTGGCTGTCAGTGTAAATGGTAACTTTCATTAGTGCAGAAAGTTGGCATGCTCTAGTAAGGGCTACCAATTCTGCTACTTGTGCAGAGTAAACCCCTTGAAGCCAAGAGGCTTCCAGAACACCTGTTACAGTACATACAGCGTACCCTGCTTTCAATACACCCAGTGCATCTCTTAAACATGAACCATCAACAAAAACGATTTGATCATTTTCTTCTAATCTGGTATCTTTGATATCAGGTCTTGGTTTGGTGCAAAATTCAGTCACCTGAAGACAATCGTGCTCGATGTCTTCAGCGTTCTCGATTTCAGCATTTTCACTGGGAAACAAGGTTGCTGGATTCAACGTAGTGCACCTTTTCAGCTGCACATTAGGTGATCCCAGAATTATTGTTTCGTACCTTGTGAGTCTAGCACCAGTCATGTGCTGTGTTCGGGAACGTGTCAAAAGTATCTCGACTGAGTGAGGGACCATGACTGTTAAAGGGTGTCCCATCACTATTCCTTCACTCTGAGTGAGGCTGATACCAACTGCGGCTACGGCGCGCAAGCACCCTGGCAGTGCTGCTGCGACCGGATCCAAAGTAGCTGAAAAATATGCTACTGGTCTGTTTACGCCACCATGGGCTTGGGTCAAGACAGACAAGGAACATGCATCACGTTCATGACAAAACAATGTGAAAGGTTTTGTGTAGTCAGGCATACCTAAAGCTGGAGCCCTACACATGCATTCTTTCAATTCAATAAAAGCATCCATCTCATATCCTTTCAGCTCAATTTCATCCAATGCATCCTTCTGAGTCAGTTTCAGTAAAGGTTTTGCTAGAGTTGAGAAGTTGGGAATCCATTGGCGACAGTAGCTCACCATTCCCAAGAACTTCCTCACCTCCCTCCTCGTCTTTGGGGGACTCATTTGGCGTACACTCGTTATCCTTTCCTTCATTATTCTCCGTGACCCTTTCTCTATTTGGTGACCCAAATATTTCACTTTCTTCCGGCAGAATTTGAATTTTTGAAGGAGACACCTTGTGTCCATTTCTTCCCAAATGGTTCAATAGGGCAATGGTGTCAGCTGTGCAGTCACTGTCTGTCCTGGATGCAATCAGTAAGTCATCAATGTACTGTACTAGGGTTGACTCGAATGGTAATTCCAACGCTTCCAAATCTTTCTTTAGAATCTGATTGAAAATTGACGGTGACTCCGAAAACCCTTGAGGAATTCGACACCAACTGTAAACTCTGTCTAAGAATTTGAAACAAAAGAGAAATTGGCTGTCCTCATGAAGAGGCACCGAAAAGAATGCTTGTGACAAGTCAATGACTGAGAACCACTCGGCATCACAAGGGACTTGAAACATTATCACAGCTGGATTTGGTACTACAGGGCAACATTTTATTATTATGTCATTTATTTTCCTCAAGTCCTGCACAATTCGGACCTTTCCACTTGGCTTTATTAGTCCCATAATTGGTGAATTACATGGACTGCTTAACACTTCCTTCAGTACTCCCTGTTTCACAAACTCATCAATGAGTTGGGCAACTTTCATGAGGGTGTCTTGTGCCATATGGTACTGTGGGGTCTGGGGAAAGGTTACATTTGGTTTTACAGTCACTTTCACTGGTTCCACTCCTTTCACCAATCCTACCTCTTTTCCTGTCACATCCCACACTTCTTTTCCGACTGTTTCCTGTAACTCAGCTGGAATATCTACTTCAGTGATCATCGGAAAAAGGGTAATCAGAGGATACTCTTCATCGACAGTCTCCATCTCATCCCCTTCTACACTGTCCTCTTCTTCCCCATCACTGCTCGTCTGAATTCTAATTCCATCGTTGGAACACATAATCGAACATCCCAATTTGCACAATAGGTCTCTCCCTAACAGTGATATCGGGCTCGAGTCACATACCACAAAATTATGTGACCCTTGATAGTTGCCAACTTTGACTTGTACTGGATCTGTGATTGGGTTTGTCAGGTACCTGTTTGCTACTCCCACTACTTGAACTGTTCTCCCTGAAAGTGGCAGATTTGGCACTTCAATGCTCCTAACAGTGGAACGTGTAGCTCCTGTGTCAACCAAGAATGAAACGCGATGACCCATAACTCTTCCCTCCACATACGGACCCTTTTGATCAACTTCCAAAGATGCTGCAAGCACACAATTTCCCTCCTCATCTGAACTTCCACTCTCCCATACATCGTTTATTCCATTCTCGCTGTGTAGTGGGAATTGGTGTACTGTGTCACTTTGACTCATTCCCTGACCCGTGACCTGTTGAGGAAGCATTACTTGCTGCTGATTCATTGGTGCTAAGGGTATTTGCATTTGCTGATTAGGTACCATGGGAAACTGCTGTTGCATTGGCTGCAATTGTGTCATTTGCACACGGGGCATTTGCACCTGCTGCGGTTGCATGGGTTGTAGACCCTGCATCTGGTTCATATTGTTTTGGAAGTTTGGGTTCGGACCTCTCAGTTTCGGTCCTCTCATAGTTTGAAATGCATTGACATCATTGTTTTGCTGACCTACACCTTCCTGCACCATCATTGGGCACTCCCGTTTCCAATGCCCGACAATTCCGCACGTGTGACATAGGATCACCTTCTTCATTGCCTGTATACCACTTGGAATCATAACGGTATTCAAATCAGGACCATTATTCACAAAACCTCCTCAGCCTCTGCCTCTCATCAGCGGCTGAAACATAGCATTTCCCTGTTGCTGCTGCTGCGGCATCTGTTGTTGAAAACCTTGTAAGCCTGTCTGAGCTGCTCTAAGCTGCATCACCATCACCTTTTCCTTCAATCTCTTCTGCTTTGTCTCAATCTCATCACTGCAGTATTTTGCATAATTCAATACTTCATCGATCGACTTTGACTGCCAACAAATCAAATGTGTCTTAATCATCTGGCTAATTTCGGGTCTCAGCCCTTCCACAAACCTGAACACAAAATGAAGCATGTCCTTTGGCTCAATCGTTTCCGTGCCACTGTAATTTTTAAACGCTTTCAACAACCTCTCATAATACGCGTGTATAGATTCTTTAACCTCTTGGGCGGTCCTGTCGATCCTTTGCCAATCCACATTTTTCGACGCAACCTTGGTTTTCAAGTGCTCGATCACCTTGTGGTACAAACTCATTACCGTAGGTGATGGCGCACCTGTGTCCCTATCTCTCTCTGGTTCACTCGTCGGCCAACCTACAGCCCTTTTACAATCTTCCCACAAATCAGCCGGAACCACAATCTCAAATAAGGTATTCAGGTCTTCCCAGAGACACTTCGCGAGTTTCACAAATCTATCTGTTTGTTGATACCACTCGATCGGTTTTTCTCTCAATTTGGGAAAGTCGTCCGTAAAGGATTGAATATCGCACCTGTGCCATGGTACATGCACAAGTTTTCCCCCTGCTGTCTCTCTCATTGGTAACATGGTTATCAGATCGTCATTCTGTTGTTTTTTCTCACTTCGTTCCGAAGTATTTTCCTTCTTTTTATCCTTTTTCTTGACCCACCTGCTTTCCCACTTGTCTAAACATCTCCAGACCTGTGCACTCTGCAGTATCTCTTTAAGGTGTGTTCTCATCCCTGCGGATCTCATGTGTTCAAAGTCTTTTGTGTCAAAATCTAACCTGTAACTTCTACTCAGGTGTTTAGTCTTACCTATATCAATCTCATATCTGTCTGCAATTTCTTGTAATTTCTTATGTATGCTGCTCACTTCTCTTGTAATCCTAGGGCACATGTATCTTAGTTCTTCCTCTGTGTATGATTCCAATCTGTTCAAACCCATTGTTCCCTCAACCAGTTCATCTGCCTCCATACCCAACCTTATTTTATTCCTGTATTCTTCTCCCTTCCCGCTTGATGTACTCTGTGGGGAGTTCAGGCTGTTGAACCATTGTGTTAGCTGTTGCGCGTTCAGTCCCATCAGTGTAGCAGTTACATCAACTGCCACTGACGGTTTCTGTAATGTTTCAGTCTGTGAGGTTAACGGTACTAATAGTGGTGGATGTGCCCTTACCACAGTTGACGGAGCACAAATTGGAATTGGGCTAAATTCCGACAAGGACCCAGATCCATTTGGCAGTGCCGCTATCGGAGTTGTCTCTGGAGTGGTTTCTATGCATCTTCTCCCTGTCCCATTCTGTATCATTAACCCTTGGTCGCTGGTGCTTGAATTTGCCTGTATGTACAGTGGTACTGGTGGACCTACAGTGATAGGTAGAGATATTGCGTCTGGATTCTGTCTGTTCCCCGAATTCTGTGGCATGTTAATCCCCACATTGTGGTTCATCATTGCTGACATACCTAACTGGCTTTCTACTACTCGCACTTCTTGTGTCTGCTTTTGGGGCATCGAGAACTGTGTTGATTCAGCTTGAATCAATGTCGGTCTCTGATAGTTTTGTCCTCCCTGCGCCATTGAATCGGAAGTCATTCCCACATTATGCTCATCACAACAGTGCCTTTGAACCTGTTGCTGATAGTTATCAGCAGGTTTCAATGTTGGCACGTCTGGGTACATCCTCTGAACCCGTGGTATTTGTGGTGAGAAAGGCATGTCAGAACTGCTCGGCCTCTGAGATCTTCTCAAATTTGGCGTTACATTACCCTGTATTGGTTCTGGAGGGGCAGTACGAATGCTTGAGCCTTTTTCGCTTTCCACATAGGGCGGTGGGCGATCATTCAATAATTGTATAATGAACTCCTCATCATCTGACTCGTCTCCCCTTTTCGAGTTTCTATTGCTCTCTCCCTCTCTGGACTGACTCCTGTTTGTCTTACAGGTGGCTTTCCTTCCTTCCGTCTCCGCTTCCTCGGTAATCGCTGGAAACAATTTAATTCCCTGCAATACGTCTGATCTCCAAACCTTTTGTGTGCTGTCCCATCTAGCATCCGCTAGTGTCTTTTCTACTTTCCTTATTCTTGTCTCAAATTTCTTTTGTTGTTGGTTTCTAGCTATTAGCTCCCAAATTGCTAGTGCCTCAAATTGTGCTGGTCTTGGAGGTACTTTCATGTCGTATAGCGCAAATCTCAAATTTTCTAAAACCATCAGATTAAACGACCCATGGATAGGGAACGCTACACTCCCATGTTTTTCCGTTAGTTTGCACCATTGTTTTAACCATAGACATGGCGCTACACCCTTTTCTTCAATGACAATGTAAGCTGGTGTACCCTCAGGCGGTGTTTCTTCTCCTACGTTTGCTTTAATATAAGCATCTCCCCTCATGGCACTCTTAAATGCTTTGAAAAATGTCATCTTTCCGTCCCTTATTTTCCTTAATATGTGTAATCAATAGGTGACTTTAATTCCCGGAATACTCTTCGCTTGCCTTTCCCCTTCCAATTGCGCTTCACGGACTGTGTCCAATCCGTGCGCGACCCTTCTCACCAACCGACCTATCCCAGCGCGGCTCCTAGTGACGTCACACTCACACACTGCGTCTGACAAAGTGCCGCGGCTTGTCTTCTTTCACTCATCTTTCACTCTCAAACTAATTTCTGCAATATAATGCGAGCACTTTACCAAAATAATAAAACAAATCTGTCGGTTTACTACCGGAAGGGTAACACAATCGCTTCAGAAACCTTAGGGATTTTTCACTAGCCTCGGCAGTTATTCCATCTTTCTCGGTTTCCCGCTTTCGCAAGCAAAATTTGACCTGCAAACTTTACTCTCAACTGATCAATGAACTATTCTAGTGCACTTTAGAATTCGTCAAATCTCAAAGTCGAAATTTTCTTTCACTCTGCAACATTCATACCGACTTGTTGACCACGCCCGATCAACCTATTAAACCGACCAGATCACAACATCAAACAAGTGTCACATACACTTTTCAACATACTCCGGAGTCTCTTGACCTCGCAGGGCCCGTCTCAACATCAACAACCACGTGGACAATTTTTCTGCACAAAGCGCTACACACACGTGAAGTTCGACGACTTCCCTACTCTCACACCTTTGGAGTAACACTCCTCTAATATCTTTTAACCCCCCTAAAATCCTCACAAACTTCTCAATTAATCTGCGGCGATAAGCTATGCAAGCGCAAAAACCCTAACTTCACTCATACCGTCACTAGAAACGCCGAGACCATTCTCACACCTCTATGTCCTCCATTCGCAAGCTCCGAGATCCCGGGAAAGTCATTGGGGACTTAGGGCATCATCATCCCTCCAACTTCTTTTATCATAGAAAAATTCTAACTTGACTCTGTCTATTGTTCGGATGGGGTCCCAAAGGGCAAAACCATCAATCTCTGCTACCATCTACTGGTAACGCGTCCAGCCCTTATAAAATTACCTGTACCTGGACACGTTGGAGGTCGGTGAATCTTTTAACCGAGTCGGGCTCTCCTCATCCTCAATAGTCGAGTCACTCAGATCAATAAATCAATAACCGTTGTAATCAATAATCAGTACTCGATTGATAGATCAATATAGCACATCAGAAATCAATAACAGTTGGTATTTCGGCGCACCATGACCTTTCAGTCATGAATAACCACACCAGTTTATTAAAAGTTAGTGAATTTATTTCCCTATATTAACAAAGCTAGCACGATATATATATGTCTCAAAACCAATTGATATATGTATATGAACATTACTAGCTGTCCATAACGGTGGAAGAAACGCAATCTATGCAAGATCTGGATGATGATACACTCTGTTATAGCAATGCAAATCACTAATGTGACTAACTGTATTTGACTAATTGCATACATTTGGTCAGCATAACAAGATTTCAATTCTTCATGATACATTGAATGAATGCCTCGACTAACCTCTAATTAGCATTGGCATGTGGGACTTCATGCGAAACGAATTTAGTCAACACAAATTTGGAAAACTTCTAGCTAGGACCCTATCAAAATAGCAGTTGGTACCTAAAAGGAAAAACACAATGCATAATACATTTATCCTTTCATATTTACCAAATACAATCAGCATTCAAGAAAAGTCTTCGTCCTTCAGGTACCGGTTCGATCAGCACGGGGCAAGTTCAAAGGGGCAAAGTTAAGGGCAAGCTTCCTTGCAACGGCAAGGAGAATAGGGCAAAGTTACTGCATGGGCAAGACGGGGGCAAATCAAAGTTAAAGTCTCTAGGGTGAGAATTCTTAAAGTCTCTTTCTCTCGAATAGAGAAAAGGGCATCAGGGTGTCGTCCAAAATGGAGTCTGGCATCAGGCTTCAAACTGGCATCAAGGAAAATGGCTGACTTCTCTTTGTCCGGTGGGTTTAAGTAAGAAACATTCCAAATTCTGCAGGGTCCTGCATTGGAGGGTTCATAGGTTGGCTTCAAATTGTCCAATGAAAAATTGCCTTTTACTAGAACTTGTTTGTGCATACATTAGCCTCGGAGCCTTGGAACACAAATTGTATCATGGTTTGCCAATTATTTTTGGTATCTGTACCTTCATTGTCCGCACCTGCAGAGACTGACCTTGTATCAAAGGGGATGTAACCGGCCTAGCACGAAACCTTGGAGATAAGTGTACCAGCCAGTTTCTACTGGAAAAATACAACTTCAAGCAAGAATATATGTTTCATTAGTTCAAGGAAAAAAGTCACGCAGTTAGAATTTGAAGCCAGACAACTAGGCCAAAGCCTACACTAAATTTAAGCTCAGCAAAACAGTTTTCAAACAAGAAATCATGGCATACATTTGCGATTATGACGGATTACTACATTTTCAATACTTCATGATTAATAAAGCTCGTTTACCATGATGGCGAACTACCCCGAGGGCACATTTTCCCTCGTATATTATTTCTTTTACTATCATCACTCTATGTTATATGTTTGATTATACAGTATACATGAATATATGTAGGACCTTCTTTTTCTGCGTCATCAATATTCAGTGACAGTCTTTTAGAAACCCCCCGCCCCCCGTCATCCATACGCATGAGTGGACAAGGTTTAACATTTCTCTTCCCGGACTCTAGTCACCCTACAGAGGGATATCCCCACCTCGTTAACCACCTCCAGGATTAATGGCTTACAACCAATAACAGAACCTTATGCAAACTACTATTGCTTGCATTCAAATTGGCAAACGGCCTAGCCCTTAACTACTTTGACAACTTATTGTGCTACATAACGACTCCAAACCTAAGAACTGCCACTCCCTGCATTTTAGCAACACCAACATCATCCAGTGCTTCCTCCAGGTCCTGGGCCTTCAACCTGTTAGGACACTTCACTGGAAACACATACCATAGACATACAAGACACCCAGGCCCATATTTATATTTTTTTAGCGCCGTATTTGCGTCACTTTTTGACGAAAAAACAGCGCAAACTTACTAAATGCAATTGTATGTGCCGAGCACCGGCACTTATTTGTGAGGGCCGGGGCTTATTCTTATACCTCAAGCATTTGCTGCGAGCAAAAGACACATATGGGAAAGACGGAAGAAGGAAAAATGAAAAAGCATCATAAAGGGAGAAAGTAGAAAGTTGCAGGATGAGTTGAAGGGGCAGGGGTGGCCGTAAATGGATTGAAGAGGCCCGAGATGGCTTCAGGATTACTCTGCCTCAGTATTCAGTGCTGGCAGATTTAATTACAGCAGCATCGTGTTTAAGAGAAGGGCTTTGAACACTGGCACCTCTTTATTTACAAATTAAGCACTGCCGCAGGTGACTTTAAAAATGGCTGCCATTGGCGTGTCTTTGAAAAACTTGCTTTTGTCAGAGGTGAGTAACGGACCTGCAAGAAGATAACTTTGTGCGTCTCATTTTGTTGTCTCTGGGTTAAATTGTTGTTTTTCCGCTCCCCAGTCTCTGACCCAGATGCAGGAGCCCCCCCCAAAAAAATCTGTGACAGACCATTTATGCCTTTTGCTGCACAAATATGTTGAAACTGAACAGATGTGAACTGTAGAGTCCTCAACAACTTTGTGTTTCTTGGAATCATTGCTGAAATTCAATCTGAGCGATCCATAGATGCGACCGTTATATTGAAAATGTTTAAGACGGACTAGTTACTCTGTAGGGTAGTGTAAATACTTTTTTTGCGTATGCAATTTTCTAGAATTCCCGGATCTCTTGCCAAACTTAGATCTCGCTTTTATGGAAAGAAAGTGCCATTCCATCATCCAAATGCTTATAGTACCCAAATTCTGATATATTCCTGCATACTACCCGTATTAAGTGAAAACAGAAAAGGAAGCACTGCTCATTTAATGTGGCTTGCAATTACAATACAAGTTTAATTTGTTGCATTCATTGTCCCAGGCACGGAACACAGGTTGTTCCTGCCTGGTGGGAGCTGAGAAAACAAGCATTTGCAATGCAACAGGTCTCACATTTGTGATCATTTGAGCTATTGGTGTTGCTTATGTTATTGTATTATAATACAAATGGTATTGTGATCATATAATGGTATGTTTGCTGTAACAAGTGTCATTTCGAAAAATACGGTATTTTAAAGATAAATTAGATTTTATTTGTTTTTTAGTATATATATACATGCAGTATTTTAATAATGGTGCACATTGTGTATTTGAATAGCAGTAAAAACATTGGTCTAAATATAAAGCATGGTCATTTATTAGTTTATATTGAGAAAATGTCTTGAAGAATGTCTTTGATGACTAGATGACATCCAGAGAATAAAGTAAACAAAAAGATAGTGTCTGTGTGTAAGAGAGTTATTGCTGTGTGTGAGTAAGGTGTGCGAGAAAGAGAGAGAGTGCTGTATGAATGAGAGAGTTGAATAGTGACACAGAAAAAGAAAGACAGAGAGTGTGTAAGTAAGAGAAAGTGAAATACTGTATGTGTGTAAACGAAAATAGTGTCTGTCCGTAAGTGCGTATATATGTGAGAGAGTGTATGTGTGTTATGAGTACCAATATAACAGCAAATAAACTTTACATAAGATCGCTGCAAAAAACTTAATCCGTAAAAGTGGCCCAACCGAAGTAAAATGCATATGCACGCAATGTTATATTTAAACATGTCTCGAAATTTTCTAACTAAATCTGTGCATACCTTACAGAAAACACAAAAAGCGCAATGTTAAATTTAGGCATTATTTCCAATGTTAAAACTAAAAATGAGAAAACAGGATATAAAAGGCAACCTATACCCTGCTAGATTTACAAACGTTTATAAAATTACTAAACGAAAATAAAGACGAAGTCTGGAGTGGTGTGAAATTGTAAAAAAAACTAGGCTGTATTCATCAAAGATCCCACTGGTCTTCAGTGAAGAGAGAATTGGCATAGTTGTAAACATCACCATCAACATCCACATCTGCTGTTTAGGTTCATGATAACGATCTTTCAAGGTATGCTAATTCTCTTGCAACTGAAGCTAAGCAATATCTTTCGCAACACATCAACAAACTACTGAACCCTGTCTGTCCACTGCAGACTCTTTCTTTGTGCCTAAATTGCTTTTGTTCCTTGGAAAAAACTAGGGGCACATGCCTTTATGGATTAAAAGTAACCTTCAAAGGCTTCAGACTATCGTGATGCACGTCAATAGACTTGTTTTTACACGTTGTTTGGTAATAATAAAAGATTATCAAAAACGTGCAATACTGGTGCCTAAAAAATAACTGAACCACCATTAGTAATTTAATAAAAATGTGCCTCTGCATAATAGAAGGCTGAGTAGTAAATAGGAGTATTTTAAGCTGTGCAAACGCTAAACAAAATACAAATTTGTCACTAATAGGTTTTAAATAAATGTTAATAAACAATAAAGTTTAAACAGGCACAGCTGAACCGTAATGTGCTATTTTAAGCTGTGCGGAAGTAAAGTAAAGGTTTACGATAGCACTTGTTGTCTTCTAAAAATGCCAATATAGACCAAATTATTAAGCAGGCACAACTAAGCCTGTACTGACAGTGTTTGAAATAGGGTCAGTGTATAATTAGAATTGTGCTGACACTGTCAAGATTTGTCAATTTACAGCACATAAACTCTGCATAATATGGAACAAGGCAATTAATAACAAAAACTGTGCAAACGCAAGATCAAAGGCAAAGTGTGCGCTGCGGTATTAACCTGACATGGTGAAAACTTCGAATAAACTCTATATTAATGTCTCTGTGAGTGATGTGTGTGTGAGACAGAGCATGTGTGTGTTAGACAGAGCGCGTGTGTGTTACAAAAAGGATGTATGTATGTGAGTGATAGCTTGTATAAGTAACAGGGTGTATGTGTGTGTGAAAGAAAGAGAGAGGATATAGTGAGAGAGAGAGAGACAGTGTGTATGTCAAAAAGTTAGTGGAGTGTGTGACAGAGGGAAAGAGAGAGACAGAAAAAAATAAAGTGCTGTATAAATGAGAAAGCGGGAAAGAGACCAAAAAAATTAAAACAGTTTGTGTGTGAGATAAAGAGAAAAAACGATTGTGTGGGAGAGAAGATGTGCGTATGAATGTGAGAGAGCGTGTGTGTGTTGTAAAAACCAATATAAGCACAGAACCTTTGACTAATATAGCTGCAAGGTAATTAATAATAATTGACTGTGCAAACGCGACGAAAACAAATGCGTACACTGCTATATTTAAGCACGTTTTTAAGTTTACTAACCAAAGTAAAACTACAAACACTAGATGAAAGCTAATACACGCAGTGCTTTATTTAATGTTTGTTTTAAAACTTACTAAACCAAAAAAAAAAAAAAAAAACACGATGTGAAAAGCAAAGCCCACACTATGATGTTGACCTGACATGGTGTAAACGTAAAATAAAATACATCTGAATGTCTCTGTGAGTGATATGTCTGAGACACAGTACATGTGTGTAAAAGAGAGCGCTTCTGTGTGGGAGAAAGATGTATGTATGTGCATGAGACGTGTTTGTGTAAGAAAGCATGTATTGCAAAATAATTAATACTAACCAAAACTGTTCAAACATTGAATAACAATAAAACAACACGCGCACTGTTATTTTTAAACACGTTTTAAAATATACTAACCAAAGCTGTGCAAATACAAGTTAAAGGCAATGCGCAACTGGCGCTTAACAGACTGATCACTACAGTGCAACTACAAATACAAAAAAAAAGAAAAGTTCCACAAACATCCAAAAAAGGAAACCTATTTAAGAAGATTGTACTTGGTTGCTGCGCTTTGGGAGGGATAAACACGAAGGGAGGCATGACAAATGCATGCCAGAAACCAATAGCAAATAAAGAATATAGTTATAACAAGCACACAGCCAATAACAAGCCAGTAGGTGGGCATAAAGCCCACAGAGCAATTACAACAGTCCAAGAGACAGTGCATGCGCGCTGCCTAGGCTCGACCTAAAAACTGCAGAAGCCCAGGCAGGAGCAAAGTAACAGAGCCAGTTCCCACTGCACCCAGGATAGGAGGAAGTTATTAGGGGAATTAGGAGCCTTGGAGCGCCCTACGTGGCCCCAGAGTTAATATAAAGTGTGAGTGTCCCCTGTGGGACCAGGATACGCCAAACAAAAACAAGCATTTACAATGGAATGGGTCTCACGTTTGCTAAAGTTAGAGCTATTATTTTAAATTCCTAACTGGACTTGCCACATAAATTGAAAATGAATAGTAAAACAGTTGACATAAGCGAGCCGATTCAAAGCGCCACAGGCACCATGAGCATGAGTGTGAAGAAGAGACACAAAAGGAAAAAGAAGTTCACTTGCAGTCAAATGTATTGGCAGTCATGCAATTATCTATGTAACAGAGTCGCTGGCCAAGGCAGTAACAAAACTGCCCCAAAGAGGGATAAACGTAAAGCATTTACCAACGATGACAAAGGATTTTTGAAAGAAAAGCCAATGAAAGAGTGATAGTGATGGGCGTGCGGTGGACATGGGTAAAAGCCCACAGATAGATTACAACAGGCCATAACGCTTGCGTGCTGGACCTAAAAGAGGGCTAATAAATGATTCACTCCTCCAGGCAAGAAGCACCCCGTTATGCCCTGTGTTGGCCTTTCATTATATTTTTGGATCCTTGCAGCAGTCACAAACCAAAAAAAATAACACATTAAGGCCCTCATTATGACATTGGTAGTACTTTTGGAAGACAGCCATGCTGGCAGCCATCAAAAGACTGCCGGTGTCGGTGGTCGTGTATTATGAGTCAAAGACCGAAGACTGCCAGATTACAGCCACAAACCCAACACCACCAGGCCGGCCAAAGGCGGGTGAGATGCGTTTCCACCGCCAGCACCGCCACACCAAAAGGACTGCACCCGTCGTATTACGAGACGTAATATGGCACAGCAGTCCCTGCATGGCAGTGCGTCGCTGGAAACACCCATCCCCTCCCCGACGGCTGCCTCGCCAAGGCAGGCAGGTGAACCATCCAAAAGGGAAGGAGGTTATGTTGTGTGCATGTGTGTGGTGTGTGCGTGTATGTTTAGCAGTATGGGTGTGCGTGAGTGCGTGTGTGTATGTATGTGTGCGTGGAGGGTGTGTGTCTCTCAATGGAAGTAGAGGGGAGAGGGGTGTGTCGGCTGCAAATGAGTAGGTGTGTGTATTGGAATGTATGCGAGTAGGGGTGTGTATGGGTGCGTGCGAGTGAGTGGGGGTGTATGTCAGGGGGTGTGTTGATGAATGGGGGTGCATATATGAAGGTGTGAGGAGGGATGAGTGGGGGTTCGTGGATGCCAGTGTGAGAGCAAGTGGGGTTCAGTGTGAGAGTTAGTGAGGGTGCATGTATGTCATTGGGAGAGCGAGTGGGGGCGTTTGTATTTATGTGTGCGGTCAGGTTAGGGTGTTTGTATGTATGCGTGCCGTCAGGTGGGGGGGTGTTTGCAAGTGTGTGGACAGGTTGGGGGGTGCTTGTAAGTGTTTGGAAAGGTGGGGGTGTGTGTGCCAGTGACAGGAATTCCTGCTGCTGGGTGCATTACCGCCAGGGTTTTCATTTTTCATGGCAGGGTGACTGCTGCGAAAAGCCCGCCGGTTTGCTGCCTCCTAACACAGCTGACGGGCTTAGGCCTGCCGCCAGCCCAGAGGAGCTCACCACCGGCCTCTGCGGTCCGACCGCACCGGCAGGACTAGCATCGTTGTGGCTGTTTGGCTTTGGCCAAACCACCAGACTTGTAATGCGGTGGTCTTTACCGCCGGATCCACTTCAGTAAGACGGCCACACTCATAATGAGAGCCTAAGTCTCCTTGGTCATTAAATCCAAGGCCCTAGGAGAGCTTTTCATATTTTTTAAAGCAGGGCAAACTGGAGCTTTATGATCCCAGCTACTCCAGCTGACTCCACTCTGCGCCCCGCCGATGGCTGTGCATAGTGGGGATGTTGGGTAACTGTAGCAGGGTTGGGACTACAAGATTTTAAAGTAAGTTTGTTTTCATAAAGTGTTAGTAAATCTGGGCTTATATTTGTATTTTGCACAACATTGTGCCAGAGAATATGAAATTTGTTCTTAAAAATATAACAGTTAACAGACATTGACATGCCAAACAACAAGCTTTTTCTCTATGTCTAACTAATAAATGTGGTTGTAATACGATTTTGTTTTGTAATTTTGTAAGATTTGTTATCTTTTTTCAAAAATTTAAATTTTTTGAGGGGTGCTAAGCTAAAAAAAAACACAAAAAACAGGTCATATAAAATTGGAGCTCCCCCACAGCCTCCCAGGTGTTGGCCAGTGGGTGCCCAGTGTGGGCAGCAGGTCATCCACCATTAACTAATGCAGGCCCAGGGAATGGGGAAGCAGCCTAAACCACTACTCCTTAAAAACAAGGGTCGTTATCCTAAAAAACGGAACAAAACTTTTGTGAACAATGACCCTGTTTTCCTCTGCTTTAACAACGCATGTCAGAACAACGAACATGCGTGGCTAAGGCAGAGGAAAACAGACTCTGGATTGTAGAGGACGGGGTCAGGTAAGTGGGGATGGAGTAGTGTTGGGGGGTAGTTTTAGGGGCAGGGATGGGGGTAGCTTTAGTTTTTAAGGGCAGGGTGGGGCTCAGGGTAGTTTGTTTTTTAGGGGTGGGGGTTGGGGTAGTTTTACGTTTTAGGGGCAGGCTGGGGGTTGCTGTAGATTTAGGGGCGGGGTGGGGGGTTGGGGTATTTTAGGTTTTAGTGGCGGGGTGTGGGGTTGCAGTAGTTTTAGGGACAGGGGTGGGGGGCCAGGGGTTGCATGCTGGAACCATGCATGCCATTCCACGCATGACTTTACCAGGAATGCCTTTTGCAATAAAAGATTGTTGTTAAGGCATTCGTGGTAAAAGCATTAGTGGTAACAGTGTGGTCGTTGTTCCGACCGTGTTGTTCAGGCATGCGTGGTTCCAGCATGCGTTGTTCCGACATACATTCCAGGGAATGGGGTCCCCAGGGCCAGGGTAGAGAGCCCTCCCTTTTTTTTTTACATTTTGGCCCTGGGGGATGGGGTCCCTGAGCCTAATTAGGCTCAGGAATTGGGCGACACACCCTCTCCCCTTTTTGTATTAAATAGCCATGGGAGACGGGAATCTCAAGGCCCGAAAAGGTTCAGGGAGGGGGGCTGTGCAGCTCTCGCCCTTTTAACTCTCCCCTTTTAAACAATAAGGCCCTAGGTAATGGGGTCCTTGGACCCTATACAAACTGAAAGATAGGGGCTGCACGCTCCCTCCCTCTTAAAGTTTGTTCCCGGGGATGCAGTCACTGAGGCCCAAGATGGTTTGGGGAGGGGAGGCATACAGCCCTCTCCCCTTTTTTATTGTTTTGGCCCTGGGGGATGGGATGCCTGGGGCCTAATAAAATTCAGGGAGAGTGGCCCTTGCCCCTCCCCTTTTTATATATTTGGCCCCAGAGGATGGGGTCTCCAGGCCTCATAAGGCTGCATGCCCCCCTCCCTTTACATTCCAGCCCCGGAGTTGCCATCCCAGGGCCCAGGCAGGCTTGGTGATGTCATCAATTTTGTCATCAATGGTGTCATTTGAGATATCATCAGCAGTGTCATAAATAATGTCATAGAACATGTCATGAGTGATGTAATATAACATTTTAAATGTACAAACCACTGAAATTCACCAGTTATAGTTATCTCTGGAAACTACACCTCGTGCCCTAAGGTAACTATAATTTGCACTCCTACCATTCACAGTTTCCTTGCAAATGTTGCAGTGATATTATTAATCATGTCATAGAAGCTTTCACAAGTGATATATTATGTGGTGTAATTAGCAGTACACGGTGAGGGCTCCAATTATAGTTACATTAGGGCTTTAGTTATACCAGAGCTGGTGAATTTCAGTGGTTTTGTATGTTTAAAATGTTACATTGTCACTGAAATTTTCACCTAACAGTAACATTTCTTTAAAATTATTATTTTTTGTGAATTTATAGGAGTTTTTTTTAACACAAAGACATATTTTGCTACCGTACATAAAGTTACCCCCAGCACAGTTTTCTCATCAATACTTTTACTGCAAATGTTACAGTGATATTATCAATGATGTCACGTGGAGAGGGCGTGAGTTATAGTTACCTTAGGGCCTCAGTTGTTGTTACTTGAAATAACTCAACAGCATTTCTATGGTTTTGTGTGTGTAAAATATGAACCTAGCTATAACATTCCTATAACATTCCTATAACCTTTGTCTTTTAGTGAATTTTTTTAATTCTATTTCCTAACTATAACGCCCCTGTAACCTTTGTTTTTTAAAATTAATTTCTAGTTTTTTTTAATGTTAAGTAAGATGCACATCACAATGCATGTGGGGGGTGGGTTGGTTGCAGGGCCTGGCCGTTGTTCTGATACAGCCCTTCCTGACTGCCTGAATTAGATTGCTGCCCCATTCACCTCCTCCCTACCCTCCGTTGTCTTCGTCCATGCACCAGCTCCTCCCTCCTGCCCTGCATGGTCCGATGGGCTTCCACTGCCCTCCATTTAGCTTGATATCCCTGCCCACTCCTCCTCCCTCTGTTGCCCTATTCTATGACCCATCATTGCCCTCCTGCTTAGCCTCTGAGCATACCTTCCTGTCTTGACCCTCCTTCCCCCTGCCCTCCAATGTCTGTGTGCTTGTCCCTGCTTCCTCCTTTTTGCCCATCATGTTCTATGGACCTGCCACTGCCCCTCCTATTTACTCTGAGTGTTCTGTTCAGCTGTCACTGCCCCCTCTATCCTAGCGTGGTCAGATGGCTGCTGCCTGTCTCTGCCAACTCCACCCTGTCTGTCCAAGTCCCATTTTGTTGTCACTCCCTTCTGCCCTCTATGCTCTGTTGTGTTGCAACTCGTCCTCCTGCATGCTCTGCATGATCTGTTGTGAAGCCACTTCCTGTGCTCTATCTTGTCTGTGTCCAGCCCCTACCTTCTGTCCTCCAAGGCTCCTTGTGCTCACACTAGCCAACCCACTTGTCATGCATGGTCTTCTGTGCTGCCACAGCCCCTCTCACCTGCCTTGTCAGCTTGCTGCCCCGACCCCTCCCACCTTCCCTCTGTTGTCTGTGTATCTGCCATTATAGTCTGACTGCTGCTTTACATGGCGTGTGTGCTTCCAGTGCCCATCCTACCTGCCCTCCATGGTCGGCTTCGTTCTCCTGCCCTGCCCCCTTTCGCCCCCTATCCAATCCTTTCTGTTCTGTCAATCCCTCCAATCTAGTCCTTTGTCTAGCCCCTGCACCCTCCCTTCTTCCTTTCATGGTCCGATATGCTGCAACTGTCCCTCCTGTCTGTTCGGTATGGTCAGCTTGCTGCCCTTGCCTCTTTCCCCTCTGTTCTCTGTTGTCCATGTGCATGGCCCTGTCCCCTCCTAATTGCTTTTCATGGTCCGTTGTGCTGCACTGCCATCCCCCTTTGCCCTGTGTGGTGTATTGTGCTGTTGCAACCCTTGACGCCTCCCCTGCAAGGTCAGTTTGGTACCCCTGCCCATCTCCCTCCTGCCTTCTGTTAGCTGAGTCCATGTCCCTACCCATTCATCCTGCCCTTGGAAATCCAATGTACCATACGTGCTAACATTAAGAACTTGGTAAGAGAGAGATTTTAGAAAAAAACACAACATGGAGAATTGATTGTCCTCATTGACATACAATGAAAAAGAGGATATTTTAGGCAGGAGACAGATAAAATAAAGTCCTTTTGGGCTTAAAAAAATTAGTAGTTTTGTGCCCTAATTGGTTCTTTTGGCATGTATGGCTGTACTGCCACTGCCTCTTCTTTCCACTTTCAATGGTCTGTTATATTGCAACAGCCTCTCTTGCCTGTCCTGCATGGCTGGTTCGTTGCCCTTGCCCCCCTTCCCCTGCCCTCCATGGTCTGCTGTGCTGCCATTGCCCCTCCCACCTGCCCAACGTGGTCAACTTGTTGCTTCTGCACTCTCCTCCCTGCCCTTAATTAATGGAGTGCATGCCCTTGATCTCTGCCTCCCCACACTATTCTAATGAACTAGATTGCTAACATTCTATATTTGTTACAAAAGTGTGGCATGCCTGATGTCATCTTGATGTAACCAAAACTGTAATATCTAATACATTTCCTTTTGAAATCATAAAAAATGAGAGGGTCTTATTTCCATAGGAATTATGGTTAGTACTCTGAAAAACGAAAATGAGGACATATTTTCTGAGTTCTCAAATAGTGACAAAGCACTTTGAAATTATTTAATATTTGTATGTTTTTTTTTTTTTATCCAGTTGATCCAGAGCTTCACATTTTACACCTGGTGAACCAGGTTCATATTTCGATGTCAATTCAACATCCTGTGAATCTGAGCAAATCACTTAATCTCCCCATGCCTAAAACCAAAATGAATGTGTCCTTGTGTAATGTAACTGATGCTCATGTAAAGCACTCCAATACCTTTGAGTCAAGACTGCGCTATATAAAACTGCAAAAAACAAAGCAATTAAGTGTTTTGAATACTTTTGTCATTGGTTTATACTTGGGCTAAATTTGGGTAATATTTGTGCTACATTTAGGCTCTTTTTTCCCTCTGGTGGACATCTTGGGATACTTATTGTTATGAAGCTCCCTAATTTCCTCATTTCCTGTAGCATACTCAGCAGAAAATGCTTTCAGTTTTCCACTTCCAGTCCATCAAGATGGCCACACTTTTGGCATAACTTTCTGGTTGAAGTGCTGATAGCCAATCAGATCTCTCCATGAGATCTGTGCTTAGGATCTGCCCAGATCTACAAATGTCTTTTCTCTTTAATATCTCGAAAACTACTGAATGAATTTACACCAAATAACAAAAAGCACAATCTGCGGAACAAAATCTAGCTTTCTGCCAAACTTGGTTTAATTCCGTCTAGTGGTTTGGGCTGTAGTCGTGTGCAATCCTCCTATGGGAATTAACATGGGAAACACAGTCCCCTCCCCCCTTTTTTCTCAGCCCCACTTGATAGAGTACCCTGAAATTTTCCATGCACGACAAGAATCACAGCACACTTTTTTGAAAATTTTGTGAAGATTTGTTGCACAGCGCCAAAGATACAGGTAAGTCAAAAAATGCTTTTCCTCTGGAAACATGGTCCTAACTATGACTACTTACTGGTGACTGCTAGTAGGTAATGTGTATGTATATATATATATATATATATATATATATATATATATATATATATTTGATAAAAACAAAGGTTACAGGGACATTATAGTTAGTTTCCTAATTTATTCATACAAACCCATGGAAATTCAGCAGTCATAGTTAGATGTATTTCAAGTTACTATAACTCATGCCCTAAGATAATTATAACTCGTGTCCTTGCCATGCACAATTTTCTTATAAATAACTTTATTGCAAATGTTGCAGTGATAATATAAAAAATGCTATAGAAGATGTCACCAATGATATTATATGTGGCGTAATTAGCTTTGCATGGCAAAGGAGTGAGATATAGTTACCTTAGGGCGTGAGTTACAGTAACTTAAAATAACTCTGCCTATAACTGCTGAATGTCTATGGTTTTGTACGAGTAAATTCAGAACCTAACCATAATGTCCCATCTAACCTTTGTTTTTTTCTGTGAATTTCTATGTTTTTTAACATAAAGTAATTTTAATTACTATATGTTAATCCAACCACCACTAAAGGCTGTGTGTGGCAGAGATTGGCCTGCAGCCAAGCCCTTATAACCACCCAACCCTGTGCAGCGCACAGCCTTTGTCCATGCACAGTGGGAGTTGGCCACAGGCCTGCCTCCGTCAGTGGATATGTGACTGGGTGCTTGAGTGTGTGAGTGGGTCTGAAAGTGCATGTGGGAGCCTCTGAGTGGGTCTGAGTGGGTGTATGAGTGTCTGAGTGGGTGTGTGAGTTGGGGCCTAAGTCTCTGAGTATATGTATGAGTTAATGAATTAGTGTATAAATGAGTCTGTGAAAGTTTTTTTTTTTAATATCCTTGAAAATCCTTGAATAGTTGAGGATATTCGAGCATATTGCAAATGATGAAGAGAAATCCTTTTAATCCCATATTCACACTCCTGGGGTCAAGGTACCTCCACTCTGACACCTTATACCACTTTCCATTTCTATTTTCAGCCTGGGGACCCTCTCCGATAACATAAAATGTCAGCCGCAACTTTTTAGTCAGGTTGTGGCCGACCAAACACAGCACTTCTATTCATGCTCGCATTCACAAATTTTCCTGAGTTATTCATTGCCAGAGATATACTAATTTGGATTTCCCTTAATTTCTCATAAACTACTGAACATATTTACAGCAAATAACCAAAAGCACAACCTGCGTACCAAAAGCTAGCTTTCTGCTGAATTTGGTGTAATTCCATCCAGTGGTTTGGGCTGTACTCATGTCCGAAGGTCTTATAGGAATTACCATGGGAGACACAACTTTTTTGACCCCCCCTTTTTCTCAGCCCCCAATTGATGAATCACCCCAAAACTCTCCATGTGCAACAAGAATCAGTGGGCATTTTTGGGGGAAACTTTTGTGAAGATTCGTCAAACGGTGCCACAGATGTAGGCAAGTCAAAAAATGCTTCTTCTATTGAAACTTGTACCTAACTACAACTACCTACTGGTGAGCATCACTAGGTTACGTATGTATATATGTATAGTTAGGTCTGCTTTTCCATTGAAGGAGCATTTTTTGGTTTGCTAATAACTTTGGGTCTATTTGACGAATCCTCACAAAAGTTTCCAAAAAAACATAATTTCCACCTCAGCAACTCTCCTGTCTGATAAGTTTCAGGGTGATCCATCAAGCGGGGGCCGAGAAAAAAGGTGGGCCCCAAAATGTAAAATCCCCATGGATTTTCCATAGACGTCTTTAAAACAGCTTATAGCAAAAACTCCAGATTGGAATTACACCATATTGGGCAGGAAGCTAGATTTTGGCCTGCAGATAGTGCTTTCTGTGATTTGGTGTATATTTGTTCAGTAGTATTTGAAAAATTAGGGGTCGAAAAAATTGAGGCCCACATTTATACTTTTTTAGCGCCGCATTTGCTTAGTTTTTTTACTCAAAATCGGCGCAAACTTGCAAAATACAATTGTATTTTATAAGTTAGTGACGATTTTGCGTCAAAAAACGACGCAAATGCGGCGCTAAAAAAGTATAAATATGGGCCTGAATATTTTGGCAGTTGGACTCACTAGAGTCTTTGATACTCTCACGGGAGAGCCAATTTAAAAACAGAGCATTCTGATTAGCCCATGGAGCTTTATTTCTCTTGGGTCATCTCGTTCCCACGGGAGTCAGACTTCTGCAAGAGTGAGCACTCTGATTGCTGCCAGTAATATGAGAAAAATTTTGCTGGCAGCCATTACAAGACCCAGTGCTTAGTCCCCTGTCCCGAAGTTGTAAAATAAAAACAAATAGATGGGGACAGGGTAGGGATATCCTGACCCCCAAGGCCCGATGACAGGGGCCCAGAGTGAGCCCTGGGGCAACAAAAGGAAAGTAAAAGCCCAAAAATGCTGTAATCGTGCAAGACTCTCGTGGGATCCATAAAATAAAATGGTGGCAGGGCTTCATTTATTTATCATAAATCCTGGTGAGCCTACCCCTAGGGCCAAAAACAATTTCTATGGGCAGGGGTCTATCTCTAAAATCCATGGCCAAAAATTGTGAAAATTGGAAGGGGGTTGCACATTTTTAAATCTTCCACGAAACGGAAGCAAACACCAATTCTGCTCACAGCTAGTGGGAGCTTCAAAAATGCGCCTGTCTACTGGGAGTGGACTTTAGATCTGTTTTGAAACAAAGCTAAATGCTGCTCCAGCCCAATGGGAGCAGCATTATTAGCTGCACTCTGCACGCCTGAGCCATGCCAGCTCTCGCTGGATGTTGGGAGCTAGCTGGGGCTGTGGTGGCCATGGGGCTCCCCCTGCAGTCCTCCAATGAGTATATGGTGGATGTCATGGGTGGGCACCAGAACACCCACATTTTGTTGGCGGGGACCCGGGGATGGGTTGTCTGTGGCCGAAATCAGGACATTGGGATAGAATATAAATGCCTATTCTGCCTAAACATCTATGTTATCAAATGCAGTCAAAGAGAGTCTTGGCATTTTAGGAAGTTTGTTTATTTTGTCGTTTTCTAAAAGCTGCACTACAGGATCTTAAATAATTTTCGATTTTAATTCACTAGGGCATAAATGGTAATCATTTTATCTCAGATTATTTCCGTAAACTCATTTGAGACCAACTGTTTTATTTCAACATGTTATAATGATCCCAGCTTGCTTTAATCTGCACTTCATAATGCCCAATTTATATGCATTCTTGTATAATGTAATTGGTATTTAAATCTATAGTTCCCTACGCGAAATATGTGCCACATAAATATTGGAATATAAAAATAAATACTAACATATTAAAATATATGGTCAAGGAGCTCACCCCGTCTCTGTTAGTGTCATCCCACATAACTCACCTCCTTAAGAGAATATCTCTTTTAAATATTAGTCCTAGTGCATAAATTGGAAGACATGTAGGGGGTGATTCTGACCCCGGCGGTTCACTACCGCCGGGGCCAGGGTCGGCAGGAGCACCGCCAACAGGCTGGCAGTGCCCCGCAGGGCATTCTGACCGCAGCGGTTTGGCCGTGGTCAGAAAGGGAAAACCGGCGGTCTCCCGCCGGTTTTCCGCTGCCCTGGGAATCCCCCATGGCGGCGCAGCTTGCTGCGCCGCCATGGGGGATTCTGACAGCCCATACCGCCATCCTGTTCCTGGCGGTTCTCCCGCCAGGAACAGGATGGCGGTATGGGTTGTCGTGGGGCCCCTGGGGGCCCCTGCAGTGCCCATGCCAATGGCATGGGCACTGCAGGGGCCCCCGTAAGAGGGCCCCACATTGTATTTCAGTGTCTGCATTGCAGACACTGAAATACGCGACGGGTGCCACTGCACCCGTCGCACCTTCCCACTCCGCCGGCTCAATTCTGAGCCGGCGTCATCGTGGGAAGGCTCTTTTGCACTGGGCTGTCGGGCGGCCTTTTGGCGGCTGCCCGCCAGCCCAGTGCAAAAGCCAGAATCGCCTCCGCCGCCCGTCAGGGTCAGAATGACCCCCGTAGTTCTTAAACGATCTATTAAATAGTTTACTTGCAGTTTATATGTGATGTAATATGAGATTCAAAACTGATGCAGTTTTAAAGTTGAATATATATTATATGCCATTTAACCATAATTTAACCATAACCACGGAACACCCAACGACCCCTAACTGTAACTTCAACCTTAACCCGAATCATTATGCCATCTTTCAATGTTACCCTAACAGCAGCCTCAGTGCTAATCCCAACTCGTACACCATCCCTTACTCTAGCCTGAATTCATGCTAGTCTTTTCCCTTAAACGCAACATGAAGTTCATCTTGGAAGCAGAAAAAATAATCTTCCAAGACATTTTGACACCGCTATTGCCTTTGCCAGAGCTTCCTAAATTGCATCACAAATACTGGCAGAACCAATAACTGGAACATTACTTTCTGGACTTCCAAGACGGCCACTACGTTTAATCTACATTCAGTGCGACAGCCATCTTTGAAGTATAAAAAATAGCATTGCTGAATGGGTGGTTGCTGCTATTGGCTTTGTCAGTGCTGCTTCAAATTTTACAACAAATGGAAAATCCAATGACTGGAAGGCATAGAGAGAGAGCAAGGGAGAAGGAGAGATTCAGCGCCACAGCAGTGTTCACTGTCATGGATGAAGGGAAGATAACAATAATGAGGCTGTTGGGGGAGGGTAAGGGAACCAAGGATGACTGGTGGGGCTGGTGGGTCAGAAGAGAGATGAGTGGGCCAGGAGAAGAAAAGGGAGTGTAGGGAGGGAGGGAGAGCGAGCGAGCGATATGCACTCTCCTCGAGTGCCAGACAACAAATGTGAACCATAAAAAGCAGGAAGGAAAATAGTTCTTTGACCTAAAAACTCAGCAAATCAAAAAATAAGTTGGTATTTAAATGTTTCAAGAGTAGGAAAAAGACAAGAACGTGGAGGACAGACATTGGGAGTAGGGAATTGAAAAGGACAAGAAATAAAAGATAAACAATCAAATAACAATCATTTATGAGAGCTAGCCCCTGACCCTAATGTAAGTAAATGTTAAAATACTGGTTACAGTGCTCACTGTAGTTATGGCTCAAATATGTTTTTATTGTCACTGGAAGTAATTGCAATTAAACAAAAAAATTGGTGACGCAGCTCCTGACAATGAAAATTTAGTCAAACACCACCAACAACAGTTCAACTACCTCCCACGCCTCTCCATCCTCCTCCCTCCCCCCAAGGTGCTCACAAACTCATGTAGTGTGCCACCTACAAAATGTGCATGGTGGGTGCGTGGAAACTGTGTGTGTTATTGTTTGATGGAGTTGTTTCAGTCAAGGGAGTACCCGTTAGTATTTGGAGCATGCCAAACCCCCAAACTCTTTGGAGAGGAGCATTATGTAGGGTCGCCGGAGTTCTCCATACGTTTTCCCTTGGGCCGTCAGAACCAAAGAGAGTTTCTCCTTGCTCAATATATGCCAGAGACAATGGTAACAAGAAAGGCAGGTTGGAATGATGTCTGTGCCTCAGTGTGCCAAAATCATCTGGTGAGCTGCCCCCAGAGCTAGTTCTATTTGAGGCCTCTGCAGGACTTGAGTAGAAAGGTAAGTGTATTGTGGAGGCCAAGAATTATGAATGAGGGAAAGCGTGGTAGCTGCTTGTCGAGGCACTCATCTAAATCATTTAAGACCTCTGTGAGCACATCTGACCTTATTTGTCCTTTAGTTATTTCTAGAGGGTGCGTTAGAGGGTCGCTGGACCTTTGGACTCAGTTAAGAGTGATCTATCAGCGTCACTATACCTGCACATAACCCGCATAAACGTAACACAATCAATTAGAATAAAACATTTGTCAATTTTAGAGTCAGTAACCTTCACACACCATGGCCCATGTGACCATGAATAACCACACCTTTTAGTAAAAGTTAAAATGTTATTTCCCCATATTACGAATGCTAAAGTCATGTAAAGCAATCTCAAAACCAGTTGATAAACATAAATTGTACTGTTTTAACTGAAAGGGACACATTAGGGACTTCTGCAGATCTTACAGTAGAGTGTGTAGATCCTGTATCAACTAAGAATGAGACTTTGTTACCCATTACTTTTACCTTCACATATGGACCTTTCTGGTCTACCACTAATGAAGCTGCCAGCACACATTCTTCTTCATCAGAACTCTCACTCACCCATTCATCATTCGATTCATGCTTGCTGTGTAAGGGGTATTGGTTTCATCGTGTTATTACTGATGTTAAACCTTTGACTGGTGCCCTGCTGAGTAAGCATCATCTATTCGATTCATGCTTGCTGTGTAAGGGGTATTGGTTTCATCGTGTTATTACTGATGTTAAACCTTTGACTGGTGCCCTGCTGAGTAAGCATCATCTGTTGCTGTTCCATTAGCGCTTGATGTATTTGAATCTGTTTCCTAGGTATCATCTGAATCTGGGGTTGCATTTGCTATGACTGTGGCATCTGCAAACGTGGCGTATGCATCTGCTGCATAGGCTGAGGATTTTGCATTTGATTCAAATTATTTTGGAGATTAAAATTTTGACCTCTCATACTTGGTCCTCTTATGCCTGCAAAAAGATTGTTATCATTCACCTGTGAAAGTACACCTTTCTGACCTAACATCGGACACTCCCAATTCCAATGCCCGACTCCACTACAACCATGACACGATAACAACATTTTCATCCCTTGCACATCACTTTGTGTAACCACAGTACTTCAATCAGGTCCACGATTTACGTTCATATTTCCACCACAACCTCTACCTTTTGCCTGATTCTGAAACCGCATGTTTCCCGGCTGCTGCTGTGGAAAACTTCTCTGCATTCCTGATTGTGTCGCTTTAATCTGCATCACCATTGCCTTTTCCTTCAACTTTCTCTGCTTCACTTCAATCTCATCACTACAGTATTTTTCATACTTCATCAAACGGCTTCGCTTGCCAATAAATCAAATTACTCTTAATCATCTGGCTAATTTCTGGTCTCAGTCCTTCAACAAATCTGAACACAAAATGAATCATGTCTTTCGGCTCAATTGTTTCCGTGCCACTGTAATGCTTGAGCGCTTGCAACAATCTCTCATAGTACGCATGTATGGACTCCTTTCCCTCTTAAACTGTCCTGTCTATTCTCTGCCAGTCAATGTTCTTGGGAGAAATTCTCATTTAAAAGAATTCAATCACCTTATAGTAGCACTTTATCACGTCTGGTGATGGTGCACCTGTAGCCGGATCTCATGGAGGCCCTCTCGTCGGCCAATCCACACTCCTTTTGCATTCAACCCATAAATCATCTGGGACCACTATTTCAAATAGGGTATTCAAATCTTCCCACAGGCATTTTGCGATCTTCACAAACATATTTGTTTGCTGGTACCATTCTACTGGCTTCTCCCTCAGTCTTAGGTAGTCATTGGTGAATAAAAGAATATCACATCCAAGGGACATGTACAAAATTCCCTCCTGGAATCTCTCTCAGTGGTAACATTTTCACTGGGTTATCAGTCTGCTGTTAGGAATGAGGAATTAAATTTGCTGACTCCTTTTTCTTCTTATCTCGTTTCTTTACCCATCTGCTTTCCCACTTGTCTAATGCTCCCCATGTCTGAATATTCTGAATTAATTCCTTGAAGTGAATTTTCATTCCCGGTATTCTCATGTTCTCAATGTCTTTTGAGACAAATTCTAACCTGTAACTTCTTCTCAGGTGCTTTGTTTTCTCAATCTCTATGTCATATTTCTCTGCCAATTCTGCTAATTTCTCGTGTACCACTCCTGCTTTATTGGTAACTATTTTACACAAGAAACACAATTCATCTTCACTGTATAAATCAATTCTGTGCAACCCAAGTGTTCCCTCCATTAATTCCTCTACTTCTAATTTAAGCCCGGTCAAATTCAGGGGACTTCCTCCATTTGAATCTCTCTGTACTATTCAGCTTTTCCAGCCATTCAGTTAATTTCTGGGCAGTCAAACCTTGCAATGACATATTATTACTATTCACAGTAGGCACTTGTTGCAACGTTAGACGTGGAGTCTCTGGAGTAATCAAAAATGGGTTAGAACTAATGTCTGGCCTCCCTACATTGTTCAATGGAGTTCTAAAATAGCTGAAATGAATTAGTGGACCTGTCATGTCATACATTGGCTTCATGGGAATCATTAACCCTGAGCTTGCCCTAAATGCTTCTATTTATAGGTTTGAACTCATTACCTTTGTTATTTCCCTTCACGTACAGGGGTATAACGGGACCAATAGTCACATGTACTGACACAGCGTCAGGGCTTGGTTGAACATTTTGATCTCTAGAATACATCACTCCTGTATCTACGCTTGTCAAAGCAGATGTTTTTGTCTATGACACTGTGATAGGTGTGTACCTCAGAACTGTCAGAGCTTGCATTGGAGATCTCAAATTCGGGGTAGACTCTAGCTGAATCAGAGTCGGCTTCTGATAAACCTGTCTAATCTGAGAAACTTTTCCTGTCTGCACTATTCAATTTGCGCTGGAATTTACACTAGGGACTTCTGGGTAAATCCTGGTCATCTCAATCTATGACATAGGTGACTGAATTGTGGATATGGTTGGAACAGAATGGCTAACCTGTACTTGCCCTTGAATCATTCCAGCAGGTACTGCAGCTGTAGGATTGGCACTAGTACTTGGACCTGTCTCATGCACTGCATATGATGGGGAGGATTTCTCAATAACTGTAAAATGAACTCATCATCATCTGAATCCTTGTCATAAATCTAGGACTTTCTAGATTGCTTTTCCTCAGAAGGATGTGAACCCTTCTTAGTATTCTGTCCGACACCTTTCTCACTCTCTTGTGTTATTGCAGGAAACATCCTTATTTCCTGTAAAGTCTCAGTTTTCCAGAATTTCTGCTCACTATCCCATTTCGCCTCAGCTAAAGGTTTCTCCGCCTTCCTCATTCTCCTCTCAAACTTCTGTTGCTGTCTGGCTACTAATTCCTAAACAGCTAATGTGTCAAACTGTGCATGTTTTGGAGGAGGTTTTGAATCGTGCAGTATCCTCCTCAAGTTCACTAAACTTCTCAAATTGAATGTTCATTGGGCAGGAAACGCTCAACTCCCTTCCTTCTCTATGTCTTTGTACCACTGCTTCAACCAAAGACATGGCGCAACACCTTGATCTTCAAATACGATATATGCGTGTGTACCTTCTAGCGGCGTACCTTCTCCTACTCTACCTGGAATTAACTATCTTCCCTTAGGGCACTCTTGAAAGCTTTGTTAAATTTCATTTTTCGACTTTGACTGCGCTTCAATCAAATCAGGGAGTGAATTTCAATCCCAGAATCCCTTTTGCTTGCCTTATTTGTCTATTTTCTACAGGTAGGAAACACAATTGCTTCCTAAACCTTACTGAATTTTCAACTGCAGCTTTTAGCTGTGACAGATACTACTTCGATCTCAGTTCCTGTGGCTCGCAAGCAAAATTTAACTAGAAAATGTAACTCTCAACTGATCATTGGGTCCTCCTGGTTCACATAGGAATCACCGAATCTCAGATGAAAAAAACGTACTCTTCCTTTAATACACACTATGACATTGTCAACCACGCCCGATTGTCCTATTAACCAGATATACCACAACATAAATCCAAGTATCTTCAATACTTGTACTATACTCCTGAGACTTAGACCACCACAAGGGTCCATATACCAACAACCATGTGGGCAATTTTGGAGCACCGAGCGCCACACACATGTAAAGTTCGACAACTTCCCTACATACACACTTTGGAGTAATCAAACTCCCTAAATAACTTCATTGGAGTTCGCAAACTCCCTATACTCTCAAACATCACAATTCACCTGTGATTCGCTTAAGCTGTGCAAGCGCAAAACTTTATTTCACTCATAAGTCACACTAGGAGCTCTGAGAACACCTTCAACAAGCATAGGCAAAATCCAAGGATTCTGGGAAAGTCATGGTAGGCTCTTTGGGAGATATAACCTGCCAAATTGAAACCATTACAACTGGGAACTCCTGTTAGCCTCTTAAAGAGACATAACCATCCCCTACTGCCAGAAACAGTGAGAGCGTCTGACCTTAATTGTCCTTTATTTATAAGGGGGACGCATTAGAGGTTCGATGGACCTTTGGACTCAGTTAAGAGTGATCTATCAGGGACACTATACCTGCACATAACCCGCAGAACCATAACACAATCAATTAGAATAAAAAGTTTGTCAACTTTAGAGTCAGCAACCTTCACAAACCATGGCCCTTGTGACCATGAATAACCACACCTTTTAGAAAAAGCGGAAATGTTTATTTCCCTATATTAACAATGCTAAAGTTATGTAAAGCAAACTCAAAACCAGTTGATAAACATAAATGAATAATACGGGTTGACCAAATCGACAGAAAAACCTCAACTTAACCAATGCAGTTAATACTAAATATTCAAGGAGAATCAAACATATTAATATCAAAAGTAACTGGATCAAAGAAATAGCATACATTTAGACATTCACAAATGAACAAAATCAATCCTTTGTTAATAGCATTTGTGGAACATGGACTTTCTAACTAACCCTCTAATTCGAATGGCACAATTAGGCTTTCATGCAAAACAAAAAACAGACAAAAGTTAATTTGGAAAACATCTAGCTATGGCTCTAATGAAAAAATATAGCGGTTGGTACCTAGAAACAAAAAACAAAAATCAATAGGAAACACATTTCATTTTCAGTTATACATCTCCTTTTGAGATCAGCAATCAGAGACTTCTTCGTCAGCTGGACGTCCGTCTGGTCAGCATTTACAACTGGGAACAGTAAAAAGACAGGCTCAGCCACGGTGGGCTCTAAGTCACCTGAACCACCAAATTAGGGCATCAATGTAGGAAACAGCATCTAAGTCTCTCTATAATGCACACTCATCTCAAAGTACACTCACACACTCTCGCTACTTTAAAAAGTTCTCTTCTGACTGCTTCTGTCAAGTGAAGTTAGGGATAAACCAAAACTACACAATAATTTCCCCAATTGTCATTGGTCAGAATATTGAATGTTCACACTAGACCCAATAAATCCTAATTACTAAATCAGTGATATAGTTAGACAGTCGTTCACACGCCTATGATTGGCTCCTCTGTCCTCTAGAAGACAGTGAAAAGCGCAACGGGTGCAACTGCACCCGTCACACACCTGCAACACCGCCGGCTCCATTCGGAGCCAGCTTCAGTGTTGCAGGCCTCTTTCCCGCTGGGTCGGCGGGCGCTATATTGGCTAGCGCCCGCCGGCCCAGCGGGAAAGTCAGAATGGCCCCAGTGGTCTTTCGACCGCAGAGCGGCCATCTGGCGGTTCCAGCCAGGCGGGCGGCGACCGCCGCCCGCCTCGGTTGGAATGAGGCCCACAGTGTCTTCAGCAACCCGAGTCGCGGGTGGGGTTTCCTTTATGAAGTCTGGAGAGCATCAGACACCAGTATGTGGTTATTTTGTGGCTGCTTCTATACTAGTGGTATTATGCACTGCATGTCGGACTCTATAACATATTGTATTGTATTGTATTAAGCCAGTGTCTTATCTGCATATACCATAACTGCACGATCTCTGGGAGCCCGCAGTCCCTTTTCAAATGTTCATAAGGAATAACTCCTTCTTCAGTTAAAAAGTGACCTATCGACCTACATTCCATCTCTTCCCACAAGTGGAATGCCTTTTGGTCCAGGCCTGGGGTCAGCATTGTCCATTATGGGCATTATGGGGGAGGGGAATGGTGAAAGTCCCCGGCGGCTCGCCACCGAGTATCCTGACCTTTAACAGTGAGCTAATAACTGGTGAGCCGCCTCCAAGCCCGTAATGGGCACTTCAGGAATGGTGTCTTCCACAATGGAGTGATCCATGAATAACCAAACTACGGTTTCGCTGATTCTGCTTGTGACCACTCTAGTAGGAGACAGAGTTGTGCCACCTGATAATAACTGTAGAGATTAGGTAGCCCAGTTCCCCCTACAATGGTCGTCTATAGCTTAACCCCTTGCTCATTTGTGGACGTCCAGCCCCTCACACAAATCCATGTAAGGCCTTCTGCAAATTGACAATAATTCACAGGAGCTCTGTCATTTTTATGGCCGCCACTCAGCCTAGCCAAGTGAGACGATATAGGTGCCATTGCGCAAGGTCCTTGGTGACCCGCTGAAGGAGGGTCTTATAGTTAAGGGTTGCTGTGACAGCTACATTCGAGGCCAGTTGAATACCCAAGTTGGGAATATTGGTTTTAGCCCATTGCATACGATTTTGATTGGAGAGTTGCGCTTCAACCCCTGGGGGAACCATAATGTTTACAGCTTGTGATTTCTGAATATTAATCTGAAAGCACTCCCAGTAGTTAGACCTCAAATATAGTTTGCATTTAATTGTATTTTTAACCCCTTAGCTGAAAAGGCTTTCCCACCCTCAGGGCTGAGCACTTTTTTCCACTAGTTCCACATCTTTTTCGAATGCGGTGCATCCCACCATTGAATACCTGTGCCATCACATGCCTGGGACAACTGTAGACTTTTTCAATGTGATTGGCTAAATATCAATCAATCAATTTGCTGGAAACCGACTTGGCCTGTTTTGTCGTGTGTTTTGGGAGTTTAGTGACGGAGGCATGAAGTTCTACCCTGAGAGTGTTGTGGTATTCCCTACAGTGATTTGCCATGGGTTGACTACAGCATGAAAAACTACATCTGACACGGAAAGGGCACACTCTCTGGAGATTTTTAAAAAACTGCATGACCAGGTAACATTCCAACTCTCCACACCATGGAGTGGATTATTGGTAGTTTGATCCGCCACTGGATACAGTTAGGCCCTCATTTCAACCCTGGCGGTAAATGCTGCCTAGCGCCACGCCGACGGCCGCCAACATACCGTAACAGTGGCGGTAATCCGCCACTGGTATTGTGACCACCACACAGAGAATTCCGCCACATACAGACACCCACAAAAGTCCGCCACACCAAAGGTCAGAGATAAACTGGAGGTAGCAAAACCCACACTGTACGCCAACAGGAATACGCCCACAGTATCACGACCCACGAATCAACGCAGCGGTCTTTCAACTGTGGTAAACCATTGGCGGTACACACCGAAGCGCTCAAAATACACACACACACTTACAAAACCACACCACATTGGACAATTCAAAATACACACACCTGACACACATACACACACCCTCACATGCATACCACTTTAAAACACACACCCACATTACCCACAACTCCTTACAATGAAAAAAAGAGACAAAGCTCAGAGAAACAAGCAAAGAGCACCCACTCAATCAGAGGCACAGAACACCATCACCCATACACCATCCACACACATCACAGTATACACCCCAACACATCACCCCACACATCACCTCACACATCCTCACACATATCACTCACACCACATCCATGGTACCCCAAAGACACCCCAGGTTTTCAGAGGAGGAGCTAAGGGTCATGGTGGAGGAAATCATCAGGGTAGAGCCACAGCTATTCGGATCACAGGTGCAGCAGACGTCCATTGCTAGGAAGATGGAGCTATGGCGGAGAATCGTGGACAGGGTCAACGCTGTGGGACAACACCCAAGGACATCAGGAAGAGGTGGAACGACCTATGGGGGAAGGTGCGTTCTGTGGTTTCAAGACACCAGATTGCTGTACAGAGGACTGGCGGTGGACCCCCACCTCCTCCCCCACAACTAACAACATGGGAGGAGCAAGTCTTGGCGATAATGCATCCCAAGGGCTGCGCAGAAGTAGCAGGAGGACTGGACTCTGGTAAGGCAAATCTCTATTACTATATCCCCCACCCTACCTGCATGCCATCACATACCCTCATCCTTACCCTCACTCCCATCACTCCACCAACTCACATATTTCCCACTATCACAACTCACCCATCCCAATACTAAGCCCTGCATGCAACAACAATGCATGGACCCCCATCACAGACCTGCATGGGCACCCATCTCCCCAGAATGCCCAATAGAGAGACTCACTCACTCACACAAGGCCAAGCCAACAGGGAAAGCACAATTAGACAGGGAAGCACACCCATGCACAAGATGGCACACACAGATACATTAACAATGCATTTGCATCCCAACAGGACCCCTACCCAACGTCACCGGAGAGGAGGTGCCAGCTACATCCAGCCCCCCCTCCAGAAGAGGCCCACAGTGATGACAGTAGCTCTGCACGCCTGGATCACGATGACCAACCTGGCCCATCAGGGACCTCTGGACAGTCGGTTCCCCTGCCACAGTCCCAAACCACCACACACCCTCCCCCCTCAGGAAACACCACCACACCACCCATCCAGCGGGCCCATACCTCTGTTCCCAGGACACGTCAATCAGCAGTGTGTCCACCACTACAGGGACCCCAGGGAACCCCACAAACCCAGGACGATCAGGGACCTGAGGTGAGTGGCAGTGGGCACATGGTTCAGAGGACAGAGGCACAGGACAACAGGGAAGCTGGGAGGACTGCTGTGCAACAGGGGTGGACAGGCACAGGGAACCAACCCTCCACTAGGCACTCTCAAACATCATGGGAGCATACCACCATTCCCAGGAGACCATAGGCCAGGTACTGACCAAGTTACAGGAGACCCAGTGGCTGCAGGAGGAACAGTACTTGGGGATCAGGGAGGACCTAACCAAAATATACACCATCCTGTCCACCATTGCAGGGGTGCTGGCTGACATGGGCAAGACCATGAGGGACGCAGTGGCACAACAGAGGGCCCCTGACACTATCAACCGATGAACAGCCTTCCACCTCCGCCGGCGCTAGTGGACAGGAGGCCCACCACAGGGCCAACAGGCCACCAGCACCCCACCCCCTGCAGAAGGAGAACTACCCCACAAACAGTCCCTGCGATCCAGGCAGAAGACAGAGAACATTGCCAAGACCCCCGCCAGGAAATAAGACTCTCCTGATTGTCACCCTTCTGTCCCACCATGTCACCCTGTCCACCTTGAACTGCCATTGCTCCACTTCCAATGACCCCTTGGGCAATGCACCTGTGATACCAATAGACTGGACTCAAACTGGACATTCCTCGACCATCACCCCAACCCATTGCACTTACCCCCATACTTATTTGCAAAAAAATAAACACCCTTGAAACATAAACCATACTGGAGTCAGTGTAATGAATAGAAAACTGTATTATTTCAACATTTTCAAAGCATTGCAACGTCTATGTTCAGTGAAATATACTACAGGATTACCTTTGGTGGGCAGCAGTACATATAGCAAGAGCCAGAATGGGGGTACACAGATCTGAAAATAGAGAATCCAAAGGGAACAGTCAGTGTCCATAGACAGAGGGTAAGAGCCTGCCATGTACAATGTCCTAAAGATTACTGTAATGTAAAGTTGTGTTACAGTCTCTCACCTGTGTGTCACTGTAAGTACAGCTGTAAAATGTTTGTTCTGATGTCCATATCTTCTTCATCTGCATCCTCTTCCTCACTGTCCACAGGCTCCACCGCTGCCACAAGACTATCTCTAGGCTCATCCTCCTGCAGAAAGGCACCTGGCGTCTCAAGGCCAGGTTGTGCAACATACAGCATGCCACGATGATCTGGCACACCTTCCTAGGTGAGTAGTATAGGGATCCACCTGTCAGATGGAGGCACCTGAACCTGGCCTTCAGGAGGCCGAAGGTTCTCTCAATAATCCTCCTTGTACGCCCATGTGCCTCATTGTAACATTCCTCTGCCCTTGTCCTGGGATTCCTCACTGGGGTCAGTAGCCATGAGAGATTGGGGTAACCAGAGTCACCTGAAATATCGAGGGAAAACTGTTAGACACACATACTAACCCTTAGGGCCAACTCCATACTCAGACCTCTACTTATACTGTGTGGGGATCTTTGGCTCACCTCTTAGCCACACCTGGTGCCTCTGGAGTTGCCCCATCACATATGTGATGCTGCTATTCCTCAAGATATAGGCGTCATGCACAGAGCCAGGATATTTGGCATTCACATGGGAGATGTACTGGTCCGCCAAACACACCATTTGCACATTCATCGAGTGATAGCTTTTTCTATTCCTGTAAACCTGTTAATTTAATCAGGGGGGACAAATGCCAAATTTGTGCCATCAATAGCACCAATGATGTTTGGAATATGTCCCAGGGCATAGAAGTCAGCTTTCACTGTGGCTAAATCATCCACCTGGGAGAAAATGATGTAGCTGCGCATGTGCTTCAGCAGGGCAGATAACACTCTGGTCAACACGTTGGAGAACATTGGCTGAGACATTCCTGATGCCATGGCCACTGTAGTTTGAAAGGAACCACTTGCCAGGAAATGGAGCACTGACAGAACCTGCACTAAAGGGGGTATTCCTGTGGGCTGATGGATAGCTGACATCAGGTCTGGCTCCATTTGGGCACACAGTTCTTGGATTGTGGCACGATCAAGTCTGTATGTGATGATAATGTGTCTGTCCTTCATTGTCAACAGGTCCTCCAGGGGTCTGTACATCAGAGGATGCCGCCATCTCATCATCTGCCTCAGCGGTTGTAGCCTATGGAGGAGAACGGTGAGCAGAAGGTCATATTTCCACATAGATGGCACAACTGTTGTTGAATTTACGTCACAGAAGCAGTGTGTGAAATCAAGAGTCAGTTGATTTGCCAATGTCTGCTGTGACGCAGTTAGGTGCCATGCCATCTGCCCTCCTGAAATGGTGGCTGCCTGACCTGTGAGGAGGGACAAGGGGAAATGAGGTAAGTGCGCTGGCGTTGAGCTGCGTCGCGGTAGGTGGTTGATGACCACTGCGCAACTTCGCATTGGTTAGCATTGGGCCCTATGGGTCCCAGGAGAAAATGCCGATGTACACCGGTGGTGACGGTACGCACCGCTGTGGACGTCACCGCCATTTTCTAGCTATTCACTCACTTGCTACCTGAACATCAACAGGAGAGGACCTGCACTGCATGTGCTGCTGTGACCTGAGTCTGGAAGCGACAATGGCTAGAGTGTCTGGGGAAAGGGCCCCTGCCTTCACTGTGGAGGAGTTGGAGAAACTGGTGGATGGGGTCCTACCCCAGTACACGTTACTCTACGGTCCTCCAGACAAACAGGTGAGTGCACTGTGAGCATGATGTATGGGCAATGCATGTTTGCAGTGGTGTGGACGTAAGCCACATGTTGGGGGTGCTGAAGCGTCCTGGCCTGAGTGCTGCATGAGAGTTGGTCTGTGTATGTGCGTCAGGGCATGGGTGGGAACTGGTGGGCAATGAGTATGACGGTCCGGACGGGTGAGTAATTTCCTTTTCCACTGTCTTTTCCCACTAGGTCAGCGCCCACCCGAAAAAGGTTATTTGGCTTGCCATCACCAAGGAGGTGCGGACCCTGGGGGTCTGTCACAGGCGGAGCACCCACTGCTGCAAGAGATGGGAGTACCTGCGCAGCTGGACCAAGAAAACGGCAGAGGCCCACCTGGGGCTGGACTCCCAACGTGGAAGGGGTGCCCGTCGCACCATGACCCTCCTGATATTCCACATCCTGGCAGTGACATATCTGGAGTTTGATGGGCGCTTGAGGGCATCACAAGAGGGTGAGTACAGATTCTGAAAGCTGACTTAGCACGCTTTAGGAGCTAGCAGGGTAGGGGATGGGGGCCGTGGGTGCCCCTAGGCCAGAGCATCATGGCATGATAGGTCCCTTGTGTGCAGGCTCTGAAGCACTCCAAACCCAATAGTGTTAGTGGGCAACTACTACTGGGCAGGGTCCTGTGGGTGTCAGGTATGCAGATGCTGGCATTAGCCATTGTACCCTATGGGCTTGTGACTACCTTAGTGACTGGTTGGGCATGGCCTACAGCATAGGCTAGCTCCCTATGTGTTGTGTATGCCAACGGTAGTGTTGTTGCTGGCAATGACCAAGTGTATCCTCTGTCTCCCCCCCCCTTTTTTGTTTTGTCACCCTGTCCTTGTGTGCATTAGGATCATCTGGCAGAGGAGCAGAGGCACCTGCGATGGAGGGAGCTGCATCCCACATGGGCCTGGCGGCCGAATCCACTGAGGGTGAAGGCACCAGTGGGACGGAGGGCGAGGGGAGTTCCACGATGGCGACAGGAGGGGAGACCAGTGATGGCTATTCCTCCTCCGATGGAAGCTCCCTTGCGGTGACGGACACCTCTGTGCCCACCCCAACAACAGGTACAGCTGCCACCCCCCCTACCAGCAACGCCCTCCCAGCAGCACCTCAGCGTGTTTCCCATGCCTGCTCACCCAGGAGGGTGGGCATCTCCTTCGCCCCAGACACCTCAGGCCCTGCCCAAGTCAGCTCTGCTGCCCTCAGTGAGGAGGCTATTGACCTCCTGAGATCCCTCACTATTGGGCAGTCATACATTCTAAATGCCATCCAGGGTGTCGATAGGCATTTGCAACAAACAAATGCATAGCTGGAGGGCACTCATTCTGGTGTGGCGGCCAAACAGAGAGCATTTCATGCTCTGGCCTAAGCACTGATGGCAGCCATTGTCCCTGTGTCCGACCTCCCCCCTCCAACTTCCACTACCCAGACCCAATCCCCTCTACCTCACCCTATCCCAAGCACACCTTCAGACCAGCATGCACACAAATCAACACACAAAAGTGGCTTAGGAAAACATAAGCACCACACATCATCTCACAGGCACTCACACAAGCACCATACCCATGCAAACATACCAACATCCACTGCCTCCACTGTGTCCCCCTCCTCCTCCTCGTCCAACTCCCACCCAGTAGCGTCTCCCCTCACACCTTCATGCACTAGATCATCATGCACTACCTCCATCACCAGCACGCCCATCACTACACACCCCTCACGAGCAATCACCACCCCCACAACCATTCACACATCCCCTGTGTCCTCTCCCAGTGTGCCTGTGACATCTCCTCCCAAAGTACACAAACGCAAGCACCCACCCACCCAACAGCCATCCACCACACAACAGCATCCAGTCCATGCACCTTCACCCAAACTCAGCAGACATACACCTCCTACAACCACTCCCTCTTCTTCCACTCCCAAGCCCTCTCCATCTTCCTGTCCCAGTGTGTCCAAAAAGATTTTCTTGGCTAACATTGACCTCTTCCCTACGCCTCCCCTCTCCCGTCCTTTCCCTAGGGCCAGGGTGTCAAGATCCCAGGGCAGCACCTCAGCCACCAGGTCGTCGTACGCTGTGGTACCTGCAAGTCCCAGGGGATCAAAGGGGGCACCCATCAGGGCTGACAGTGTGCCACTGACCAATGAAAAGGACCAACCGATTCCGCCACCTGCCAAGTTGAAGAAGGGGCCAGCATGCAGCACGGCCAAGAAGCACGACCCACCCAGCAAGGCCTCCTCCAAAACTGCATCTGGCAGTGCCAAGGTCCCAGCAGCGTCTGCCAAGGTGGGAAAGGGCAAGAAAACCCATGGCAAGGCACTTCAGGCCTCAGAGGCTCCAGGTGAGGGACTGGTGCCCACCATTAGTCCTGACAGCCTAGCAACCTGTACCACGGAAAGTACCACCACAGGCACCGCCACCTGCATCGCTATCCGCACCGCCACCTGCACCGCCGCTGCCACAACAGTCAACAGCATCATCCCCAGTGGGCAGCCATCCGAGGCTGCCGCCTTCCACAGGCACCACCACCTGCACCGCCATATGCACCGCCACATTCTCAGTCTGTGCCACTACATCTGTCATCAGCAGCATCCGCAGTGGGCAGCCGTCCGAGGCTGCAGGAGACAGCCTGGACCCTCCACCCACCACTTAAATCACCACCACCAGCATCGGCACTACCAGCAGTTTGCAGCCTATGTCGCCGCAGGATGGAGTCTGGCCATGCCTCCATGGAGTATTATGCTACTTGTTCCCTGCACATCTCGTGCCTCAGACACCTAGGTGAGGGAATGGGAACTGCCACACTCCAGGTGCAGCATCACTGGACACAAGGCCCCCTTCAGAACCAGTGGAGATATGCATCCACTATCACTATCCTTGGCAGGATGAAGCAGACTGAGCACAAGGCCCCCTCCAGAACCAGTGGAGGTATGCATCCACTATCACTATCCTTGGCTGGATGAAGCAGACTGGGCACAAGGCCCCCTCCAGAACAAGTGGAGATATGCATCCACTATCACCATCCTTGGCAGGATGAATCAGACTGGGCACAAGGCCCTCTTCAGAACCAGTGGAGATATGCATCCACTATCACTATCCTTGGCAGGATGAAGCAGGCTGGACACAAAGACCCCTCCAGAACAAGTGAAGATATGCATCCACTATCACTATCCTTGGCAGGATGAAGCAGACTGGGCACAAGGCCCCCTTCAGAACCAGTGGATATATGCATCTGCTATCACTATCCTTGGCAGGATGGAGCAGACTGGGCACAAGGCCCCCTCCAGAACCAGTGGAACATGTCACCCACTTGAGAGACTGTGGCTTTGCACTTCCCAGGAGCAAGCAGTGGGCAAACCACCCACTTGAGAGACTTGACAGACTGTGGCTTTGCACTCCCCAGGACCAAGCAGTGGGCAAACCACCCACTTGAGAGACTGTGGCCTTGCACTCCACAGGACCAAGCAGTGGGCAAACCATCCACTTGAGAGACTGTGGCTTGGCACTCCCCAGGACCAAGCAGTGGGCAAACCACCCACTTGAGAGACTTGAGAGACTGTGGCTTTGCACTCCCCAGAACCAAGCAGTGGGTAAACCACCCACTTGAGAGACTGTGGCCTTGCACTCCCCAGGACCAAGCAGTGGGCAAACCACCCACTTGAGAGACACTGGCCTTGCACTCCCCAGGACCAAGCAGTGAGTAAACCACCCACTTGAGAGACTGTGGCTTTGCACTCTCCAGGACATTGCTGTGGGCATGTTGCCCCTCCAGGAGCAGTGGCGTAGTACCATCTTCCGGCTGAGGAGCCCCCCCTTCCCCCTGAGGTGCCTGTGTGTTTTTGACCTGATGCCCCTTCAGTGTTCTCTCCGTTTTGAGGCAGGAGTCAAGTGTGGGCTTCGCCCATGTTTTTTTGGCCACTAAGCCACGGGCATTTGCAAAGGACAGTGTTCGGCCTTCTGTACATATTGTAAAATATTTGTATATACTGATCTTTGCAACCGTTAACTTTGTCTGCATTCGTCAAAATATCACTTATTTCACTCAATTCCTTTTGTCCTTGCGTTCTTCCAGGGGGTTGCGGGGTGTGAATGTCATGTTGCTGCATGTTTTTGTGTGTATGGCGTTGTGGGTGGGGGTGTTGCATGCTGCATGTGTGTGTCACTCTCTTTTTCCTCCCCCCGTGTGCTAGGTGCAGTACTCACTGTGGCCGTCTCTGCCGCCTTCTTTGATATTCCTGGTGTATTAGCAGATACACCAGCATCAGCAGGACCTGTAGTTCGGGCTCCATGGCACCCTGGTTCTTCATTGAGTGGGAAGTGATCATCGGCTGCTCCGGAAGAGATTGCCAACAAAGGGGAACTCCAAGTACACTAGAACCACCACTGTCTCCCTCACCTTCCCTTTCACCCAGGGTCAGTAATTGGTGTCAGTCATCTCTTCTGATATAAGGATTAGCCTTAGCGGGAAGTGGTGGACAATCTTCGCTTCTGCAGAAGTCCTGGGATTTCAGGATTTGTTTTTATGGTTATATTTAAATGAATTGGGGACGCGCCAACCTACAGCACAGCGGCAGAAGGCATCCAGCTGACTGAGGGGGCGGGGACCTCCAGGCCCCCTTTAATTTCCAATGCACGCCCGCTACGCGGGACGCGCCGGGCAAAGCCAGGGCCAAGGGCGGGCCTGTCCTGCGCCCAGAAGAGGCTGGGCTGGGCCATACCCCTTTATTTCTGTCCCTCGCTGGTGTCTAGTGAGGTCCAAGGAGTCCTGGCTCATCTGCTGCGCTTTTAGAACACTGCCTGATTCGTTTGTGCCTGACAGTGTCCATTCAAGGTACGGTTTGGGGCATTTTAACTTATTTGAGTTTACTTTTCTTTTTAAATTGCCCCCACATTGGTGCTGAGTTTTCTTATATATTCAGAATGGGGAAACGTAAGATGAGACCTAGTCCTGATTCGGGCTCGGTCAAATCACAAATTCCTAAACCCAACAGAGTCACGCAACCCCACACCAATTGCGTGTCTAGGGAAATTGATAATTTAATAAAAGAAGTGGAGCAAATTCTTAACAAAAAAGAGAACAACGCTCGGAAAAGGCTGAAATCAGGAACCCTATTACCATTTGTAATAACTGGAACCAATCCTTCTATTGATGCCCAGCCCCCGAGAATTCCATCTCAAGCTCTTGCTCCTCCAAGCCCGCCCCGTATTGCTAACTCTCCGTCATTTCCTACACCTGAGTCCAAGCTGGAAGTTATAGCTACTGACTCTATTTTTCATGGAATTACCTGTTCAAATCGTTTCTCTGTTCTGGATCATCTAGATTTGGCTGGTGCTCAACAGATTTCTCTGATCCCTGCGCTTTCCAAGTGTGATTCTCCTAGAGAAGATCTTTCAGCACTAGTTTCTAGCTTAAAGCGTGAAGTAGGAGAGTTGAAGAGCTTATTGCTTGAAGTTCTCAAGCTTCTTAAGAAATCTGAACCAACTCCTCCATGCGTTCTGAACCCAGTGTCCTTGCCACGCAATTACTCCATAGCTCCTGTGCCTTCGCCAGTAGAACCATCGACAAATTTGGAGGTTGTTCAGGGCTCCATTCTCAGGTCTCATCATAGTAAAAATGCTGTACCATCTTTGGCAAACCTTAAATCTCCTCTTAATATTGACCGGAATCGGGATGTCAGATCAGCATCTGGCCAGTCCACTTATATGTCCAATCAAAACTGCATTTATATGTGCAATGTTCCTCCTCTTACAGCCTAATCGAGGGAAGAAAATTTTTCTTTAATCAACAAGGTTGCGCATTGGACTCATCATGTCAGAGGCTGTGGCTCTTATCCACGCCAACATTGTATCGGCCTTACGGTTGTGTGGTCGTTCTGGCGGGCGGGATACTATTAAACTCAACCTTGCAAGTCCTTTTTTAGTTACGGCCTCTTGCAGATGGAAGCACGTCATCGCATAAGGAAGGAACATGACATATTTTTTAGTGACAGCATTTTTGCTTTGGGAAACATGTGTCTGTCTACTCGACCAAACACGATTAAGTTGGCACCATCCAAGTTAACAGGCCATGTTGCTTCTTCTGGCCTGTCATTCAGTCCAGTTGTCGAGTCTGTTATGGTCATTGTTTCCAAAAGTATTGGTGTATGTGATTCTGTGCTTCAGGGGGATACCTCAGACGTTGATTGCCTATGTCCTTCCAGTCCTGGTAATTTTAGTATTGGATTTGTTTCACAGCCCTTACCATATTTGAGAACTTTGCCAAGTCCGGGTGTCTACTCCTTACGGGATTCCCAAATCGCTTCTACTGCGAATTCTAATCCCGCACCGGATGTTGATTCTTGTGAAGCTACCTGCAGTACTCTACATGTCACAGGGAAGTTTTTGTCCTGGAACGTGGCAAGCATTAAAAGTGAACTGGCTGATCCCGAGTGGGGGGCTTATGTTGAACCCTTTTGCATTTGTATGTTTCAGGAAACGTGGGCTACGGAAAGTGTGTACAGGCAAGGGTATTGTTCTTTTACTAAAAATGCTATGGAGTCTGTCATGGGTAGGGCAATAGGGGGTTTATGTACCTGGGTCAAGATGACTGAGGTGGGCGAAGCAAAGGAGATCTTTGTAGATTCCCCTGATATTTTGGCATTAGCAACACTGCCAAATTCAGGCACTCCAGTCTTATGTATTAATATCTACAATAGACCTGGTCCTCCTAATCACCGATCTGCTACTATAGATCTCCTGCACAATCTTATATCAGACTTCCGTTACAAATATCGCATTATCATTGCAGGTGATCTCAACGCGCAAATTGAATTTAACTCGGCTTTTGCCGAAGCAACGCAGGCAGAAGATGAAGTGTGGAATATTCCCCCGCTCTCAACACAACTAGTGTCATTCTCTGCCTGTCGTAGGGCGTCGCAAATAATAGATCTTACAGTAACACATGGCCTTCGCTTTGGTAATGGTCGGTTTCCTGCTGATACTCCTGCCAGACCAACTTTTTTTAGGGGCCTATATAGTAGCACACTGGACTATGGGCCATATGTACCAACAAATTTTCCCATAGACACAGAATGGGTAAAACCCTTTGCTGCATCTGGCCCTATGTTATCTTTGACTTAAGGGCTTGGCATTCCATAATAGATGTGAAAGTGGGCCCGCGGCATACTAGTGATCATGCACCCATACAAATTCTATATGACAGAACCCTTTTTGCAGGAGCTTCATCTTTCTTTGTCTCTAATGCTCATGAAGCTTTGAAATCGTCCAGTAACAGGCGCACTGTGAGATGGATTTAGTTTCAGAAGTCCAATTTGCTAAGGGACAAACTGTGTTCTCTAGTCTCTAGACACCAGCTTTTTGATGATCATTTTGTATTAACCCCATTGGAAGTCATGTCTTCTCACGTAGCCCTTTTTGTGGCCCTTAAGGAGCTTTTTACTAAAACTGTTACGAATCGGAGGAATCCCTCCCTCCCACCTAGTAGCAAGTGGTTTGATAAGAGGTGTTGTGAGGCCAAAAGTCTTTTGACCAAAGCCAAAAGATTGGGAAGCCATTGTAAGAGCAAGAAGAACTTATGTCTCCACATGTAAGATGTGTAAAGTCAAACATGAGGAAAGATTATGGAGTGATCTGGCCGAGGCGGCCACGACCCACGATGTTAAACTTTTCTGGCTTCTGGTTTCACGTAGAGACCCAAACCTTTCATCCGTTCCAGAATGCCATATTGCTGCTGATATCTGGTTTACTTACTTTAGGGAATTGTATGGCTCCACTCTGGAATCTGTCATCCCCAGCCCCGGAGAGACTTTGACTTGTTGCCCCGCAGTGCCTCCCTTTACTCTAAAAGAAACTGAGCTGGCAATTCTTGCTCAAAAATCAGGGAAGGCTCCTGGGCCATATGGCATTCCTTCAGATTTGTATAAATCAGACTTGCTCACATGGACCTGGTATATCAACAGGATATCAAATATTACCTTGTCTACCAGGTCTTACCCGGACTCCTGGAAGGAGGCAATAATTGTGCCTATTCACAAGAAAGAAGAGAAATGTCTCCTGGGAATTACAGACCTATTAGCTTACTAGACAATCTGCAAAAAATATTTTGCTATCAGTTGTTAATTAGGCTGAAGCATTGGATAATGGAAAATCAGGTATTAAGTCACCTTCAGGCAGGGTTTATAGACAAGGTCAGCACCATCGATCAGGTCTTCCGCTTTATTACTATAAAGTGGAAGATCGTAGACGTGGATTCCGGCCACCTTTTTGTGGCATTTGTTGACATGAAATCCACTTTTGACCTTGTCCCGCGTCCCATTCTGTGGGAAGTTATGAGTAAAGCTGGAGTCCCCGGCCCCATGCTTAATATAATTAAAGACCTTTACTCTGGCAATTGTGCCAAAGTACGATGGGGTCCGGCAGGTGATCTAACTCCAGCATTTCCCACTGCTCGTGGTGTGAGACAGGGCTGTGTTCTTGCGCCCACCCTGTTTCTCCTATTTATTAATGCTTGTATTCCCTATCTTTTGGATTGTTTTGGTGATGCCCCTAGTATGGGAGGGCAGAAGCTCCCATGTCTTTTATTTGCTGACGACACCTTGCTACTTTCTCGAACAGTCATGGGCCTTTCAAGCTTGCTTGCAAGGTTCATGGAGTTCTGTAGAGATCATGGCTTGGAAATCAACTCAGAAAATATTAAATATATGGTGTTCGGGGACAAAAAACAGAAAATGAAGAGACCTGTTTATTTAGAAGGTGTCTCTTTGGAAAGAGAGGGCACTTTTGACTATTTAGGTGTAAAATTAGAATATTCACACTATTGGCACGCCCATCTTCAGAAATCCCTAATGTGCCTGAAGCAAAGGGCGGGTGGCATTGTGAGATTTGCATCTAGATCTCCCAGTTTTGCTATGACTCCAGCCGGGGGGCGAGGGGGCTCTGTATGGTGCTGAGTTATGGGGTCATTGCAATTTGGAGAATCTGGTCAGGGTGGAAAATCAGTTCTTGAAGATGTTGCTAAAGGTTGCTTCTAGCACCCCATCTTTGCCCATCCGTCTGGATTTAAATCTTTTTCCTATTAACCAGATTGCTGCTTTAAGGCCTCTCCTGTTTTGGATTCGGCTATGGTCATCAGACGCCCTTATTCCATTCAGATGTGGGCTGCACAATCTGGTGGGAATCTTAATACTAAATTCAATTGGTGTGCCTATGTTGAACGGTCCTTATCGCATCTCGGCTTGGAGTCCTACTGGAAGGATCCCTTTTCTATTCCTAAAAATGCCGCTCAGACATTGAAGGCCGCTTTTTGGCTCAAAGTTCAAACTGTCCAATTGGCCGAAGTTGTGCCATTCTCCATGTCTGATAGCTTTTTGCAATTCAAATGTCATTACGAGCTTGAGCCCTTTATGGACGTAGCATTTTCTCCATCTGCGCGTGCCTTTTTCATTGGATTCAGACTTGGGTCCCTCCCTCTGTGTTCTTTAACTTACAAATGGTCTAATTTCACCGATAAGTCCAAGTTATGCCCGATGGGATACAAGAATGATGAGTCTGTTCTACATGTGCTTTTTCAATGCTGTGCATATGGCAAACAGAGGGCTTTTTGGATCAATCCCCTATGCAAACAAATGGGTTTTAGGAATTGTCTACTTTCCGAGATCATTTTTAAATCTGATTCATCTGATCAAATAGTCTATCCTGTGGCAAAATTTCTTGAATCGATTTGGCGTTCTAGACTAGCGATTTTAAAGAATAAGACCAGGTAGTTGTTCCTAGATTTTGGTATTTTAATGCATATTTATTATATTTAGGTGTATGTTATTAGCTTGATATTTTCCGGGACTGGATGTTTTTTTAAATATTATATTATTGGAGAAAGATTTTGTTTTTTTTAATATGTCTGTTTTACCCTGGTTTTAATATCTTTCTTTTTGGTGTCTGCTATTTATTTCATTGCAATTTCTTTTATAATCGTCTTTTTGGTTATGTATTGTACTTTTATGGTATGTTTTTCTTACCGAAATACAGTAAAGAAAGAAAGAGTGTCGAAAGGTGAGTGGTTCCCCTTTAGAGTACTGTTTCCGCCGTGCTTTTGGTGTTGTTAGTACCGTCCCGGAAAAGCTGGCGGATTTGTGCCTTGTAATAGAGTGGGCGGTACATTGCTTCCGCCTGTCGGTTGCCGATTACCGCTGCGGTGTTTGTTGCTACCTCCGTGGCAGTCAGTGTGTTAAAGTGGCTGTATGTTTTGGCAGTTTCTGCCGTGGTCGTGGTCCCATTCTTTAACCGCCAGCCTGTTGGCAGTATTACCGCCGCTTTATCACCGACCGCCAGGGTCTTGTATAATTTGAAGCAAGTTATGTTTTAATGGTTTTTGTTATATTTGATTAAACGAATATGAGTCATTTAGTACTAAGAACTAGTGCCACTATAGGCCTAAGCAGTGTTTGTCCTCCATTAAATAGTAGCACCAGTGGCTGGTGGGTAATTGTGAGACCAAAACAATGAAAAATGATGCACCAAATTAGCACAAAAGCGTTTGCTTACATTATTCTCTATTTTGAATACATCACAGTGAAGATCCAGGCCACAAAATACCTGAAACCTGGTACAAATGTTATCTGCGCTCAGGGTGTTTTTTGTATTTTAATACTGATGTGCAGTCCTGGTTTAGGTGCTTTCTTAAAAAGTCAGGACTGTGCAGGTAAACAAACGCTGATGGCAGCCAGAAACACAGGTGCTGCTAAAAATAGCAACATCGAAAGTGATAATGGACATGCACCCTTGCCCAGAGTGCCCCTGATGGGATGATATATGGATCTTTGGTAACAATTTTTTTGTCATGGGCAAGAATGTATCATGCCTATGTGCCAGGATTTAGAGTTGTCTCATGGATACCAATCTTGCTTAGACTGCAAGGGGCGCCCAAAGTGCTACCCTTGTGTGGTGAGAGGCTACTTCCTTCAGCGTAGTGGTCCCAGCATACCATGCTTTATGTAATTATGATCAATAGAGTGAACAGGCCTCTTCAACTGTGTGACAGGAGTATGGCCTACTGACCCCTCCTGTTCCACTTATGTGCGTTTAATTCACTCTTGGCCTACATTAGAATGAATGCAATGCCAGACAGTGCCCCTCTGTCTGTGTGTGTGCACTGGTATGTATGGGTACCTGTGAGTGGTACGATATCTGGAAGACAACAAGTCTGGATATATTGCACCACTGCACAGGCACGTTTGTGTGTGTTTGTGTGCATGCAGGGATGTGTTTGGGTGTGTGTGTGTGTGGGAAGGCCAGAATACATTGTATGTGGTACAAGTGGCTGGCAGCAGTCTTGCTCACAGGAAACCGCACGTTGTGCCTTTTGACAAATGTGCGACTGCAAAGGACATTGTCCCTCTCCCAGTCCAGGAGGTGGTAATCCCTAAAATCTAGGGTTAATATACCTAAATCTACACTCAGTTAGGACTCTCCTGGATTTCTTTTAATTATTAAGATATGTAACTCAGTGATTAGACCTCCTGCGTAAGTTAGGGATCCACAGCCCTGAAGAATGTCCCAGACCTGTTAAGGCTACACATCGGGGCAGAAACATGCTGGCTTAGAGAGAACGGTTGAGCCATTGTGCTCAAAATTACTGTTTCCACTTGGTTTTTAGATATAGCTGAGGTCCCCACTATTAAAGGTGATATACCAGTGAATCTCAAGGTATTGTTAATTAATCTGAATCTCGCCTTTGTCCAGTATTTTTATTTTTATATAAGAACTCCATCCTGTCAGAGTCTGTCAGGAGGTCAAGTCCGCCCTGGTAGCACTGTCCTACCAAGGTGGGGAGAAGTTCCAGATGATGAAGCATGACACAAATATGTGTGTGAGGCTTCCTCTTCCATAAGAATGATCCTACATTTTGTTCTGACAGTAGTTCTGAGACATCCCTACTTCGGACATGGACTAGTTTACCCGACTAGGAAAACAGTCAACTGACTTTGCTCAGAAGCTACCATAACTTTTTTGATTGAGTGCACAATACATGGAAGCCTCTCGGTTCCAGTTTGGGAGACCCAAGCCCTGTTGGGAAAAATGCTTGGTAGTGGAGTACCCTAGAGAGACTGTGGATTGCTGCATTCCAGAGAGCTTGATGCAACACACACTGGAGGAAAGAAGAGCCAGGCCCTTCTGTAAACTTCAAAAGGGCTCTTTAATTCTGAAGGAAGTCACTGGTCAAAGGGGCCTGGACACATCCCAGAAAGGAGATTGGGCTGATAAGAGAATCATAGAGTAGGGCTGGGCCTGTGTAACCTTTTGATAAGCATGTATCAGTGAGGCTGACATCCATGTGTGATCATCTAGTCACTCTCATGGACTTTGCTTTGGAGCTATCAAGTTTGTGATATTCCTGCCGTGAAAAACTGCTTTCTGGAGGAGTGGGAGCTTCAAAGTGGGCAACCCCCATTACTTCAAAGACTCAGACACTAAATTGTATTTTTGTCTGGAAAAATATTGTAAAAAGGAAGCATGGGCCTCCCAACTTTGTGAAGCTGAAGCTGTTCATCAGCTTGGAGGAGCTCAGCATGTCGCCTGCCTGTTGTGACCAGAACTGGGGACTGAGTGTCTGCCAGTCTCCCTGCAGGGTGATGGGACATTACCCAGGACAATCAAGAACACTTGCCTTAGAGCCTGGAGCACCAACCTCTTTCTGACCTGGGACCAGTGGGCCCTGTGAGAAAGAGATAGTCTGGAAGTAGTGCGGTCCAGTGAGGATCCTGTTGAGTGGATCACAGGGAGCAGAGTGTGAGATTCTGGTCCACTGGAATCAGCACACTTGATTGGGTTGGCTACTCATGTGTACTGTGGCAACTCCTGCATGCCAGGTGTGGACCGAGCAGAAGATTGGACCTCTGCACCGATCAGGCTGTCCACCTTTGTGCATAGTCTGCGACCCCTATATGCCAAGTAGGGGCAACACTGAAGTCTTAGCGCTTCAGTGTGATGAGAGGGGACTGTTGACCTGTGTTGCATTGTTACTTGAAGAGGGTCATTGCCTTACTGTGCTGTTGGGACCTGCATATGCCAAAGGGGGTGCTTATTAAAGATTGAGAGTCATCACCTTGGTGCATTGCTGTAACTAGAAGATGTCCTTTGTCCTGTGCAGTGCTGCCACCTGAGGGGACTGACGCCCCATGTACCACTTGGTGCAACCCCCATTTATCAAGAGGGGACTGTGGTGAGGTGAGAGGGCTGTCACCCTGTAGCAGCATGCAGCCGTGAAGAAGAAGCAAGTTGTGACCTGAGGAGGAAGAGAAACAAGTTATCCACTTAGTCCAGGATTACCCAGGACCTAAAGCTGGATTAAGAAAGACATACACCGTGACCAGAGGGGCATTGTGGTTGCCTGCCACCTCAACTGCAACATCTTGCTGTCTCCTCACTGCCTGGCTGCAGAGGCATGGTTAGACACTCAGAACCCCCACTCCAGTGAGAGCGGCTAACACTGAATACTGGGCCATCTGGCCTTGGGTGACTCTTGCTCTGACACTACGGCGCAGAGACACTTTGACTTTCTCAAAGCCACTGTGGAACTTCTAAGACCTAAAATCACTAGTGAGCCTAGCTTGGATGTTGCGTAAATGAGGAGTAACCATATTCCTCAGACTGAGAAGTGAGACTTGAGAGCTGACCCAGGTAATGCTAGCGTGACTGCCATAAGAAGACTGCAAGTATTAGCCTAGACAATTATTTAATGGTAGTTTCTGGATATATTTTGAGTTGTGATACTGTGTCCACCCTACACCTACCGCCTACAAGAAGCCTTGGACTGCTCGACCCAAGCTAACCCTGAGAGTCAAGTGCTGAAGGGGTACATGTTCAAGTTGCTCAGAGATCATAGTAGGCTGGGCCCTGGGACATCAGGAACAAAAGCCCTCAACCATTCTGGTTAAGCCCAATGACTCCTGTTTGCCATGTGGCCTTCTGGCACTCATACAGAAGTAGTTAAATTGGAACTTGCTTGTGCACATGCAGTTAAATTATAACTTGCTCATAAAACATTCTAAACCGACGCTGACAGATGCTTCCTTTTCCTAGTGCAAAGGAAGTTTCTTGTGAGATTGCTGTTTATGTTTTAAGGAAGATCCTAAATGCAGCAGGAGGAGCCTCATGTTTCCCCTAGTCCCTGCAAGCTTCCTGTCCTGTTTCCCGATCTGGACACCTGCAGCCTGGGGCAGCCCTCTCGCTCACACAGGCCCTATCTATGGCAGGAAAGCCAGCAGAGCACCCAGAAGAACTCAATAGGTGGGCAACCATAGGCAAAAGTTCATGCCCAGCTTCAAGGATCAAGGGCTGTGCTTTGCTTCTCTGTTCCTGTGGGAAAGACAGTGGCCACAGGGGTAACAGTTGCCATAGAGTAGCTAGCTTCCACTGGTCCTGGGGCTGCCAGTCCTGACCAATGTTTGCTCCAGCAGCTAGCATTCAAGGAAATAGTGGGCCCACATGTGAAAGGAAGAAGAAGGAGGACTGAGCCCACAGGAACCTGTGCCCTACTGGTCACAATTGCAGGCTGATGAACGTAGGCCTATTTTACCTCTGATCTAGGCAGGTCTATGAGGAAGAGGCTAAACCTTCATTGGTTCCCCTTGCCACACCCTCTTAACATCACTCTTACACTTCCCATGCAGAGCAGTGTTTTTGAAGTGCACATGGTAACCATTGGGCAATCGGCCTTTCTTATAAGCGAATGAGTATTTTCCATGACAGCTGCAATGGAAGGGGCTAAAAAATCCTGTGCTGGGATTCAGGCTAAATGTGAGTGGCTAGCCAGATGCAGTTTCTGTGTTGCTGAGCTCCTCTTCTTTGGGTTTGAATGGCCATGGGAGGTTCAGGACCTCAATGGCCTTCTGTGGCCATGGTCATTGCTCCCTGAGGTGGAGGAACGCAGCAGCTTTATGGTACCACTTAGTGGTGTTAACAAGATAAGACAAAGCATCCCCATAAAAGTCATATTTTCATTGCACGAGGAACATTCTACCAAGCAAATCACTATTTTGCATGGAACACTGACAATTCTCCACTTTAGCAGCTTACATTTCACTGCACTTCCTTCAGCTCTGTGCAAGAGACTTTTTACAATGGGCCATTTCTCTACACGTGCAAGACCAAGGCATACGCCTTAGAATGGGCACTACCCATTTAGTTGAAAAGTTGCTTGTGAGAGATTACCTGGGCCAGTTTGTTACTGCTTATTTTTTTTCCTTTTGCTGAGGATGCCCACCATCATCAGGACATTTGAAACAGACTCACTGCAGAAATGATCTGTTTGTGGCAGATTGCCCAAGCCCCCATTCTTTTCCCCAAGTCATTCAGGGGAGAGTTGCAGGCTGCCCTGCCTCCTCCCATGAGCAACCATGGCATGGTCCTACGAGTGCACCTTGATATCTACTTGCTGCAGGTGACCAAGCCATTCAACTTTTTTCCCAGTATCACCAGTCATGCAGGACCTCTCAATCACTGCCGTAGTAGCTATGTTGCGCAGTAGAGTAGCAAGGTGGTAGGAGTTTTTAAATTCAGATACTGCGTGACCTAAGTAATACACTGAATTAGCTCAACAGCTAATCAGTCTATCAGACTGATAGAGTGTTTGAGTGTACATGAAGCTAAAATAAAAAAGGAACACAGAGTGCCTTAATACTTCCAGACATTTTGGCTTCTAAAAGCTTGTTCACACAAAGTGTCAGTGTCCAGGCCGAGTCAAAAACTTTGCAGATCTCCAAATGTCATAAGTACTCAGTTGGAAGTAAAAAATGTTTTCAGGAAAAGAGAAAACATTCAAGCTCCTGCATCTGGTATCAACAAGTGGTTTTAACAATGATAGCTCTTGGCTGGCACATCATTATAAAACAGGGCAAGGTTGCTTCAAGATCCATAAATCTATTTTTGCAGCACAGAGGCAGGGCCCCTGACAAAAACATGGGCCTGCAGAAGAATGTCCCTCTGTCCTTTGTTTCTAACACATCTCAGCTGGTGAAACCTCAATGCAGACCCAGGTGTGCTAAAATGAGACTTGCGCTCACATTTATGACCCCAGAAGTATTAATCTTTGAGGAGTCTTATTGCAGGCCTAGCCAACTGCAGTAGAGATTTTTAAATGGTGGGAACGAAGGCACCAGTAGCACTCACTGAGTCCTAGGTTCGCCAGATGGGATAGAGAACTAGAGGCATATTTAAGAAACATGGGGCCAGATGTACCATCACGGCCCATTGCAATTCGGTAATAGCGATTTTTAAGAAATCGCTATTACCGACTCGCAAAGGGCCATGTATCACATTTGCGAATCGGTAATAGCGATTTCTTAAAAATCGCAAAAGCTATTACCGAATCGCAAATTGTGATACCGGCCCCATTCGCAGCTATGGGCCTGTTGGCCCATAGCTGCAAATTTTTAGCATTTCCAAAATTACGATTTCTGAACCAGAAATCGCAATTTTGGAAATGCAAAAGGTCAGGGTGCTGGGGGCCTAAGGCCCCCTCTCCTGCACCCCAAAAACTTTTTCTTTAACATGTAAGGTACACACATGCCAAAAGGGCATGTGTGCTTTACATGTTAAATTTAAAAATGCAGTTTAACTGCATTTTTTAATTTTGCGACCAGGTTACCATCTGGTTGCAAAGCATGGTATTTTGCAAGTGCAAAATGCCATTTTTGGAAAAATCGCAATTTGCGCATTTTTCCAGCATAGCCTTGCGACCTGAAAATTGCAAATCGCAAATTGCAACTCACAATTTCCAGGTCGCAACGCAAGAAATCGCAATTTTAGCAATTTCTTATTTGTGGTCTACGAATGCATTTCATGCATCGCAGACCAATGTTTTGCACTCGCAAACGGCCGAATTTACCGATTTGCACCGTTTGAGAGTGCAAAACTTTTTGATACATCTGGCCCATGATACATCTGGCCCATGGTGCTGAACCTCCAGTTTCGTTACGTCACTGCCAGCTGCCCCCCAGGAGCTCTGTGCTCTGTTACAAAGTGGTTGACACAAGATGCTGATCACCAAAAAGGGAACCGCACACATGACTGAAAATAGTAAGTAGGTCCTGCATTTAAAGCAATAACAGCTATAATATACCTCGACTCCCACATTCTGCAAATGGTTCATGCAACGCACGATGGCTGCTGAACTCTGGATGCAGCACTTATAATTGGGATGAAGCAGCAAGTTTTTTTTCTTCTGAAAAATGAATGATCCTTTCCTTTGGAATAGAGTTTTCCTGATAGAAGAGCACGTGCTCCATGCGTTAAAGATTACACTCAAACTACACTGCCTCCTATGGCTGCCTCCCCTTTCTTGAAAATGCAATGCAAATCTTATATAAGTATTGTCTGATCATCATCTCCCACCAACCATCAGCCTACGTGCATATGTTAGCACGTCAGACCTTAATAAGTGAACTTACAAGGGAGACGCAAACTAGGCAGAAGGACCTTTCGACTGCGCTTCGAGTTTTTCCCACCATGAACCCAGTACAAACACAAATCAATAACCATAACAATCAATGACATCAGTAATCAATAGGAGTCAGAAATTTCCACTCACCATGACCTTGTGGCCATGAATAACCATGCATTTATAAAAAAGTTAGAATGTTTATTTCCCTACATCAACAATGCTAATTTCATGTAACTTAGTCTCAAAATCAAATGATAGACATACAGAAGCAACACTGGGTGACTGAAGCGGCAAAAAATCTCAATTTAATCAAACCTTGAGCTACTACACATTCTAAAGTTACAGTACAAATTAATTGCAAAAATAACTGCGCAAATCAAATAACATACTTTTGGATTCAGCAAAGAAAAGACATCAACTGTTATTACCTGTAGCGAACTTCATTAGTTAGAACCCTAACGAACATTAGATTAGAATAGCATGTTTGGACTTCATGCAAAAGAATGTAGTCAACATAAATTTGGAAAAACATCTAACTATGGCTCCATCAAAGTAGCGGTTGGTACCTAGAAACAACAGCAAATATACATAACAATCAGGGGGTCATTCGGGGACCACGGAAGCACCGCCAACAGGCTGGCGGTGCTTCCAGGGCCATTCTGACCGCGGCGGTAAAGCCGCGGTCAGAAAAGGGGAACCGGCGGTTTCCCGCCGGTTTACCCCTGGCCCAGGGAATCCTCCATGGCGGCGCTGCTTGCAGCGCCGCCATGGGGATTCCGACCCCCTTCCCGCCATCCTGTTCCTGGCGGTTTTTACCGCCAGGAACAGGATGGCGGGAACGGGTGTCATGGGGCCCCTGGGGGCCCCTGCACTGCCCATGTCACTGGCATGGGCAGTGCAGGGGCCCCATAACGGGGCCCCATAAAGATTTTCAGTGTCTGCTTTGCAGACACTGAAAATCGCGACAGGTGCCACTGCACCCGTTGCACCCCTGCAACTCCGCCGGCTCCATTCGGAGCCGGCTTCCTCGTTGCAGGGTCTTTCCCGCTGGGCCAGCGGGCGGCCTTTTGGTGGTCGCCCGCCGGCCCAGCGGGAAAGCCAGAATGGCTGCCGCAGTCTTTTGACCGCGGTGCGGTCATTCGGCGGTGACCGCATGGCGGGCGGCGACCGCCGCCCGCCGCGGTCAGAATGACCGCCTCAGTCACATAGGTGGTCATTCCAACCCTGGCGGTCGGTGTTAAAGCGGCGGCCAACCCGCCAACAGGCAGGCGGTAAAAAAAATGGAATTCTGACCCTGGCGGGAACCGCCAACACAGACCGCCACTTTAACACTCCGACCGCCACGGCGGGACAAACAAACAGCGCGGCGGTCCCCGCCAACAGGCAGGCGGCAGACAATGTACCGCCCACCCTATCACAACTCACCAATCCGCCACCTTTTCCGGGGCGGTAGCCCCGCCGATAAAAACACGGTGGAAACAGACTACGAACGGGAAAACGCTCACCTCAATACACTCCACGAGGAATCTGGACAGCATGGAACCCGAATTAAACATCCTACCAGCTATTGTCTACCTGCTCCTCTACCAGGAGCACGAACGCCGGTGCAGACGACAACGGTGAGTACAGCACCTACGACACAGGGGAGGGGGGAGGAGAAAGGGTTACGGGCACACACATACGCGACACACCCACCCCCCCCAAATACCTACACACCAATGCAGAGCAGCAAGTCAGAGTGACACCCCCCAAACCCCCCGGAAGAATGCAAAGACAAAATAAAATGATCATTAATATTTAAGTATATTATAGCATATTTGAAGTTAAGTGAAATATTAAATATATAAAAAAATATATTACAACATGAACAATATATACATAGCTCAAAAGTCCGGCACATATTGGCTACCTTCCATTGTTCGTGGGCCAATGTGCATAAACACATGGGCAAAGCCCACACACGAGACCCGATTCCATTGGAGAGAACACTGCTGGGGCATCAGATAATAAAACTACAGGCACCTCAGGGGGAAGGGAAGGGGGGGTACCTCAGCCACATGAGTCCACGATGCCAGATCCACGAGGGCCCTCCATGCCCACTGTACCATCCTGGGGAGTGCAAAGCCACAGTCTCTCAAGTCTCTACAGTGGGTGGATTGCCCACTGCTGCATCCTGGGGAGTGCAAAGCCACAGTCTCTCAAGTCTCTACAGTGGGTGGATTGCCCACTGCTGCATCCTGGGGAGTGCAAAGCCACAGTCTCTCAAGTCTCTCCAGTGGGTGGATTGTCCACTGTTACATCCTGGGGAGGGCAAAGGCACAGTCCATCATGTGGATTATAGGAGGCATGGTGGCCAGAGTGCTTCATGAAGCCCTGCCCGACACAGATCCGGCCCTGCCAATGGGCCAGCGGTGCTTGAGATGAAGGGCTCAGCGGAGCGGTGCTTGACAGGAAGGGCCCAGCGGAGCGGTGCTTGAGATGAAGGGCCCAGTGGAGCGGTGCTTGACAGGAAGGGCCCAGTGGAGCGGTGCTTGACAGGAAGGGCCCAGCGGAGCAGTTCAGAGACGGCGGTGCCCAGCGGAGCGGTGCTTGACAGGAAGGGCCCAGCGGAGCGGTGCTTGACAGGAAGGGCCCAGCGGAGCAGTTCAGAGACGGCGGTGTCCAGCGGAGCGGTGCTTGACAGGAAGGGCCCAGCGGAGCGGTGCTTGAGATGAAGGGCCCAGCGGAGCGGTGCTTGACAGGAAGGGCCCAGCGGAGCAGTTCAGAGACGGCGGTGACCAGCGGAGCGGTGCTTGACAGGAAGGGCCCAGCGGAGCGGTGCTTGACAGGAAGGGCCCAGTGGAGCAGTTCAGAGACGGCGGTGCCCAGCGGAGCGGTGCTTGACAGGAAGGGCCCAGCGGAGCAGTTCAGAGACGGCGGTGTCCAGCGGAGCGGTGCTTGACAGGAAGGGCCCAGCGGAGCAGTTCAGAGACGGCGGTGCCCAGCGGAGCGGTGCTTGACAGGAAGCGCCCAGCGGAGCGGTGCTTGAGATGAAGGGCCCAGCGGAGCGGTGCTTGAGATGAAGGGCCCAGCGGAGCGGTGCTTGAGATGAAGGGCCCTGTTCAGCGGTGCTTGTCACGGCGGGGCCCTGTTCAGCGGTGCTTGTCTTGGCGGGGCCCTGTTCAGCGGTGCTTGTCTTGGCGGGGCCCTGTTCAGCGGTGCTTGTCTTGAAGGGCCCTGTTCAGCGGTGCTTGTCTTGGCGGGGCCCTGTTCAGCGGTGCTTGTCACGGCGGGGCCCTGTTCAGCGGTGCTTGTCTTGGCGGGGCCCTGTTCAGCGGTGCTTGTCTTGGCGGGGCCCTGTTCAGCGGTGCTTGTCACGGCGGGGCCCTGTGCAGCGGTGCTTGTCTTGTGTTCCTAGGGAACCAGATCTGGCCAATATTTCCCGCTCAGTCGCCATCCGACATTTCGCTTGCGGGCCCCTCCTGTGCTGGAGTCCTGGGCCCGTGGGTGTCCTCCGTCACACCCGAAATGGGGCTGGTGGGACCCTCCTGTGATGGAGTCCTGGGCCCGTGGGTGTCCTCCGTCACACCCGAAATGGGGCTGGTGGGGCCCTCCTGGGCAGCTCGCCTGCTGCCGGACTTGTCCGCCCTGCTGCCCTTGCCCTCCTTCGCCGAATCTCTGGGGCCCTTTCCTCCCTTTGTGGATGTGCCAGGTGACGGTGCAAGGGTAGTGTCCTTGGGGGCAGCCGTCTCAGGCCTGTCGCGCCGGCCCTTCCCTTTTTTGGTTCTTTTCCCAGGGGGTGGGCTGGCTGTCCCCTTGCTGCTGGCCGATGTTCCTGCCCTAGGAGCTGGAGGACTCCAATAGCCCTGAACTATGGTCCTAGTAGGTGCAGGGCTTGTGGTGGCTGAGGTGCTGTTTGGACTCTTACGAGATGGAGGGGGTGGGTCAGGTGATGCAAAGAGGTTAATTTTGGAAAGGAAAAACTTTTTAGGAGCAATGGGAAGGGTAGGTGCAGTGGGTATGGGAGTGGAGGAAGAGGATGTGGTTGTAGGAGAGTCAAGTGTGCTGTCTTTGGGTGCAGGTGCTTGTGACGGAGGCTGTCGTGAGGTGGATGCCTGTTGGGTGGGTGGCTGCCTGCGTTTGTGTGGTTTGGAAGACGGGGTGACAGACACAGTGGGAGAGGACACAGGGGACGTGTAAATGGCAGTGGGGGTGGTGACTGCACGTGTGCGGACTGGTCTGGAGGGTGTGCTGGTGATGGACGTACTGGCTGATGGGGGTGTGCATGCAGGTGTGAGTGGAGACGTCACAGGGAGGGAGGAGGGAGACGAGGAGGTGGGGGACACAGAGGAGGTAGTGACTGTTGGCATGTCTGCATCTGGATGTTGCTTGGGTGAATGCTTGTGTTATTTGTGGTGCTTATGTCTGGATGAGCTGCCCTTGGGTGTTGAGGTGTGTGCAGGCTGGTCTGTAGGTGTGGCTGGGATAGGCAGAGGAACAGGGGAGTGGGACTGGGTGGAGGGAGTTGGAGGAGGGAGGCTGGAGACAGGGACAATGGCTGCTGTCAGTGCTGAGGCCAGAGCATTGAACGATCGCTGATGGGCAGCCTGACCCGAATGAATGCCCTCCAGGTATGCATTGCTCCGGTGCACCTCCCTTTCTACACCCTGGATGGCATTCAAAAGGGTAGACTGCCCAACAATGAGCGTCTGGAGGAGGTCAATGATCTCCGCACTGAGGGCAGCAGGGGTAACTGGGGCAGGGCCTGAGGTGCCTGGGGCGAAAGAGATGCCCGCCTTCCTGGATGAGCGGGCACGGGGCGAACGCTGAGGGGCTGCTGGGAGGGCGGAGCTGGTGCGCTGGGTGGCGGCTGTACCTGTTGTTGCGGTGGGCACGGATGTTGCCGCCACCACAAGGGAGCTCCCTTCCGAGGACGTGTCTGTGTCGCTGACGTCTCCACGGGTCCCCGATGTGGAGCTCCCCTCGCCCTCCGTCTCACTGGTGAACTCAGAGTCGGTTGCATGGCCCTCCGGGGCCATGTGAGATGCAGCTCCCTCGTGCGCCGATGCCACTTCTCCTCAGCCTGATGATGCTAATGCACACATGAACAGGAAGACCAAAAAAAAGGGGGGGGGGAGAAAGAAAGACATGTTGAGTGCATGCATTGGTGACACCGTTGGCGGAGAGGACAGACACAGAAGCCCCCTGCACTACGCCGCGCACTCGGGGTACACTACTCAATTATTGTGACTTGGCCTACAAGTCTATGGACGACAAATGCACACATAGGTGAGGCCCGGGCCATGGATAGCTGTACTTAGCACCCTACAGAGGTGGGGGGCGGGGGCACAGGGCCATGCCTTACGGAGGGGCCTAGCCTACAGAAACCGCCCTGGCCTAGAGATAGCCACAGCCCTCCTCCCCCACCCAGACACCTCCACTGTGCGCTAATATAGCAGAATGTGCTGATACTCACCCCCTTGTGTCTGCTGTGATGTCCTCACGCGCCCATCCAAATCGGGGTAGGCCACCGCCAGGATCCGGGACATCAGGGGGGTCAATTGCCGTGTGGCACCCCTCCTAGGTTGGGAGGCCATCCCCAGCAGAGCCTCCGCGGTCTTTCTGCTCCCGCGGCGGATGTCCTCCCGCCTCTTGCGGCAGTGGGTGCCCCGTCTGTTGTGGACCCCCAGGGCCCGGACGTCCTTGGTGATGGCACGCCAAATGTCGATCTTCTGATGGGCGCTGACCTATGTGACATGTACAGGGTGGGAAAATAATATCATCACTTTTCTGCATGGACGATGTGAGTGGCCCCCCCTCCCCAACCTTGCCATGTGGCACATGCTCTCATCTGTCGTGCAATGCATTCCTCATTCGCTCCCCTCACCACCATCGTTCATTCGCCCCACTCAACCCAGGCATTGCCCACTAAGCATGGTCCCAGTGTACTTACCTGTTGGTCTGGAGGACCGTAGAGTAGCGCATACTGGGGGAGGACCCCATCCACAAGTGTCTCCAACTCTTCTGAAGTGAAGGCAGGGGCCCTTTCCCCAGTCGCAGCAGCCATTGTCACTTCCAGACCGAGGTCACAGCAGCACTAGCAGTATAGGTCCTCTCCTCTGGATGATCAGGTCTCGAGTGATTAAGCAGATAGAAAATGGCGGTCACGCCCGCGGCGGTGCGTACCGCGGCGGTGCGTACCGCGACCACCGGCGCACTTCCTCATTGGCTCCTGAAACTCATAGGGTTCAATGTTAACCAATGCGGCTTTGCACCGTGGTCTTCGACCGCCTACCGCCACGGTGTGCCACGCCATCGCAATGAGCTCACATCCCATTGTCACACTTCACAGGTCAGGTAGCCGCCATTTCAAAGGCCCACATGGCTTAATTTCTACTGCGTCACACAGGCCTAGGCCTTGCATTGCCACTCATACAAGCCATTCAATGCATTGAGAATCGTGTACTATGCAAGCTGTGTGAACGTACCTGTGGGTTGATTGACTCTGTGCTCCATGTTGTCCTTCCTAGGCACCGTCCGCTGGGACTTGTGAGGAGATGGAGGACTGTTCCCGTGTACAGACCGCTGGTGGACCTGTCGACAATGGAAGAACGACATGTCATACTCACATACAGACTTGACCGTGCCACTATACAGGAACTGTGTGCCCAGCTGGAGCAAGACGTGACATCACCCATCCGCCAACCCACAGGGATTCTCCCTCTAGTGCAGGTTCTGTCAGTACTCCATTTTTTGGCAAGTGGATCATTCCAAACAACAGTGGCCATTTCATCTGGGATGTCTCAGCCTATGTTTTCTAAGGTTTTGTCCAGAGTGTTGTCTGCCCTGATGAAATACATGCAGAGCTACATTGTTTTCCCTGAGGTGGAGGATTTGGCTACAGTGAAGGATGATTTATATGGCCTTGGACATATTCCCAACATCATTGGTGCCATTGATGGGACCCATGTTGCTTTGGTTCCCCCCAGAGGAAGTGATCAGGTGTACAGGAACAGAAAAAGTTATCATTTGATGAATGTCCAGGTGGTCTGTTTGGCAGACCAGTACATCTCCCATGTAAATGCCAAATTCCCTGGGTCAGTGCATTCCTGTGTGTGGGCTTTTGTGAGGGTGGCTTGTGGGGGAGATTTGTATGTGCAGTGGGCATGCATTGGTGATGGGTGTCCATGCTTTGTGGACGCATGCAGGTCTAGATGTTGGGATGGGTGGGTTGTGATGGTGAGACATTTGCAGGGAGTAGGTGAGATGGGGGTGGGGGTGAGGGTGGGGGTATGATTTGGGATGCAGGTGGGGTGGGGGTGGGAAGAAGTAGTTAAGATTTTACTTACTAGAGTCCATTCCTCCAGATACTCCTGCGAGGCCTTCAGGATGCAGGATGTGCAAGACTTCCTCCTCCCATGCTGTAAATTCTGGGGGAGTAGGTGGGGGTCCGCCGCCAGTCTTCTGCACCGCGATGTTGTGCCTTGATACCATGGAACGCACCTTCCCCCGTAGGTCGTTCCACTGCTTCCTGATGTCATCCCGATTTCGTGGATGCTGTCCCACAGCGTTGACCCTGTCGACTATCCTTTGCCATAGCTCCATCTTCCTGGCAATGCTGGTGTGCTGCACCTGTGTCCCGAAGAGCTGGGGCTCTACCCAAACTATTTCCTCCACCATGACCCGGAGTTCGGCGTCTGAGAACCGGGGGTGTCTTTGGGGTGCCATAGGGTGGTGTGGATGAGGTGTGGGGTGGTGTATGTGTTGTCGAGTGTGGTGAGTGTGGTGATGTGTGGTGTTTTGTGCGTGGATATTGTGTGGGTGATGGTGTGGTTTGCCTCTGTGTGATGGTGTTGTCTAAGCAGTGCTGTCTATCTCTGGCTTTCTGTCGTTTTTTTTTGTTGTAGGGGTTTGTGGGTGATGTGGGTGTGTGTTTTATATTGTATTGGGTGTGTGGGTGTGTTGTTTGTATGTGTATCAGGTGTGTGTATTTCAAATTGTCCAATGTGGTTAGGTTTTGTAAAGGTGTGTGTATTTTGACCGCGGCGGTGTGTACCGCCAATGGAATACCGCGGTTGAAAGACTGCGCGTGGATTCGTGGGTCGGAATGGCATGGGCATATTTCTGTTGGCGTGACGGTGGAGGTTTGGTCATCGCCAGTTTTTCGCTGGCCGTTGGTGTGGCGGACTTTTGTGGATGTCGGGTTTTTGGCGGTTTGCCAGTTGCGGGTCAGAATGACCGTGGCGGTTTACCGCGGCCGCGGTGGTGTTATGGCGGTCTTCTGACCGGCGGTAAGCGCCTTTTACCGCCGAGGTCAGAATGACCCCCATAGTCTTTAAACCTGTCCTCAATATAGTTCAGCAAGCTGTGACAGTCTTCATTAATAGGACATCAGTTCGGTCAGCCAGGCATCAGGATTCAGCATTAAAGTTCAGAAAAGGCACAGTCTCTTTAAGCAATAAAGTTAAGCACGTCTCTTCACGGGACGGTCAAGAAAATAATGGTCTATCTCCTCTCTGTGCAGTCTGGCTAAGTTAGATTTCCTAAAACTACTTCCCATATTCTAATTGGTCAGGGGATCGCATGTTTGCATTTAGTCCAATGAAAATAAAACCCGCAATCCATGCTTTTGCAAATACATGGTTCACATGTCGATGATTGGCTCCTCGTCTCCTGTTCCCATCGTTTGACTTGTCAGGTATCAATATTGTTGCAGATTATAATCCAGTCAGTGAATCCATTGTGTTCTCCTGAGAAGGTCAGTCTTACACACTACGTTAAACATTGTTTCACTAGCAAGTACATCATCTTCTAGCAAGCAGTTCTCATGAGAAAGACCTTTACCTACGAGCACTTGGTCAGCACAGTGTAAAATCACAATTTAATTCTCTAAACAGCCATTTTATAAGTCACTTAAGAAATGCAGCTTGACATGAGCTTGTGCAACTAGGCCAAGACCTCGCTAAGTTAAGGCCTATGATTAATAAAGCCAGTACATAATACATAACCCTTGATATGACACATTATTACATTAATAAAACAAAACTCAATCTTTCATATTAATAAGCTATTGACAAGTACACTTCGTGAACATTGGCGGCCACCCAGGTAGTTGCACCTTCAATTGTGTGCATTATTTTTCTCTAAGTTAATCCATTTTCTATGCAAATTCAACACTCAGAATACATGAATAATCATTAGTGAATTAAGCGTTGACAATCCCTCCTCTGATTACTAAATATGTCATCACACTTAAATCTTCCCATACAACTTTTCTGCTTCAGCTAAAATTCTGTCATCTCTTTCCCCTTTAATCTTTGTTCCCTCTTCAAATGTCTTCAAAACAAATTTTCTCTTTTAATTTCTTCCCTCCTCTGATTAGTTTTCGTTCACTTCAATTTAATCCTCCTACACAATTTTCATATTCTTTATGCTCCAATTATGCAAACCACAATAATCAATATCTCTTTTATTATTTTTAATAGTATCCCTTTTCCAATCTTGGTGAGCCAATTTCCCACTGAAACAAATCCTTTGCCAACTTTCTCCCAAACACCTGGTTCTTTCAAGTCTTTCAAATCAGTACTTTCATTAGTCACATTGGTAAGCTTCTAATTTCTTTACTGTTATCATGAATAAATGAGCAGCAATGCCTAGAATCAAGCATTTTGCAAACTCCGCCATAGTTTGCTAAAAGAATTTCTAATGCAAGGTGGGTCTGAAGAGTCACAGATCGTTCCGCAGCTAATTCTGTATCTACTAGGGTCATGGATCCTGAAAAATTTGTCAGCATGTTATCCACAATAGCAGACAACATTCGTATCTTTATGGAATTCAGAATAACTCCTACTGAAGGAATCATTGCTCCAAGTATATCTCCCACTACACTAGAAGGAGACTTTCTCCTCTCTCTACTTTGATGTAATGCTTTCCTATGTGTTGCACATCTAAAGCTAATTTCCCTTGTGTTCTTATTTCATCAAAATCATAATCATTTCTAAAAGTCCTTTTCTCTAACCCCTTTTCTAATTTTTCCTTTAATGCTTTTCTCCTATCATCTGTGTGATCTAAAAAGCTATTTTCTAATGGTTTAAGCAAGCATGTCAGGTTATTTCTATGCGTGTAAGCAGTGCCAATAGTTAATGTAGGCTCAAAGAAAACTCTCACTAATACTATGTCATTGTCCTTAGCTATTCTACTCAGGGATCTAATCATGGGGACAAACGAAAACACCACATCGTGGTTGGAATAGAAATACTGAATATACTCCTGGTTATAGAATGTTGTTAGTAACAGACTGCAACTTATCCCATAAGTAAGGGGCAAACTATGATATGACACTCCTTCTTCGACCGATGAAGGAATCTGAGTACACACATAGTAATTGTTTGCGTCCATCGTCTCAACATACTCACTGAACAAGCGATAGAAGACATTAGAAGAAAGTTTCCCTTGGGCATTCCCTATTTGCAGATACTTCTCATCTAACATAAACTTCTCTGTAGCTGTTCATGCGGTAGCTGTCTGTAAAGCTCGAGTATGGTTGGCTTTACTCTTGTCAAGAACAGTCATACCCACAATAAATGTCACACAGTATCACACACACAATTTCCAAACCAAAACTCATGTATTTATAGCACCTGCTCTTCCTACCTTACTGGCTAACGTTACTCATGATCTGTAAAGAATCAGAAAGTAGACAAGAAGAATTTTGAAACTATGCAGCAAAAATCAAAAACAAAAATCTTCTTTCAGCAGCTATATACAGCTTTCAGACTCTCTTCCAGGACCCTTTGTTAAAATCGGTTTAGCAGCTTGTCAAATCAGGTTATTTTGTCAAGATCATGTTCCAAAAGTATTTTCCAGTTACTTTCAACAGTCTCTTTTTCTTTGTACTTTTTCTCAGATTGTTTCAACACTTCAATTCATTGATTTCCTTCAAGTACCAAAATAATGACCAGGAATGTTGCGATCAAAACAAAAAGATAAAAATTCTCTTTACCATTCACTTGTCGTTGTATATGCCCATTCAGGACCTACATACCTTCGACTTGCTATTCTCTTTCACTTCAACTTTCAATCTCTAATCAGTTCTCCTTCACTCAGATCTTCTCCTCTTGCCGTATCTACCTCTTCCTCGATTGTTGTCACAACAACTGCTTCCTTTCTCTTTGCTTGTGACTCCAGCAACTTATCTCCCTTCAGTGGACCCATGATGAATGCTCTTTTCAGTGTTGAACTCGAAACGTCTTCTTGGTCTTGAGGATTTTCTCTTGACGGACCTGCAACTGGTTCGGGAGAAGTCAGATCAAATTGGCTTTCATCCGCCTCAACTTCTTCCCCCTCAGGGTCTGGTGTTTGCTCTGTTTGTCTCTCAAAATTGTCTACTTCTGGGAGATCACTCCTCTGACTAGACTCTCCTGCTGCCTCAATTGAGAATGGCTCACTGTCAACCTCTTGGAGGTCTTCTCCTTCGTCACTTACAGGAGTGACTGAACGGTACTCAATGTGCTCAGATCCAGTCTCAGTTCCTCTTTGTTCTCTTTCCGGCTCTGAGGCTTGTCTGGTCGTTGTTGGTACTCTCAAAAACTCTTCTTCATTGTCCAAAGGACATGCCACTTTTTTCGTGTGGCTGGCATGTATCCAGTTTGGCGCTCCAGCGCACTTCACAGCTGTGGTAGTAACCAGAACTACCTGGAACGGGCCTTTCCACGAGGCTCCAAACATGTCTTTCTCACATGTTTCCGGACTACCACCCAGTCACCCACTCTCAGGATGTGTCCTTGAGCTTGAATCAGTGACGTGTGGTGGCTTCCATCTGTTGCAAGAAAGAGCGAACCACATCAGCCAGACCTTTGCAGTAGTCCAATACCATATCATCTGTTTTGTTTACAAGAGCATCTGCGGGGACCGCTAGCAACCTCATTGCTCTACCCATGAGGATTTTGTGTGGTGATAATCTTGTCTTCTTGTAAGGTGTGTTTCTCATTGTCATCAAAACTTAAGGCAGTGCATCTGGTCATTTCAGATTCAGGGACGCACACATTTTCGCCATTCTTGATTTGAAGGTACCATTCATCTGTTCCACTAGTCCTGATGCTTCAGGGCGGTAACTACAATGCAACTTCTGCTCTATGTTTAAGGCTGCACATAGTAATTTAATTACTTCATTGTTGATGTGACTTCCCCTATCTGATTCTAAAGAGATTGGAAACCCAAAACACGGTATCAGTTCCCCAAGCAGTAGTTTTGCAGCTGTGAGGCTGTCATTTCTTCGTATAGGGTATGCTTCAATCCAATGACTAAAGATGCAAACAATCACCAGCACATATCTCAAACTTCCATACACAGGCATCTCCATTTGCATTCTGATGAATGGATCTCCTGCTCTTCCACTGTGGCTCAAATTAACCAATTTCCTTTTTTCCGTGTTCATTTGCTGACAAACGACGTACCGATGGCAAACTGCTTCAGCAACTTGTCTAAACCTTGGGTTGAACCAATTATGCTTAAAAAGACGAATCATGGCATCCCTCCTAACATGTGCTTAACCATGATAAAACGTAGCATTTTGAGACAACAGACTGTTTTGCATCACCAATTGACCCTCTTCTGAAACCCACAATTCATCCTGTCTCTGTACACATTTCATTTTGCTCCATGATCGCTTCTCCTCCCTGTCAACATTATTCTGCAGTGTTTTCAATTCTTCCAATGTATCTATTACATACAATGCAAAACTCAGACATGTTTCCTCTTCTTCAGGTAACAGTTCCCACTTATCTTTGAACGATGTACAGCTCAATGCGCAAAAACCTTGCGACTTGATCCGCATATCCATTTCCCATTGACACAAAATCTTAGGATTCCAGATGTGCTTTGCATTTCACCACAGCAATCTTTTCAGGCATTTGGATAGCTTGCAATAATTCTTTAATTCTCTCACCATTTCTCATTGGTGAACCAGAAGAGGTGATGAAACCTCTCTGTGAACACAGCTGACCAAAATCATAGACTGTTCCAAATCCATACTGACTATTCGTATAGGTGGCAACTTTAAGCTGAGCAGAAACATGGCATGCTCTAGTAAGGGTTACCAGTTCCATCAGTTGTGCAGAGTATACTCCTCAAAGCCAGGACGCTTCCAGTACACCATAAATTGTGCACACAGCATATCCTGCTTTCAGTACTCCTGTATTGTCTCTTAGAGATGAACCATCACCAAAGATAATTTGGTTATTTTCTTCCAATCGGGTGTCTCTAATGTCAGGTCTCGGTTTTGTGCACTAATCAGTTACTTCAAAACAATCATGCTCAATGTCTTCCACTTTTTCAATTTCAAAATTTTCGTTAGGAAGTAAGGTAGCTGGGTTAAGCACTGTACATCTTTTTAATGGCACATTTGGTGACCCTAGAATACTCATCCCATAATAGGTCAATTTGGCACCTGTTAGGTACTGTGTTTTTGTTTTCGTAACTAAGATCTCAATGGAGTGAGGGAACATAATAACCAAAGGATGTCCCATCACAATGTCCTCACACTGTGTGACGGTCTGTCCAACCGCTGCAACTGTGCACAGAAAACCTGGTAAAGCTGCTGCGACTGGGTCCTAAATATCCTACTGGGTGGTTTACACCTCCATGGACCTGCGTCAAGAGAGAAAAAGAACATGCATCACGCTCATGACAGAACAGTGTGAAAGACTAAGGCTCTCATTACAACCCTGGTGGTTGGTGATAAAGCGACGGTCATACTGCCAACAGGCCGGCGGTAACTAAAATGGAATTATGACCACAGCGAAAACTGCTCAGACAGACAGACACTTTAACACACCGACCACCATGGTGGAATCAACAAGCACCACAGCGGTAACCGCCAACAGCCAGACGGAAGACAATGTACTGCCCACACTATTATGACCGGCCTATCCTCCACCTTTTCCAAGGTGGTACCAATGACATCAAAAGCATGGCGGAAACACTGCACAGAAGTCAAAGGACGCAGTGGAGACTCAGGGAACAACCACAACGCCATGGAGCCCGAGCTGCACATATTTCTGATGCTCGTCTAGCTTCTGCTGCATTATGAACATCAATGCCGGCGAAGATGACCACAGTGAGTACTGCCGCCTAGCACACAAAGGAGTGGGGAGGAAAAAGAGAGTGACACACACACGCAACACACACCCTCCCACCCCCAACACCATACACACAACCAGATGACAAACAATACATATTCACCCCGTACCCCTCAAGAATAATGCAAGGACAAAATGATTAGAAGAAAGTGAGGGTAATACGATAAAATAACATGAATAAGTGCATCAAAATACAAACATATATACATATTTACAAATGTAGGGACACTGCCCAGTCCTCAATGTCCGTGGGCCACAGGGCCACAACACATAGGCCAAGGCCCCACCTCGCTCCTGCAACAACACAGAGAGAACACTGCAGGGGCATTAGGTCGAAAATACACAGGCACCTCAGGGGGATGGGGAATAGTGGGGCACCTCAGCCGGAAGATGGTACACCACTACTGGTCCTGGAGGGGGCAACATGCCCTGTGCGCTGTCCTGGGGAGTGCAAGGCCACAGTGTCACAAGTGGGTGGTTTGCCCACTGCTTGGCCCTGGGGAGTGCAAGGCCACAGTCTCTCTAGTGGATGGCTTCTCCACTGGTTCTCGAGGGGGCATTGTGCCCAGTGTGCCTCATCCTGGGAAGGATGGGGTGAGTGGATGGCTTCTTCCACTGGTTCTGTATGGGGCATTGTGCCCAGTGTGCTTCATCCTGGGAAGGATGGGGTGAGTGGAAGGCTTCTCCACTGGTTGTGGAGGGGGCATTGTGCCCTGTGATGCAGATCTTGGGGAGTGGAGTGCAAGGTCACAGTCTCTCACCTGGGAGTCAGACCCACAGGATTTGCAGGGGCCAGGACACACAACAGCCGGTGGTGACGGCTGCTCAGTGGTGGCAGTGCTGGTGTCAGGCTGGAAGTTGAGGGGGGGCTCCAGCCCATCCCCTGAAGCCTAAGATGGCTGCCCACTCGGGCTGCTGCTGTTGGCAGTGGTGCTGGTGGCAGTGCTGGTGGCGGTGTTGGCAGTGGTGGGGGGAGGCTCCAGCCCATCCCCTGCAGCCTCAGACGGCTGCCCACTGGGGCTGCTGCTGCTGGCAGTGGTGCTGGTGGCAGTGCTGGCAGTGGTGGGGGGGGGGCTCCAGCCCATCCCCTGCAGCCTTGGATTGCTGCCCACTGGGGCTGCTGCTGCTGGCAGTGGTGCTGGTGGCGGTGCTGGCAGTGGTGCTGGTGGCAGTGCTGGCAGTGGTGAGGGGAGGCTCCAGCTCTTCCCTTGCAGCCTCGGATTGCTGCCCACTGGGGCTGCTGCTGCTGGCAGTAGTGCTGGTGGCGGTGCTGGCAGTGGTGCTGGTGGCAGTGCTGGCAGTGGTGGGGGAGGCTCCAGCTCTTCCCTTGCAGCCTCAGACAGCTGAACCACCATGGTTGGTGGTGGGGGTTCCGAATGAGTCCCAGCACCAGGCCTCCTGTCCTTCCTGCCTGCTGGTGCAGGCCCATTGCCCTTCCTGTCAGCAGCCGGGAATTGCTCCTTGCCCTTCCCTGTCACAGCTGCTGGTGCCTCCTTGCCCTTCCTAGATGAGGCTGGTGGTGCCTCCTTGCTCTTCCCTGTTGCAGCTGGTGGTGCCTGCTTGCCCGTCCCTGTCGCAGGTGGTGGTGCCTCCTTGCCCTTCCCTGTCGCAGCGGGTGGTGCCTCCTTGCCCTTCCCTGTCACAGCTGGTGGTGCCTCCTTGCCCTTTCTTGAAGCACCTGGTGCAGGCACCCTTTCAGTGTTGCTGCCTGGTGTCCGGGATCCTCTCCCACCTGCACTAGCTGTCGACACTACTGTGGCCGTGGACTGGGTGGCTGAGGTGCTTGTCTGGGTTCTGACCACCCTGGCCCGACTTGAAGGATGGGGAGGGAGTGGTAGGGAAGAGGTCAACGGTGGAGAGGAAAAGTTTCTTAGGGACATTGGGGTGGGAAGAGGGTGAAGGTTTGGGAGTGGAGCAAGAGGAAGTGGTTGTAGGAGGTGTCAGGCTGCTGTGCTTGGGTGCAGGTGCATGGGCTGGATGCTGTTGTGAGGTGGATTGCTGTTGGGTGTCTGAGTGCTTGCGTTTTTTTTGTACTTTGGGAGGAGGGGGCACAGACACAGTGGGAGAGGACACAGGGGATGTGTGCATGGATGTGGGGGTGATGACTGCCAGTGAGGGGTGTGTAGTGATGGTGGTAGTGGATGAGGATGTAGTGCATGCAGGTGTGAGTGTAGACACAACTGGGAGGGAGGTGGACGAGGAGGAGGAGGGTGGCGCAGTGGATGTTGGTATGTCTGCATCTGGATGGTGTTTGTGTGAGTGCCTGTGAGATGATGTGTGGTGCTTGTGTTTGCCTGAACCACTCCTGTGTGTTGTCTTGTGTGCATGCTCGTCTGCCTGTGTGCTTGGGATAGTTTGGGGTTGAGGGGAATGGGATTGGGTAGAGGAAGTTGGAGGGGTGAGGCTAGAAACAGGGACAATGGCTGCCATCACGGAGGAGGCCAGAGCCTGGATTGATCTCTGTTGGGCCGCCATGCCAGAGTGAATGCCCTCCAGGAATGCATTTGTTTGTTGCAAATGGGCTGCCAGCCCCTGGATGTCATTTACAATGGTTGAATGCCCAACAGAGATGGATCACAGGAGGTCAATAGCCTCCTCACTAAGGGCAGCAGGGCTAACTGGGGCAGGGCCTGAGGTGCCTGGGGTAAAGGAAATGCCCACTCTCCTGGGTGAGCGGGCACGGGAAACTCGCTGAGGGGCTGATGGTAGGGCGGTGCTGGTATGGAGGTGGCGGCTGTACCTGTAGTTGGGGTGGGCACAGAGGCGTCCGCCACCACCAGGGAGCTTCCATTGGAGGAGGTATCACTGTCAGAACTTTCCCATCCGGTCTCCACCGTGGTGCTCCCCTCGCCCTCTGTCCCACTGGTGCCCTCACCGTCGGTGGATTCGGCCTCCTAGGCCCTGTGGGATGCAGCTTACCCTATCGCCGGTGCCTCTGCTCTTCTGCCAGATGATGGTAATGCATATAAGGACAGGGTGACAAAACAAAAAGGGGGGTCGAGAGACAAAGGATACCCATGGTCAATGGCGGCAACACCACCACCGTTGGCGTACACGACACACACACACAGGGAACAGCCCTACGCACTAGGCAATGCACTAACAGTCACAATGCTAGCCACCAGCCCATGGACAGGGATACCTAACACCAATTACAGCATACCTGAGACCCACAGATCCCTGCCCAGTAGTGGATGCCTACTACCTTGGTTGGAGGAGGTTTACATCAGACCTTGCCCAACATGGGATCTACCCTACAATGTCCGGTCTGGCCTAGGGGCACCCACAGGCCCACATCTCCCACCCGGATGCCACCCCACCACGTGCAAGTAGTTTATTGGGGCACAGTACTCACCCCCTTGTGGTTGCTGTAATGCCCCAAGTGCTCATCCAGCTCTGGATAGGCCACCGCTAGTATGTGGGCCATCAGGGGGATCAGGGTTCGACGGGCACCCCTTTCTCGTTGGGAGGCTATCCCAAGCTGGGCCTCCGCCATCTTCCATGTCCAGTGTTTCAGGCCCTCCCACCGTTTCCGATAGGGGGTGCTCCACTTGCCGTAGACCCCCAGGGTCCGCACGTCATTGGCGATGGCACGTCATATACCCTTTTTTTGATGGGTGCCGAGAAATACACATAGGAAAAGGTATCAGTCAGATCGTCCTGCCTGTTACACTCATGGCCCACCATAGCCCTCACATCCCCTTACGCACAGACATTGCCCACCATACATGCAGTATGCTGCGCAGGGCCCTTCCACCAACCCCCCCCACACAAGGGCCTCACACACGGCACTCCATGAATTCATGGCCCATGCATCGTGCTCACAACCTACTCACCTGTTGGTCTGGAGACCCATACAGCATTCAGTACTGGGGTAGGACCCCATCCACCAGTCTCTCCAGCTCCGCAGCGGTGAAGGCAGGGGCCCTTTCCCCAGTAACACGAGCCATAGTCAGTTCCAGAAACAGGTCACAGCAGCACTTGAAGGTCAGGTAGCAAGTGAGTGAACAGATAGAAAATGGCAGTCACGTCCACAGCGGTGCGTACCGTCACTGCCGGCGTACATCACCATTGCCCTCTGTAATCCATAGGGCCCAATGGTATCCAATGAGGAGTTGCACAGCAGTTCTCAACCGCCTTCCGCAACGGCGCACAACGTCAGCGGAATTACCTCATTTCCACATGTCCCTCCATACAGGACAGACGGATGCCATTTCAAGGGGGGGTAGGCCATGGCACCTAACTGCGTCACAGTACACATTTGGGCCTATCCAACAATATACTGTTACAGTCACAACATGCAATGCAGTTTAGTGTTTCTAAATATGGAATACTGACCAGCTGCTCACCGATTTGCCCCCTAGATTGCAACCGCTGCGGATGAATAGGAGATAGAGACATCCCCCTGTGTACAGGCCCCTGGTGGACTTGGCAACACTGGAGGACAGGCACATTATCCTCACCTATAGACTGGACAGGGCCACAATCACAGAGCTGTGTGACCAATTGGAGCCTGACCTGATATCTGCTATCCGTCAGCCCACCAGGATCCTCCCTCTTGTGCAAGTCCTATCTGTGCTCCATTTCCTGGCAACTGGCTCCTTCCAAGTGACAGTGGGCTTGGCAGCAGGAATGTCTCAGCCAATGTTCTCAATAGTGTTGACCAGAGTGTTGTCTCCCCTGATTAAACACAATACGCAGCTACATCGTTTTCCCCCAGGTGGAGGATTTGGCCACAGTGAAAGCTGATTTCAATGCAATGGGACATATCCCCAACATTATTGAAGCTTTTGATGGTACACATATTGCATTTGCCCCCCCCCTTCCTGGAGAAATGAACAGGTGCTCAGAAATCAAAAGAGCTTTTACTCCATGAATGTGCGCCTGGCAGACCAGTACATCTCCCATGTCAATGCTATGTATCCTGGGTCTGTGCATGATGCCTTTATCCTGAGGAATACCAGCATACCATATGTGATGGCTCAACTCCAGAGGCACCGGGTGTGGCTAATAGGTGAGCCCTGGTTCCCACCCAGTAGGTGTTGGTGTATGGGTATGGTGTGGGCTCTAAGGGTTAGTGTGTGTCTAACAATTGTCCTTCGATATTTGCAGGTGACTATGGTTACCCCAACTTCTCATGGCTACTGAGCCCTGTGAGGAATGCCAGGACAAGGGCAGAGGAACGCTACAATGAGGCACATGAGCGAACAAGAAGAATCATAGAGCGGACATTCGGCCTCCTGAAGGCTAGGTTTCGTTGCCTCCATCTAACAGGTGGATCCCTGTACTACTCACCCAAGAAGGTCGGCCAGATCATCGTGGCATGCTGTGTGTTGCACAACCTTGCCTAACGTCGGCAGTTGCTTTTCTGCAGGAGGATGAGGCTGGACATGGACCCTGTGGACAGTGAAGATGATGAGGCAGAGGATGAGGACAACAGAAGTGCAATAATATGACAATACTTCCGATGACACACAGGTAAGACACTGTAACTTCACTTTTCATTGACAGTTTTGTGTTTGACACTGTCACTGGCAGGCTGATTTTCCCACTTGTATGGCCACTTACTGTATCCTTTGGCGTATCTATTTTCAGATATTTGTGCCCCACTATCGCTTCTGGTGTGTTGACTGCAGCCAACTACAGGTCATTCCTATGTATACATTAGTGTACAGTTGTATTGAAGTGTTGAAATCTTGTTAAACGAATATATAGTTTAATCATTTGACAGACTCCATACTTTTATTCAAATGGTGTTTATTTAAGTGCCAATAATGAGAGGGGGATGTGAAATGGGCTGAGGTGATGGTGGAGGAATGTCCAGGATAGAGTCCAGTCTATGTGGATCACAGGTGCATTGTCCAAGGGGGCATAGGAAGTGGACAATGGCAGTTCAAGGTGGACAGGATGACAGGGTGGGACACAAGGGTGACAATCAGGAGAGTCTTATTTCCTGGCGGGGGTCTTGGCAATAGTCTCTGGCTTCTGCCTGGATCGCAGGGACCGTCTGCGGGGTTGTTCTCCTTCTGCAGGGGGAGGGGTGCTGGTGGCCTGTTGGTCCTCTGGTGGGGCCTCCTGTCCACTAGCGGCACGGAGGTGGAAGGCTGTTCATCGGGTTGGCTAGTGTCAGGGGCCCGCTGGTGTGCCACTGCCTCCCTCATGGTGTTGCATGTCTGACAGCACCCATGCAATGGTGACCAGGGTGGCGTTGATGTCCTTTACGTCCTCCCTGATCCCCAGGTACTGTCCCTCCTGCAGCTGCTGGGTCTCCTGCAACTTGTCCAGTATCTGGCCCATCGTCTCCTGGGAATGGTGGTATGCTCCCAGGATCTTGGTGAGTGCCTCCTGGAGAGTCTGTTCCCTGGGCCTGTCCTCCTCCTGTCACACAGCAGTCCTCCCAGCTTCCCTGTTGTCCTCTGTCCCCTGAACCGTGTTCCCACTGCCGCTGACCCCAGGTCCCTGATCGTCCTGTGTTTGTGGGGTGGCCTGCGGTCCCTGTAGTGGTAGACACACTGCTGATTGACGTTTCCTGGGGACAGGGGTATGGGCCTACTGAGTGGGTACTGTGCTGGTATTTCCTGAGGGGGGAGGCTTTGTGGTGATATTGGAAAGTACCTGGATAACTGACTGTCCGGAGGTCCCTGATGGGCCAGGTTGGTCATCCAGATCCAGGCGTCCAGAGCTGCTGTCATCACTGTGGGCCTCTTCTGGGGGGGACTGGATGTTGCTGGCACCTCCTCTCCGGTGACGTTAGGTGGGGGACCTGTGGGGATGTAAATGCAGTGTTATTGTTTCTGTGTGTGACATCTTGTGCATGGGTGTGTTGCCCTCTATGGTTGTTATTGCCCTGGCAGCTTTGCCTTGTGTGAGTAGTTATTTGGTGGGCTAGGTGATTCTCTATAGTGTGAATGCTTTAGTGATGGGTGTCCATGCAGGTCTGTGATGGAGGTCTGTGCATTGGTGTTACATGCAGGGGTTGGTATTGGGAGGGGTGGGTTGTAATGGTGGGGTGTGTGTGGGGTGGTGGCGTGATGGGAGTGAGGGTGAGGGTGGGGGTTTGTGATGGCATGCAGGTAGGGGGGTGACAGTATTAGAGATTTGACTTACCAGAGTCCAGTCCTCCTCCTACTCCTGCCAGGCCCTCAGGATGCATGATTGCCAAGACTTGCTCCTCCCATGTTGTTAGTTGCGGGGGAGGAGGTGGGGTCCACCGCCAGTCCTCTGTACAGCTATTTGGTGTCTTGCTGCTGTGAAACGCACCTTCCCCTGTAGGTTGTTCCATCTTCCTTGCAATGGATGTCTGCTGCACCTGTGATCCGAATAGCTGTGGCTCTACCCAGAAGATTTACTCCACCATGACCCTTAGCTCCTCCTCTGAGAACCTGGGGTGTTGTTGTGGTGCCAAGGGTGTGTGAGTGGTGTGGGTGAGGGTGTGTGGGGTGATGTGTTGGGGTGTGTGATGTAAGGTGTGTGGATGGTGTATAGGTGATGGTCGTGTGTGGCTGTGGTCTTGTCTGTGGTCTTGCTATCTATATTGTGGCAATTGTTTTTAGTCATAAAGGGTTGTGGGTAATGTGGGTGTGAGTTTTATAGTGGTGAGTGTGTATGGTGTGTGTATGGGTGGCAAGTGTGTGTTATTCAAATTGTCCAATGTAGTGTTGTTTTGTTTAGGTGTGTGTGTATTTTGAGTGCTGCGGTATGTACCGCCAATGGTTTAGCGCCATTGAATTTTCACTGCGGTGATTCGTGGGTCATAATGCTGTGGGTGTAGTTCTGTTGGCATAACGGTGTGGGTTTTGCTACCACCAGTTTATCACTGACCTTTGGGCTGGCGGACTTGTGTGTGTGGCTGTATAGTGACGGATTGCTATGTGTGTGTCATAATATGGGTATCGGTAATCCGCGGCGGTATGTTGGTAGCAGTCAGCATGGCGGTAAGCGGTACTTACCGACAATGTCATAATGAGGACCTTAGCGTAGTCAGGCATACTTAAAGCTGGAGCTATGCACAGACTGTCTCTCAAATCAGAAAATGCTTTAATGCAAGCCTGATCTAGCACTAGGGGATCGGTGACCTCCTTGTGGGTCAGCCTCTGCAATGGTTTGGAAATGACTGAAAAATTGGGAGTCCACTGGCAACAGTAACCTACCATCCCCAAATACATCCTGACATCTCTGTGTGGCTGGGGGACTCATCTGCAATATGGCTGTGACCCTTTCTCTGGATATTTTTCTCGGTCCCTTCTCATTCTGGTGACCCAAGTATTTCAACTCTTTCTAACAGTATTGTAATTTAAGTGTAGACACCTTATGACCATTCTTTCCCAAATGGTTCAGCAAGGCAATCATGTCATACTTGCACTTAATTTTGGATGTAATCATTAAGTCATCAATGTACTGTACCAATGTTGATTGGAAAGGCAATTCCAACGACTCCAAATTCTTTTTCAAGATCTGATTAAATATGGAAGGTGACTCTGAAAACCCTTGAGGAATTCGACACCAACAGTAAACTCAATCCAAAAATTTGAAACAAAAGAGAAATTGGCTATCCTCATTAAGAGGCACAGAAAAGAGGGCTTGTGACAAGTCCATGACAGTGAACCATTCAGCGTCACATGGAATCTGAAACATTAACACAGCTGGATTTGGCACCACGTGGCAACACTTGATCACTACGATATTTATTTCTCAAGTCCTGAACTATTCGAACTTCCCCACTGGGCTTTTTTAATCCCATTATCGGTGAATTACTTGGGCTGCTCAACACTTCTTTAAGACCTCTTGGTTTACAAATTCTACAATTATGTGTGCGACCTTCATAAGGATATCCTGTGGCATGTGGTACTGGAGAATCAGGCCAATTTCTTTCCCGATCAAATCCCATACTTTCTCTTTAACTGTTCCTTGTAAATCGGGAGGAAGCTCTTTCACTGTGAACACCGGTAAGAAATCAATCGGGGGTACTCCTCATTTATAGTCTCACACTCGGTCTCCGGAGCTGGGTCATCCTCATCATCACTATTCGGCTGTATCTCGATTCCATAATTCGAACAAGTAATTGAGCACCTGGTTTTACACAGCAAATCTCTTCCCAGTAGGGATACCGGACTTAAGTCACAGACTACGAATTTGTGCAATCCTTGAAAATTGCCAATTTTAACCTTAACTGGTTCTGTAATTGGGTTGGTCAAATAATGATTTGCTACTCCTGCAATCTGGACTGTTTTTCCCAAAAGGGGCTAATTCGGAACCTCTACAATTCTCACTGTAGAGCATGTAGCTCCTGTGTCAACCAGAAATGAAACTCTGTGACCCATGACTTTTCCCTTCACATAAGGCCTTCCTGTTCTACTTCTGAGGAAGCTACAAGCACACATTCCTCCTCCTCCGAACTCTCACTCACCCAATCATCGTTTATTCCATTCTCACTGTGTAACGAGAATTGGTGTACTGTGTTATCACTTTGGTTAAACATCTGACCTGTGACCTATTGAGTAAGCATCACCTCCTGCTGTCCCATTGGGGCCTGAGGTATTTGAATTTGCTGTCTATGTACCATTTGAACCTGCTGCTGCATTGGCTTCAACTGTGTCATCTGTACACATGGCATTTATACCTGCTGCATGGGTTGAAAAGTTTGCATTTGACTCACATTGTTATGAAAATTTGGATTATGATCGTTTTCGGTCCTCTTATGTTTTGGAACGAATTGATGCTACCTGTTTGCTGAACAACACCTTCCTGTACCATCACTGGACACTCCCGCTTCCAATGTCCGACCGCTCCGCAAGCGTGACAAGGTAACAATCTCTTCATTCCCTGCACATCATTCTGAACCACTACAGTACGCAAGTCGAGACCACGGTTTCCATTACCAATTCCTCCACGACATCTACCTCTCATCTGATTTTGAAACAGCACATTTCCCTGCTGCTGCTGCTATTGCTGCTGTTGTGGAAAATTTCCCTGTGCCCCTATTTGTGCAGCTTTAATCTGCATCATCATCGCCTTTTCTTTCAGCTTTCTCTGCTTCAACTCAATCTCCTCACTACAGTATCTTGCATACTGCAACACCTCATCAATCGACTTTGCTTACCTGTAAATCAAATGGCTATTAATTATCTGTGTAATTTCAGGTCTCAACCCTTCCACAAATCTGAACACAAAATGAATCATGTCTTTCCACTCAATTGTTTCTGTACCACTATAATGCTTGAACGCCTGCAACTATCTCTCATAAAACGCAGGTATTGACTCTTTTGCTTCCTGAGTTGTCCTATCTATTCTCTGCCAGTCAATGGTTTGGGTGAAATCCTTGTTTTCAAGAATTCAATCACTTTGTAATAATATTTAATCACTTCAGGAGACGGCGCACCTGTGGCCGGATCTCTCTCTGGTTCTTTTGTCGGCCAATCTATACTCTTCTTGCACTCCAATCATAAATTAGCTGGAACTACTACCTCTAATAGAGTGTTCAAGTCCTCCCACAGGCATTTTGCAAGTTTCACGAATCTGTCTGTCTGCTGATACCATTTTACTGGTTTCTCTCTCAACCTGGGGTAGTCATTGGTAAAGGACATATGCCCTCATTCCAACCCTGGCGGTCATAGACCGCCAGGGTGGCTGTCCACGGAAGCACCGCCAACAGGCTGGCGGTGCTTCATGTGGTATTCCGACCGCGGTGGTAAAGCCGCGGTCGCCCTGCTGGGTCCGGCAGTTTCCCGCCGGATTAGCCAAGCAGCGCCGCCATGGGGATTCCGACCCCCTTCCCGCCAGCCTGTTTCTGGCGGTTTTCACCGCCAGAAACAGGATGGCGGGAACGGGTGTCCTGGGGCCCCTGGGGGCCCCTGCACTGCCCATGCCACTGGCATGGCCATGCAGGGGCCCCTAAACAGGGCCCCAGTATGCTTTTCACTGTCTGCTTAGCAGACAGTGAAAAGCGCGACGGGTGCAACTGCACCCGTCGCACACCTGCAACACCGCCGGCTCCATTCGGCTTCTGTGTTGCAGGCTCTTTCCCGCTGGGCCGGCGGGCGCTCCCTTGGCGGGAGAATCCTCCATGGCGGCGCTGCAAGCAGCGCCACCATGGGGATTCCGACCCCCTTCCCGCCAGCCTGTTTCTGGCGGTCTTCACCGCCAGAAACAGGATGGCGGGAACGGGTGTCCTGGGGCCACTGGCATGGGCAGTGCAGGGGCCCCCTAACAGGGGTGCATAGTTCCCTTTTTCTGGCTCATCAGTGCAGGAATCTCTGACTGTGTCCCTATTATCAGAGTGTACATTGGCACTGCGTGTGACTGCACTTGGCGCAGTAAAAGTAGAGTTGGTTCTGTCTGAACCAATGTTGATTTTGAGAAAACCTGTCCTGCCGACACTCTGAAGTTTGTGGCAGTTTTCACAATAGGTACATCAGGGTAAATTCTCAGGACATTTGACTGTGGCACCTGGGTTTGTGCTACTGGAGTAGTAGGTACATTAGGACTGCTCTGCATTGGGGTCTGTGTCATGCTATGATTAATCTGCACTGGACTTGTTGTCACATTAACCTGTGTCGGAGCTGAAGGATTTACACTAGTGCTGTGACCATTGTCTTGTGCTGTATATGGTGGGGGACGATTTCTCAATAACTGTAGAACAAACTCATCATCATCTGACTCTTCCTCAAGTGTGAAGGACTTTCTAGTCTCCTTTGGTCTCTGCTCCCTACTCTTGGATGGGCTTCTGTTTGTTTTTCTGGTGGCCTTCCTTACTTCTCTCTCTCAGTCCTGTGTAATTGCTGGAAACAACTTAATCCCCTGTAAAGTCTCAGTTCTCCAAAATCTCTGATCACTGTCCCATCCAGCCTCCACTATTGTCTTTTCTGCTTTTCTCATTCTCCTTGCGAATTTCTGTTGCTGTCTGGCTACTAATTCCCAGATCGCTAATGACTCGAACTGTGCTAGTCTCGGAGGGGGTTTCAGATCATACAGCACCCTCCTCAGATTCTCTAAAAGGTTGAAATTAAATGTTCCGTGGGCAGGAAGCACTAAACTCCCATCTTTCGCTGACGCTTTGCACCATTGTTTTAGCCAAAGAAATGGTGCAGCATCCTTTTCTTCAATCACAATGTAAGCCGTGTACCTTCCGGGAGTGGAATATCCCCTATACTTCTTGTAATGCACGTATCTCCCCATAAAGCACTCTTTAAAGCTTTGAAAATTGTCATTTTTGCTATGTTTATTTTGTTCTAAATTAAATCAGGAAGTGACCTTTAATCCCAGAATTCTCTTCACCCACCTTGTCATCTCACGGATGGCTGCCAATCTGCGTGCGACCATTCTCACCAACCAACTTATCCCAGTGCTGCTCCAATTACGTCACACTCACACGTACTGCGGCTGACAAAGTCTTGTGGCTTGTCCTCCCAAACTCAAATTCACACTAAACTAATGCAAAATTATTGCGAGCACTAATCAAAACCCAATTTGTCTGTTTACTACAGGTAAGGTAACACAATCGCTTCAGAAACTTTACCGATTTTTCACTGATGGCATTTCAATCTAACAGCTACTCCTTCTTTCTCAGTTTCCCTGATTCGCAAGCAAAATTCGACCCTCAAATTTTACTTTCAACTGATCAGGAGGTCTGTCCTCGTGCACATAAGACTCGTTAGATCTCGGTCTAATTTTTTTTTCACTCATTTGACTCACACTCCGACTTGTCAACTACTCCTGATTGACCTATTAAACCAGACAAATTACAACAAAAAACAAGTGTCTCATAGACTTTTCAATATACTCCGGAGTCTTAGACCATGCAGGGTCCGTATACCAACAACCACGGGGACAGTTTTTGAGCACAAAGCGCTGCACACATGTGAAGATGGACGACTTCCCTGCTTTCACACTTCGGAATACGCACACTCCTACAACCTCATTTAGAGTACACAAACTACCTAAACCCTCACAAACATCACAGTTTACCTGTGATTCGCATAAGCTGTGCAAGCACAAAATCTACTTCATTCACACCGTCACTAGAACACAGAGAACATCCTCAAACAACCATTGGCCAAGATTCTGGGAAAGTAATTTGGGTACTTAGGGGCACTTTGCATCATCGAATCTGAAAAATCCAATATTTCAGCAATTTTGCCCAAATCTGTGAATTACTTTGCTCTTTGTATGAGACTAAACCTTTATCCTACTACCATCTCTGGGAACATCTATTATTTCTCGATTACTATCTCAGGAGCCAAATACTCGTCTACATATCTCTGGACTGTATGATAGGCTTTTAAGGAGACAAACCATGTACCGAGCTTTTCTGATGGGCTCTTAAGGAGACAAACCATCAATCTCTGCAACCATCTCTGTTAGTGTGTCAGACCTTAATAAGTGAACTTATAAGGGAGATGCAAATAGACAGCGATTTGAGTTTTTCCCACCATTAACCCCGTACAAATACAAATCAATAACCATAACAATCAATGACATCAGTAATCAATAGGACTCAGAAATTTCCACTCACCATGACCTTGAGGCCATAAATAACCACACCTTTATGTAAATGTTAGAATGTTTATTTCCCTATATTAACAATTCTAATGTCACAATGCTAAAGGAACTTAGGCCTACTCTTTGATGACCATTTATCTTTTAAACCTCAGGTCAACCAGACAGTCCAAACCTGTATGTGAATCCTGAAGAAATTGAAGAAAGTTTTTCCCTATATTAAAAAACAATGGAGAATTACAGCTACCCTGGCCCTGGTTCTGTCCAGATTGGACTACGGTAACGCTCTTCTGCTCAATCTGGACAAAGGATCCCTCAATAAATTGCAGTTGATGCAGAATACTGCTGCTAGAATGCTATTGAACCTTCCGCGAATGGCTTCCGCTAAGGATAGCCTCAAACGCTTACATTGGCTTCCGGTAGCCCAGCGGATTATTTTTAAAACTCTTTGTATCACTCACAAAGCTACCCATGGGATCTGATCTAAGTAGCTGACGTCCAAATTACAATGGTATAGACCCAAAAGACTGCTGCGTTCTACTAGCACCTATCAACTTCAAGTCCCCCGCACCAAGAAGGTGAAGTGGGGAGACAAAGCCTTCACTATCATGGCTGCAAAGAATTGGAATCTACTCCCTTTGGAACTTAGGAAAGAGCACAATTATCTTACTTTCAGGAAATGGGTCAAGACCTGGCTCTTCCCATGTTAGGTCCTGACCCTGATCCTTTTCTTTTCTTCCAAGCTTCCACACTCTCACCTTTGTCAGCGCTTCAATGCCCACGGGCCGGAACGCGCTTTACATACATAACTTAGTCTCAAAATCAAATGATAAACATACAGAAACAACACTAGCTGACCAAAGCGGCAAAAGAATCGCACTCTAATCAAAGCTTGAGCTACTACACATTCCAAAGTTACAGTACAAATTAATAGCAAGAATAACTGCGCAAACGAAATAACATAAATTTGGATTCAGCAAAGAAAAGACATCAACTGTTATTACATGTAGCAACCTTCATCAATGAGAACCCTAACTAACAACCGATCACCATAACATGTTTCGACTTCATGCAAAAGAATTTAGTCAACACAAATTTGGAAAAACATCTAACTATGGCTCCATCAAAGTAGCAGTTGGTACCTAGAAACAAAAGCAAATAGATATAACAATCAGTCACATAGTTTTTATACCTGTCCTCAATATGGTTCAGCAAGCTGTGACAGTCGTCGTCAATAGGACATCAGTTCGGTCAGCAAGGCCTAAGGTTTTAGCATTGAAGTTCAGAAAAAGAAAAGTATCTTTAAGCAATAAAGTTAAGCACATCTCTTTACAGGACGATCAAGAAAATAATAGCCTATCTCCTCTCGGTGCAGTCTGGCTAAGTTAGATTTCCTAAAACTACTTCCTATATCCTAATTGGTCAGGGGATCGCAAGTTTGCATTTAGTCCAATGAAAATAAAACCCTCAATCCACGCTTTTACAAATACATGGTTCAATGTAGATGATTGGCTCCTCGTCTCCTGTTCCCATCATTAGGCTTGTCAGGTATCAATATTGTTGGAGCTTCTACTCCAGTCAGTGCATCCATTGTCTTCTCCTCGGAAGGTCAGTCTTACACACTGTGTTAAATATTGTTTCACTATCAAGTACATCATCTTATAGCAAGCAGTTCTCATGAGAAAGAGCTTTAGCTACGAGCACTTGGTCAGCACAGTGGAAAATCACAATTTAATTCTCTAAACAGCCATTTTATAAGTCACTTAAGAAATGCCACTTGACATGAGGCTGTGCAACTAGGCCAAGACCTCGCTAAGTTAAGATGTATGATTAATAAAGCTAGTACATAATACATAACCCTTACTATGACACATTACTTCCTTAATAAAACAAAACTCAATATTTCATAATAATAAGCTATTGACAAGTACACTTCATGAACATTGGCGGCCACTTAGGAAGTCGCACCTTCAAAGGCGTGCATTATTTTTCTCTACATTAATTCATTTTCTAAGCAAATTCAGCACTCAGAATACATGAATAATCATTCATGAATTCTGCATTAACACTTATATCTTGTCTACATGTGTATACACCCAAACTGACATTGGCCATGTAGTGTTGTGTTTGCCAAGTTAGAGCAGTTCATCTAGACAAGCTACTCTATGTTTAATAACTACTAATTAGGGCCAGCTTTAGTGTTGGTCGCGTCCTGTGCGGGGATCTCTTTTGGCACCCCTCTCACGTTCCGCCCGTGATTATTTTGTAAATAAAAAAGTGCAGATGACCAAAAATTTTCTCAGGAGGCCACCTCCCTTTCCAAATACTGGCATAGTCCACTTCAACCAATATTCATTTTATAGCCATAATTTCACTTACAATTGCTGAAAAGCCACACATGAAATATTCCCCAAAATTACATGCTTGTAGGTTAATCAAGTTGAACAAGATCAGAGAGAACCAAGTAATATGTCACTATGCAAAGTAGCTACAGGTAGCACAGATTACAGTTTTATAGGCAGGGCAATAATATGTCATATTCAAGAGACAAACATTCCATAAAGAAAAGATTATCAAATTGGACTAAAAAGACTTAGGCCCTCATTACAATCATGGCGGTTCGGCTCGCCATGCCGGCATGGCGGGCCGAACTGCCACATAAAGAACAAGGTGACGGCTGCCAGCGGCAGCCGTCACCCACCGCCATGCTCCTGCTGCCAGGCAGCCTGGCGGCGGGATGAAACACCGCTACCCTGCGAATAATGTTTCAAATGCCGCCAGCCTTTTCCTGGTGGGATAACCCGCCAGGAAAAGGCTGGCAGAGGGGGTGCCCATGCATTGTGCATGGGCAGTGCAGGGGCCCCCGTGCAGGCACCCATCGCGCAAGTCACGATTTACGGGCAGTGACATGTGTGACGGGTGCTGCTGCACCCGCTGCACACCAACATTGGTGGCGGCTCCTCACGGTGCCGGCCTCAATGTTGCGGCCGAAGACACTGTCTCCGCCCGCTGGCCTGGCGGAGAAAACATCATACGGCCGGCAGGTTTTCCAGGAGGCTGGCGGTCGATGGAAAGACCGCCAGCCCGAACACGGCGGGAAATCCCGCCGTGTTCGAAATTACCACCTTAAAGTGTGTAACTTACCTCAGACCTGAGGCTCCTATTATTTCAAAAAGAAGGCCCAAAATCTTTTGAGCTAATACACTTCAATACACTTCGGTACACCTCAACTCTGAAAGTAACACAACTCTGTTATAAGATTAGTCACACAAACTGCTCTATGGATGCACCTCAACTCTGACCTGCAGCAAGCACTGGTATTCCAACATCATGATCCTGCATAGATCTAGCAATGCACTTGATTTCTATTTTGCAGTACACCCTAGTACACAGGTAGTTGGGTGTTCTGCACTCTACTACCATAGTTGTCTCTCAATGAACATTGAGAGACTGTGTCTAAATCAGTACATGCAGCAGTAACAAGAATCATGAAAAGAATGCCAACTGCTTGATGACATTTCAAACAGGAAGCAAACTGTTCATTCTGCAATTCGCCTGTTTTCAGGTCCGGGACAACAAGTTTGGTGTGTGAAGTTTCACAATACTTCACAACTACAATTTACAACACAGTGTTTCTGCCTGATATTGAGGCTGAATGAGCCAGCTTCTCACTGCAATAGAATCCGTGGTCTCAGAGGTGAACATACCTCTGTGCACAGGGCCAGCTTTAGTTCTGGTGGCACCTTGTGGGACATTCTTTTTTGGTGCCCCATCCCATGACCAACTCATTGGAATCCCTTACTACCACTCAGCAAATGTGCCCCTCATCTCTCCATAGTCCCCATTTCACATACAGTCATTTGTTTTTAAAGCGCTTGCAAAGGCTGGCTTTACTAATCCACTCAGTTATCCACATAAAATATATTTGTGTTATTTGCAGCAGGCACTTTAACACTCTACGCTACTTTATGGCGAGTCAAAGTTGCTCCTAGACAAAACTCTCCTCTCTCTCTCTCTAGCAGGAACTTTAATCACAAGACATTTTAATTGTTTACTGAAGGCTGGACGGAAAAGGAACTTTTCAGTAGGTGCTTTTAAATCACAGGTTACGTAAGTCATTGCTAAACACAGCGCCCCCCTAAGGTCAGCGCTCCCAAATCCAGGTCAGCACCCAGTGTGGCCGCACCTCTCGCACTGCCCTAAAGCCGGCCCTGCCTGCACATGTACAACACCAGATCCACAATGTTGCGCTGGTACTCATCTTTACCATGGGATTGAAAGGAAACACAGACCGCCCTGGTGCAGATCACAGCAGGCTGATCTGCATTGTTGGTCAGAGCCAGGAGCATGAATAGGGGGAGCAGTTCTTAGGCATGTGCAGTTTCAGCACATCCTGGCAGCCTGTGCGGGTGCACATGGTGGGCGTGTAGAGACAGATTGAGGAGTGCTAAGCCACATTCTGCAAGCAGACAGTGTTGCTGTAGTCTACTCAAAAGTTAGAAAACAATATGTACATCGGTTTAATGTTAAGTTGTGGCCCAGGCTAGGCACATTGGCCCTCATTATGACATTGGCGGTAAATCCCGCTTACCAGCCCGCTGACGGCCGCCAGCTTACCACCACGCTGGTGAATATCCGTTCACCATATTATGACACACACACATCAATCCGACAGAATACAGCCACATACACAAATCCACCAGACCAAAGGTCAGTGATAAACTGGCAGTCCCAAAGCCCACACTGTTACACCAACAAATCAACGACCATCACATTATGACTCACAAATCACCACGGCGGACATTCAACGCCAGTAAACCATTGGTGGAACACCACAGCCACATAAAAAACAACACCACATTGGCCTATACCAAAAACACACACCTGACAACCATACACACACCACACCCACACACCCACGCCACTATAAAACACACACCCACTTTACCCACAAACCTTTACCAACAACTATTGTCACCAGGAGACTGAGAAGAACAGTACAGAGACAACTAGACACACACACCACATACACCCATACACCCCTCACGTACCCCATATCACACACCCAACCACATTACCCAACACACCCTCACCAACACACATCACACAACAACCATGGCACCACAAAGGCACCCCTGTTTCACTGAGGAGGAGTTAAAGGTCATTGTGGAGGAAATCATGAGGGTAGAGCCACAGCTCTTTGGAGCACAGGTGCAGCAAATATCAATAGCAAGGAAGATGGAGCTATGCTGGAGAATCGTGGACAGGGTCAACGCTGTGGGACAGCACCCAAGAACAAGGGACGACATCAGGAAGAGGTGGAACGACCTATGGGGGAAGGTATGTTCCACAGCAGCAAGATGCCAGCTTGCCATACAGAGGACTGGTGGTAGACCCCCACCTCCTCCTCCACAACTCAGAGCATGGGAGGAGCAGGTACTGGCAATACTGCATCCTGAGGGACTCGCCGGAGTTGGCGAAGGACTGGACACTGGTAAGTCAACTTTTCACAATTATTACCCCCCCCCCATACCTGCATGCCATTACACACCCTCACCCTCACTCCCATCACTCCCCCACATGCCACACACTCCACCAACACTTCTCACTAATCCCAATGCCAGGCCCTGCATGCTGTACCAATGCATGGACACCCCTCCGAGCCCTGCATGGACTCTCATCACTACAGCATTCACAGCATAGGGAAACTAACAATCCCACAATACACCAACACACACAAGCAAAAGCTGCCAGGATAACAACTACCATAGAGGGGAATCTACAGAAGTAGAAATGTCATACACTTGAAGCATAATACATCATTTACATCCCCACAGGTACCCCAGCCAATGTCACTGGAGAGGAGGTGCCACCACTATCCAGTCCCCCAACAGAAGAGGCCCACAGTGATAACAGTAACTCTGGACTTCTGGATCTGGATGACCTACCTGGCCCATCAGGGAGCATTGGACAGCTGGTCACCCAAGCCCATTCAATGACCACCGCAGACCCTCCCCCATCAGGAGCCACCAACACAGCACCCACCCAGCGTATCCACACCTCTGTCCCCAGGACACATCAATCAGCAGTGTGCCCACCTGTACAGGGATGCAGGCCACACCTCGCCCACAAGACAATCAGGGACCTGGGGTCAGTGGCAGTGGGCACACCGTTCAGGGGACAGAGGCACAGGCCAACAGGGAAACTGGGAGGACTGCTGTGTGCCAGGGGGAGGACATGAGCAGTGAACCGACTCTCCAGGAGGCACTCTCTGAGATCCTGGGAGCCTACCAACATTCCCAGGACACAATGGGCCAGACCATAGACAATGTGCAGAACAGGCTGCTGCAGGAGGGACAGTACCAGGGGGTCAGGGAGGACTTGCAGGTTATTAACACCACCCTGATCTTCATAGCAGGGGTGCTGGCAGACATGGCCAACATCATGAGGGAGGCAACAGCACACCAGCAGGCCCCTGCAACTAGCCAGTCATCTGAACAGCCCTCCACTTCCGCTGCCGCTGATGGCCAGGAGGTCTCGCCACAGAACCTACAGGCCACTAGCACCCCTCCCCCTGCAGAAGGTGAACCACCCAGCAAGTGTTCCCTGCAAACCAGACAGAAGTCAGAGACACTTGCCAAGACCACCACCAGGAAATGAGACTCTCCTGATTGTCCCCCTTGTGTCCCACTCAGTCACCTTGTCCACCTTGAACTGCCATTGCTCCCCTTCCTATGTGCCCATGGACAATGCACCTGTGCTACAAACAGACTGGAACAATACCCTGGACTTTCCTCCATCATCACCCCATTCCATTGCATGTTTCCCTCTTTATTTTAGCATAACAATAAACACCCTTTGATAAAACTCGACTACTAGTATTTCATGTATTGCAAATCTATATTGTTTGAAACAGCTACAACCATTGCAAATGAACTGTAAATAGTATAGTTCTCCTGTATGTATTGCCTCTACAAGTCAGCGCCCATCAAAAGTAGGGAACATGGCGTGCCATTGCCATGGAGGTGCGGACACTGGGGGTCTATGGCAGGTGGAACAACCACTGTCGGAAACTGTGGGAGGACCTGAGACGCTGTGCACGAAAGACCGCGGAGGCCCAGTTGGGGATTGCCTTCCAACAAGGAAGGGGTGTCTGTTGGACCCTGACCCCCCCAATGGCCTGCATACTGGCAGTGGCCTACCCTGAGCTGGATGGGCGCTTGAGGGCATCACAGCAGCCACAAGGGGGTGCCTACAGTGGCTATCATTACAACATACGGCTGGTGGGGTGGTATCCGGGTGGTGGTTGTGTGTCAGTGGGTGCCCCTTCCCAGGCCAGACATAGCAGCGTAGGTTCTCTGGAGGCTAACGGTTTGAATGGAAAATACTGCTTACCTAACTTGTTAGTATTCACTTCTGGGCAGGGATGCGTGGGTCCCAGGTGTGCTGCAGTTAGCGGTGTGTGCCCCTCCTCATGCCTTGGTTACTAGCCATTTCACTGGTAGTGCAATGCATAGTGCGTAGGCCTGTTCCCTGTGTGTAAGGGTGCTGTGTACGCCAACGTTGATGTTGATGCAGTCATTGTCCCAGTGTATCCTTTGTCTATCTCCACCCCTTTCTTGTTTTGATATCCTTTCATGATGTGCATTAGCATAATCTAGCGGAGGAGCAGAGGCACTGGCGACAGAGGGAGCTTCACCCCACAACACCCTGGAGGCAGAGTCCATCGACGCCGAGGGAACCAGTGGGACGGAGTGCAAGTGGAGCACCCCGGCGGAGACTGGAGAGGACAACACAGATTCAGATACCTCATCCGATGGGAGCTCCCTGGCAGTGGCGGACACCTCTGTGACCACCCCAGCTGCAGGTACACCCGCCACCCCCGTACCAGCACTGCCCTCCCTGTTGCCCCGCAGCGAGTTGCCCGTGCCTGCTCACCAAGGAGGGTGGGCATCTCCTTCGCACCAGGCACCTCAGGCCCTGCCCCAGTGAGCCCCGCTGAACGGAGTGAGGAGGATATTGACCTCCTGAGATCTATCTCTGTAGGGCAAACAACCATTGTGAATGCCATCCAGGGGCTGGCATCCCAGATGCAGCAATGCAATGCATTCCTGGAGGGCATTCACTGTGGATTGGCGGCCCAACAGAGATCAATTCAGGCTCTGACCTCCTCTCTGATGGCAGCCATTATCCCTGTTTCAACCGTCCCCCCTCCAACTCCCACTTCCCAGTCCCATTCTCCTCAACCATGACCCATCCCAAGCACACAGACAGACGAGCATGCACAGAAGACAACATACAAGAGTGGCACAGGCAAACACAAGTACCTCACCTCATCCCACAGGAACTCTCACAAACACCATTCAGTTGCAGGTAAGACAACATCCACTTCCTCCACTGTCTCCCCCTCCTCCCCCACCTCCCACCCAGTTACATCCACACTCACACCTGCATGCACCACATCAGTATCCACTACCAGCATCATCACCACACCAAGCAGAACACACACCTCACTGGCAGGCATCTCCACAGCATCCATGCATGCATCCCCTGTGTCCTCTCCCACCATGTCTGTTCCCCCCCCTAAAGGACACAAACGCAAGCACTCAGACACCCAACAGCCATCCACCTCACAGCAGCATAAAGCCAATGCACCTGCACCCAAATCCAGCAGACAATCATCTCTGACGACCACTCGCATTACTCCTCCCTCCTCCCGCCCCAACGTCCCTAAAAAGCTTTTCCTTTCCCAGATTGACCTCTTCCCTACCCCTCCCCCCGTCCTGCAGGTATGGGCAGGGTAGCAAGGACAAAGCCCAGCACCTCAGCCAAACAGTCCACGGGGACAGTGGTAGCACCACCTGCTCGTGCTGGTAGGGCTACAAGAACAACAACACTGAAGGGGAAGGAGGAAGCACAACCTGGGTTGAAAGGGAAGAGTCCGGCACCAGCTGAGAGGAAGGGAAAGGAGCCTGCACCAGCTGTGAAGAAGGGGAAGGAGCCTGCACCAGCTGTGAAGAAGGGAAAGGAGCCTGCTCGAGCTGTGGCGAAGGGGAAGGAGCCTGCACCACCAGGCAGAGAGGGGAAGAGCCCATCCACCCCTGCCAGGAAGGGTGAGGGATCCCCAACCCATGACCAGGAGGAGAAGAGGCACTCTACACCAGTGGAAGCTGTCAGGCAAACACAGCCACCCCACCAGCTGTCATAGGTCCCCCACAGCCAGCCGTGAATGTGCTGCCATCACAGAGTGCAGGGGCTGCCCAGGAGCCTCCCCAACCACCACCAGCATGCAGCCATCACAGAGTGCAGGGGCTGCCCAGGAGCCTCCCCCAACCACCACCAGCATGCAGCCATCACAGAGTGCAGGGGCTGCCCAGGAGCCTCGCCCAAACACCACCAGCATGCAGCCATCACCACCAGCGGACACCATGTAGTCCACCCTCAAGGGGCTACTGCGCGGGGGCTGCCCCCAGAACCAGTAGGCAAGTCACCCACCTGAGAGACTGTGGCCTTGCAATCCGGAGGACAAAGCAATGAGCATGTTGCCCCCTCCAAAACCAGTGGGCAAGACACCCACTTGAGAGACTGTGGACTTGCACTCCCCAGGACAAAGCAATGGGCATGTTGTCCCCTCCAGAACCAGTGGGCAAAACACCCACTTGAGAGACTATGGCCTTGCACTCCCCAGGACAAAGCAATGGGAATGTTGCTGCCTTCAGAACCAGTGTGCTTGTTCCCGCATCTGGCTGAGGTGCCCCCCCCTTCCCCTGAGGTGCCTGCCTATTTGCAAACTGATGACCCTGCAGTGTTGTATCCGGATGTGCTCAGGATTCGGGTCGGGTCTTGGACTGTGCCCTGTGTACATGTGGGCCCTTTGAACTTTGGACAGTGTCTCTTTTTTATACAAATGTACATATCTGTTTCATGGCCATATCAGATTATTAATTTTGATGTTGAACTGTTTACAATCACTTTTGTCAATTCCTGTTGTCCTTGCATTATTCTGCCGATTGTCTGTGTCAAATTGTTTTTGTAGTGCAGCTGGTTGTGTGTGTGGTGTGTGTGTGAATGGTGTGTGTTGTGCGTGTGTGTCACTCTCTTTTTCCTCCCACCCTCCCTTGTGTGCTAGGTGGCTGTACTCACCGTTGTTGTCTTCATCGGTGTTGGTGTTCCAGGTGGAGCATAACGTAGAGGATCATCGGGAAAACTTGCAGTTCGGGTTCCATGGCGGCGTGGTTCTTCCCTGTGTCACCAATGGTGAGTCCTTTCACTTTTGTGCTCTGTTTCCGTCAGGGTTTTGTTGGCGTTGGTACTGCCCCGGAAAAGGTGGTGATTTGCAGGGTCTTAATATGGTTGGCAAAACTTTGACTTCTGTCTGGCTGTAGGCAACACCGCCATGGTGGCTATTGTTTCCACCCTGGCGGCTGGTGTGGTACATTGGCTGTCTATCAGAGATATCACCGCCATGGTCATAATTTGGTGGTACTTACCGCCAGCCTGTTGTCGGTATTACCGCCACTTTATCACCCACCGCAAGGGTCGTAATGAGGGCCATTGTGTTTTACTGATATCTCTATAACTCTTAATTCTTGTGAGACCTGAAGATCTTTCTTGATGATCACGTAAGTCCTAATCAACTCTTTCAATACTTAGACACAAACATGCTTAGGGCACATGACCACACCAAATAAGAGCCCTAGGAACACTCAAATCACATCAGCCATCACCTATGCACATACCTCTTGTATGTTAACAGCATAGCCAGACCGGTTCAGCTTAAATGAAAACTACACAGTTGCCCAGTTGACCAACACTGAACTAATGACATTCAAAGTGCAAACTGACATATGCTCCCTAGAGAAATAGTGGTAGACACTGCATTAATTCAAAGCATACACAGTTTCAGACAGTCGCTTACAAGTTAAGCATTTTCAGCCACAGGCACCCTATTCTCAACCAAAGCCATAAGCAAAATGTCATCCGTACCAACTGATTCCTCTGCCAAATGGTGTAACAAATATAGCAGTACTCAATTTCTTGTCAAACACACAAAATGTTCCTGTGAGCTACAGAAAAGTCTGTGACTTTGTATTGCCGTATTGCCATTCAGTCTCAAACGTATGCATAAATTATTTTGTTGTATAGTTCTTCATAATGACTGTTCTCAAACGCAACCCTGCTACACTGTCACACATCCCGATACTGTTGTTACAACCCTAACCTTGAAATATTTGTTTACACAACCAGCATTCAGAACTCGCTCTGCAATTCTCATTGGTAAACATGGTGCCCTGTGACACTTTCAAACATGCAATCAATCAATCAGGTGTCTGTAAAGCACGACTACTCACCCGTAAGGGTCTCAAAGTGCTGGGGGGGGGCTGCTGATCTGACTGGGAGCTGTGGTTCAGTCAAAGAGCCAGGTCTTGAGTTCCTTCCTGAAATGGGTCAGCAACGGAGAAAGCCTGAGGTGGAGAGGCAGGGTGTTCCAGGTCCCAGGTTTTTGCAGTGAAGTAGGAAAAAGATTTTTCCCCAATCCTGGTCTTACGGATCTGTGGGTCAGTAGCCAGGGTCAGCTAGGCAGAGTAGAGGTTTCTGGTGGAGGTTCGTAGAATGTTACTATCCAGAACGATGACTATGTAATGATCTACTACTATTGTTACACAGACAGAGCACCACATCTACTACTGCTGGGATCAGCTGGAGGTTGGCAGGGCTGAGGCAGGATGGGTCCAAGGTCTCAGACAACCCCTCCACGCTCAGAGCTCATAGTGATGGGAACAGAAAACAGCATGCATAGCTGTGCCTGTCATCTTCTTCTCTGGCTGTCAGATTCGGTTTTAGATACTGAAGTGGTTGCCTCATCACTCTACATTCACTTTGCATTTTTAAGTCGCTGGTTTGTTCACTTATTGATCTGTGACACTTTGTCACAGGTGAAGTTGGTTCCCATGGTCAGCGCTTTGAGGGGCTGTGGATAACAGTCAAAATGGTCTGCAGAAATGTCAGCAAGTTTCTTGATCAGTGGGTTTTGCTTTTGATCTAACCCTTCATAGAAATTATCATTGAATTTGCAGAGATGCAATCTCTGTGGAGGTCTGCTGTCCTTGAGAAGCAAGGAACACCTGCTGCTATCCGTAAGACCTTGTTCTGTAGTGTCTGCAGAGGCTTCCAATACTCCACTTGGCAACAGCTCCACACCGGTGAAGCATATGCCATTGTTGGTCAAATAATTGCATTTCAACTTAGTTCTCAGAAGCTGGAACAATGCAGCCAGTTTGGTTGGTGCTTTCTGGGATTTCTTCTCATTGTGGTTTCTCCAGCTCAGTTTGGAGTCAAGTGTACACTGCTGTCAGCTTTAAGAAATGGTTTATACAAAAGAACTGACCAACAGGAAAGAATGCTTGACTGATGCACGATGACGGGTTGAGCCACACTGAAGATACTGTCATTACCATCCATTTGGCAAAGTCACTTGAGCAGAGAGCCCCGTGCCAAAAACTAAGTGCTGAAGAGAGAGACAAATAAAGTACTGCACCCCCTCACAGGCCATCAAGGAGAAAGGATGGAATTGGTGCATGCACTTTGAAAGCAGCACTTTTGGGACTCCCAATTGTGTGTGTTTTCAGAGTGCATGTGCAAGTGGCACCCCCCAGTTTGATGACCAGTGCAGTGATACCGCCTTCGCCACACCACCTACACCACCCAAAAGCTGGCAGTGCTACCAATCAATTTTCATTTATATTCTCCATTCCAGCTCCTCAGGCACCTGGAATCATGTCAGGTATACCAGAGTCAGACAATTGATACCCATTTTTTAGGTCTCGTCTTTGAGGTTGTTTTCCAGCATTAGGGCTTCAATTATTCGTTTGTTAAATTGTCATTCTCATTTGTCTTCGTTCCAACAGCATACACATTGATTTTTTTCATTTTTTGTGACTGCACAAAGCCTGTGCACATTGGTGACATTTCCTTAAAAATAGTTTCCTTCTCTTCAGTGACAAAACTGATTTAAAGTGCGCTTTTATTTTGCATCCGACATGAAACAATTTATTTAGTCTGCACGTTCGGTGTCCATTTAGATGATGATCTAATTTCTGTCTCTTTTTGAAAGTTTGAAAGTTGGTAAGTAACATAGTAGCTGCCTGTAGTTTGAGTATCTAGTCTCCTTCCTGAGTAATAATAATAATAAAGTGCATGGCACGGCTGAAAGCTTTGTTGTTTAATAAATCTCACTCATGAAAAGACCACCTCTATGGATGATGTTTAAACGTAAAAATTTTAATGCAAGCATGTGGCAGCCATATTTAGATTTTTTTTTTTTTTTTTTTTCTCTTTGTGGCACATACTGCAATAAAACATAAATGAAATCACTTAACCTTCTCACAGCTTGCCAAGACCAGACATACTGCCTTTACAAGTGCTTGTAACTCACTGTATTCTTGCCTAACAGATGGTTTTATTGACAGGTACATGCCTAATTTCACAGTTAAATATTGGGGATGCAATAATGCTACCTCAGTTTTCTAGTAAATATATTTTTATTGACAGATAGCTATTCACAGGTCCACCCATAGCAGTCACGGGGCCCAATTCATTAACATTCTGGAAAATTAGTAATAAGTCGCACCTACGTTTGGAGTAAGTCAAACCTCCTCACACCAAAAATATGTAAATGTGGCCACCTGTTACCCCTATCAATTGTGTTGACATAAACAGTGCCTTTTAACAGGCATTTTTCAAGATAAACCTAAATTTAACTTGGTATAACATATAACAAACTGTATAATTACTCAAACTCTGCAAAGTTTATTAAATTATACCTCCCACATAAGCTACTGTAGCATATTTTGAGACAGTACATTGGCCCTCATTATGACCTTGGCGGGCGGCTTCAGCCGCCCACCAAGATCTGACTGCCGGGCGGCTGCCAATGCGGCCGCACTCCCGCCGCGGTCATTATGAGATCCCCGCCCGCCCAAATGGAGCCGGCGGTGTTGCGGCCGTGCAACGGGTGCAGTTGCACCCGTCGTGCTTTTCACTGTCTGCATAGCAGACAGTGAAAAGCTGCATGGGGCCCTGTCAGGGGGCTCCTGCACTGCCAAATGCCATGGGCAGTGCAGGGGCCCCCAGGGGCCCCGCGACTCCCCGTACCACCAGCCTTTTCCTGGCGGTTCAGACTGCCAGGAAAAGGCTGGCGGTCGAGAACTCGTAATCCCCTGGGCAGCGCTAGGCGGATTATCACCGGTGCGACAAAATACCCAAGATTGCACCGCCAGCCTGTTGGTGGTGCAATCGCCAAAACAGCCCTGGCGGTCTTTGACCGCCAGGGTTGTAATGACCCCCATTGTGTTCTTCCAAACTCCCACTCTAACATCCTAGCCTGGTACAAGCCTGGTTCAGACTTTGAACCATCAAATTCAAACTCTGGCCATTCCCAATCCACCATGTGATACTTCAAAGTTCTGTTTTGCTCCTTTTACAGATGAGCTCCCAACAAGCATTTCTGCTAACCGCCTCCTACAGGCATTCAGTATTGTATTGAAAAGTCTCCTGCATTCAATATTGCACTGAAAAGTCTCCTTTTACAACTCAAAAATAGAGAGTGATTAGTCCTATTAGTTTTGACTTTAAATATGTGCATTCTAGAATGGTATGTTCTATGAGCTAGATGGTTGTTTGTGACTAAAGTAACTCCAAACATATAGCACCACAGTCAAATTGCCTCTTTTATTTTAACCACCGCTATGTAGTCCAGGTAAGAAATACCTTTTACATTAAGTGTTCTGGTCTTTTACTAGTAAATTCTTTATGTTTATACTTGTATACCCCTTTTGTTTATTATCAGTGTGAGTTTGTAAGGATCAAATACACTTTCTCAAAACATATTACAGTAGTCTGTATACACATATATTCACTGAAAAAACAAAGGTTAAGAGGCATTATAGTTAGGTGAAAATGTAAACTAAAATGTAACATTTGAAACTAGAACAACACTGATATCCATCATTTGCAGCAAAACGAAGCCATTATAACTTGCACTCTCACCATGCACAATGATGTTGATGCTATTTCAGATGTGATCAGCGATATTATCAATGATATCATAGAACATATCATGATTGATGTAATATGTGAGATCATATGTGTGGTCCTAAGCAGTTCATGGTGAGTGCACATATGTGTGATCTTAAGCAGTTCATGGTGAGTGCATAAGTTATAGTTACTTTGTTTTTTATGTAAAGCAAGATATTTTTACCCTACCTAACTATAACAGTAATCTTTGTTTTTTTCTGTGATTTTTTTATGGTGCTTTTTAAACATAAAGTAATATGTTATTTCCATTCCCATCCTCCACTCCTCTGGCAGGTCCCAGGCCAGGTCTCCCAGGCTGCATCCCTCTCTTCTGTTTTCTTCTTCTTTCTCACTGCTTTATCCCACCTGTACCCCTGTTTTTCCAAGTGCTGTCTCCTGCTTTCTGCCTTGTTTTCACTGTTTTCTGCTTCCTTGCCCCCGTTTTTCTGAGTGCTTTCTTCTTCTTTTTGCCTCATTTTTACTGCTTTCTACTCCCCTCCAGGAGCTTCTACAATGCCATTCTGGAACTAATCGCCCCACAAGCAATCAACTCTGAGCACTACATATTACTAGGGGACCTCAACCTCCACCTCGATGACCCTAGTGACGCCAACTCCTTTGACCTCCAGGAAAGCTTGACCAACATCGGCCTCAAGCAGCTTATCACCTACGCTCCCCACATCACACAACACATGCTCTACACCATCTTCACCTCCAGCAAAAGAGGCAGTTACATCCACACCACACCACTCACCTGGTCCAATCACCACAGCATACACTTCACCATCTCAGGACCCACATACCCTGGCATCATGCCCCCTAGATCCAACCGAAGAAACTAGAACAATTTATGAGAAGAAATGTATGAGAAGATACTCTCCACTCCCACAACCCTGAACAAGCAGCAAAACACATCTCCCAGTGGATCACAGAAGGCAGCGATGCCATCACCCCGGCCAAGACAGCCAAGGTAAAAAAAACAAAGCAAAAGAGCAAGCTGGTTTACTTAGGAATTGCACTCTACCAAATGCAACTGCCAACAACTTGAAAGTAAGTGGCACATCAACAAAAAAACAGACGACTGCACCACCTTCAGGAATGCTGTCAACCAGTACCACCGCCTCCTGAAAGAAACCAAGAAGAACACACTGGCAGAATGCATCAAATCCAGCGCTAACCACACCAAAGAACTCTTTGCCATTGTGAAGGAGTTCTCCAATTCTGCAGCCACCGAGAACACAATAATTCCCTCCCAGGGACTGTGCAACAACCTAGCGGACTACTTCCACAACAAGATCTCGGCCATCTACAAAAACCTCAAACGCCAACCTACCACCACAGACAGCATCAATCAACTCACATGCACAAACCCCAAACACCTTCTCATCCACTGGGAACTCCTCACCACGCAACACACTATCTCCATCATGAACTCTGTAAACTCGGGAGCACCCATGGACCCTTGCCCCCACCACATCTTCAACCTCAGAAGCAATGCAATCGGCGATGATCTCAGGAAGTTCCTGAATCCCTCCATCACTGTGGCCTCCTTCTCGGATGCCTGGCTCTTGCTTAATCCGGATTTTGAGCTAACCACAGTACCGGGAAAGCCCTGATTGCAACCACAGTTGACATCAAAGCCCTCCTGGACCATGGGGAAACAGCAGCCCTCATCCTCCTGGACCTATCCGCCATGTTTGGCACCGTCTCCCACCACCTCCTGATCAACAGACTCCACCACACCGGTATTGAAGGAAATACCCCAAAATGGATTGCCTCATACCTCACAGAACCCAGGAGGAACCCAGAGGATCCGTCTCCCACTGTTCACCTCAGACCCTAAGAAGATCATCTGTGGAGTCCCCCAACAATCGTCCCTCAGCCCAACCCTTTTCAGCACCTACCTGACCCCCCTGGCCGTCACCATCAGATAACATGGATTAAACATCATCTTCTAAGCCAATGATGCACAGCTCATCCTCTCACTGTGCGAAGGTCCTTCCACCACAAATGCTAACTTCCACAGATGCATGATGAATGTAGGAGACTGATGAAGCACAACTGTCTCAAACTCAACACAGAAATAATGGAAGTCCTCATCTTTGGGAACAACACCTCACCATAGACTGACACATGGTGGACCGCAGAGCTCGGCTCACCCGCTGCCCCAACAGACCACTCCTCAACCTTGAGATCACACTGGATAGCAAGCTATCCATAAAGAAAGAAGTTGACGCAGTCTCATCCACCTGCTTCCACACCCTTCACATGCTCCGCAAGATCTTCAGGTGGCTCTCAGCAAACACCAGAAGGACCATCAGGCAGACTCTCATCAGCAGCAGACTGGGTTACGGAAACACTCTTTACATAGGTATCACAGCATGCCTCTTGAAGAGACTCCAGACAATACAGAACTCAGCTGCAAGACTCATACTCGACCTCCCCAAAAGGACCCACATCACACCCTATCTCAAGAAACTACACTGGCTCCCAATTCAGAAGAGATTCCAGTTCAAGATGCTGACCTACACCTACAAGGCCCTGCACAATGAAGGACCAGCATCCATCATAAAACACCTGACCTTCCACGAACCAACCCGACACCTCTGACCAGCTTCCCTCTCTCTCGCAGACACCCCACGGATCCGCTGAGTTAACAGCAGAGGACGCTCCTTCTTGCACTTGACAGCCAAGGCTAGGCACTATCACTCCAGCGATTCAAAAGAGAACTTAAGACCTGGATGTTTGAATGATCATACCTCTATGCAGCAGCCTACCGCTCCAGCGCCTCGAGACCCTTGCGGGTGATTTGCCGCACTCTATAAATGTTTGATTGATTGGCAGCAAAGTACTTGGGGCAGTTTGAGTTATAGCTTTGTACACAAAGCACAGTGATTTCAACTTGCTTCTCGGTAGTCAGCCAATGAAGTTTACACAGATGGATTAAAACCAAGAAGTGTAGAGGAACACGACACAAAAATGTCTGCCAGCTTCATTCTGTTCTATCTGTAATCATTTTTTAGCAGTGATTTCGAGACTCAACGATACAGTAATTGAAGTTATATTTACAATGTCTCTAGTGCAAACAGAATTCAATGTTTTTATATTTTGTATTCAATAAATCAGCTGGTGCTCAGTTACTCAGTTACACAAATTGATGCTAGATTTTTTTTCACCTTAGTCAACAAACGTGTCAGTTTTCAACTTTTGAGCATATAACTCTCAAGCATTTCCCAAACTGCATGAGTATACCTTTTTGGAGTGCTGAGTATGAAATTAGAAAAAAGCCAGAATCCTGCAAACTCTATGCTCAGGTGCTGGTTGTGTGGGAGATCAGCTCTCACCTGTCCTTACCCTTCGTGCTAAAATTGCACACTAAGCAATATATTTGAAATAAATGGCAGCACTCCTTTGCGTTTTAGAACAATTTAATGCTTGTTTGCCACACCAGCAACAGATCTGCCACTGTGAGTGCAAGCACTCCAAAAAGATATATTTATGCCGTCTGGGTGTGCCTGAGTTAGATGCACTTTAAACCAAATTTGCTCTCAGGTGAACAAAAATAGATGGGTATATTTCACCACTTTGGCTTTTTAACTAAAAATTTCGCCCACCTTTTTCATGGGATAAAGGTCTTTCAACAAATTTGCTTCCAGGATGAACATAAATAGGTGGGCCTATTTCGCCAGTTTAGCTTTTTGCCTAAATATTTCGTACCCTTTATTCGGGACATAGAACCTGTGTGACCTGCGTGTGGAATTAAGCAAAGAGATTTATTTTTCCATGTTTTAAATTGCATTTATTTATCTACGTAAAACATCAAGGACCCTGGAAAAAATCACAACTCCCATGCTTGTTTTCTGTGGTAGAATGTCAGGGGCATGGGGGAAAGGGTCATATTTTCCTATTTCATTTGAAACCCAGAGCAGCAGTGAGATTTAAAAAAAAAGGTTGCTTTTTTCAGTGTCACTTCCAACACAGAACTTCTGGGTCCTCTGAAACGGTCCGATTGTTCGCACTTTTGTGATACTTAAGAAATGAAAAGAACATCGGGGACTTTGTAGCCAAGCTGGGTGATTCTGCAGTAAATGTAACTTGAAATAGCAGGTCCTTCGTTAAAGAGGCGAATACTGTATAATATTTAACATAAAATGGCACAGCCTTTGGAGACGCAACGCGCTCTCCGCCTGTTGAATATTTAACACTCGCTAGCAGGGGCTCAGCGTTCCTGTATTATGTAGGAGAGAGAGGTCAGCCCAATTCATGCTGGATTCTGCATTTGCCAGCTCATTTAAATAGGCGCGATTTTGCTGAAATATGTGTTGTGCATAAACACGGAACACGAGCTCGCAAATGACATCAGAAAGATCAAATGCTTGCTCTTTAATTTTCTCCAGGCCTTTCCGACAGCTTCTAATAAAGTCAGTTTGCCCCTATAATGTTAGCTCTTGGTAAAGAAATGGACGAATCGTTGCGAATTCTCTAAGCGGCTATGTTTTTTTATTTGCCTGTTGGGATGAGGTCTGTGGCTCTCTAATAATTTTACCCCCAAGCTGTTCATCAGAGGGGCCCTCATAAACCTGAGCGATTTGCAGGAACATAACGTGACATCTGCATTTTGCGATGAGAGGTGGGAGGGCACGGATCAGCATAGCAGGGTGATGGAGCCACGTGCTGTTCTGTCCCTCTAATAGCCGACGCTGGCCTAATCTCACTGCTGCTCTCTGCAGGCCATAACAAAAAACAACAAGGAAATCCACTTTAAAAAAAAAACTAAAGCATGAATGTAATGTGCCATGATATTGAAATTCGCAAATTGTGTCAACTCTGTAATCAATAACTCGCAGAAACGACAATTCCTTAGGTCACAAATAAAAAAGTGGGCCTATGGGCATGTGCAAACCAGTGAAAACCTTATTTAATCACTGAAAAGCATCTCATTACTACATCACCAATACTTTTTTTTACAGATGTTTTTTGTGTCACTTACTGTCCCGTTCCCCATCTTAAAAAACATAAAAAGACACGCCAGTTAATAAAAGACGTACCGTTTTTCACAAATTTGACTCAAGACACAAGACATAACAATTAAACATATATATACAAAAATCAAAACGTCAAACTTTAAATTCTGATTTTACAATACAAGGTAACACATAGATTCCACTGCGCCATTTTTGCAGGCCCACTAACAGAGGAACACCCCTTTGCATACATTATGCCTGGCACAGGGGGTTAAAAAGTAAATCTGGAGTGGCAAATTTGGTCTCGTTGAGCCACATTGATGTAATAAAAAATGACAGTAATGTGGTGCAAGGAGGCGCTATGCCTTCCTTAATCTGGGTTAGGTTTTCTTCCTTCTCGTGTTCACTTTCCTGGCTCTGAATTTTAATTTTTATAGAGCAATAGTGCACCTGGTGAGGTGATACCCACAAACCACTGGTGCAGAAATACTGTTTGATGACATGATCTAAGAGCTAAGAGGACTGGGTTCAAATCCCAGGTCTCCATTCACCAAATTGTGTGACCCTGTGAATTTAGTGGACCTCTCTGTAACTTCAATCAGTTCAATCATGGATTTGTAAGGCCAATCACCCATAGGGTCTCAAGGCACTTAATGTAGGCGTGCTGTTCAATTGAAGATCCAGGTCTTGAGGTCCTTCCCGAACTGCTTTAGTGCTGCGGTCTGCCTGAGCTTGAAGGGAAGTGTGTTCCATACCCAGGCTGCTAGGTAGGAGAGGGACCTTCTTCCTGCTATGCTTTTCAGGATCTTGGGGACGGCTGCAAGGGTGAGCTGAGAGGAACGGAGACATCTGTTGGGTACGTAGAAGGTGAGGCGGTGGTTAAGGTATTTTGGTCCTATGTTGTGCAGTGCCTAGAAGGTGTGGATCTGGAGTTTGTATATGATGGGCTTGTTGACTGGGAGCCAGTGTAGGTCTCTGACGAGGGAGGAGATTTGGCTGTGTCGGGGGATATCCAGGATTATTCTGGCTGCTGCATTCTGGACTCTTTGTAGTCTTGATTGAAGTTTATTGGTAATGCTGGCATACAGTGCGTTGCCTTAGCCCAGTTTGCTGGTGATGAGTGCATGGGTGACTGTCTTCCTCGTGTTGGGGAGAATCCATTTGAAATCTTCCACAGGAGACGGAGAGTGTGGAAGCTTGATAAGGAGACAGCATTAACTTGGCAGGTCATCGATAGAGAAGAGTCCAGGATGATGCCCAGGTAGCGCGCATGGTTAGTGGGGGCGTTACCTAGAGCAGTAGGCCACCAGGAGTCATTCCAGGCAGAAAGGATGGAGCCGACCATGAGGATCTCTGTCTTGTCCGAGTTGAGCTTGAGGCAGATGGCCTCCATCCAGGCTACAACTGCTCTCATCCTGTTGTAGAAATTCTTGGACAGGGAGAGGATCAGTTGGGTGTCATCGGCGTAGGAGACTATGTTTAGCTCGTGTTGTTTGGTGATCTTTGCGAGCAGGCCATATAGACGTTGAAAAGCGTCGGGCTGATTGAGGATCCTTGGGGCACTCTGCAGCAAGTGTCTTTAGGATCTGATGTGAACGGTGGTAGTCTGACCCTCTGTGTTCTTCCGGTGAGCAAGGACCTGATCCAATTTAGGGCTTTATCTTGGATGCTGGCGTTGTGCAGTCTGTCGCAGAGGATGGAGTGGGACACAGTGTCAAATGCAGCGGAGAGTTCGAGAAGGATGAGTGCGGCAGTGCCTCCACGGTCCAGTATGATGAATATGTCGTCGGTGGCTGCTAAGAGTGTGGTTTCAGTGCTATGGTTACTTCTGAATCCAGGTTAGGAAGGGTCTAGGATACGGTGTGTCTTGAGGAACTCGCTGAGTCGCTGGTTGACAGCTTTCTCTGTTACCTTGGTTGGGAAAGGGAGTAGAGAGATGGGTCTGTAGTTCTTCAGTTCCCTAGGGTCGGTGGTGGGTTTCTTGAATAGCGAGTTCAGTATCTGGCAGGGTTCTACGTCTGTGGTGGTGAGCGGTGCTGGCAGGCTTTGGTTCCTGAAGTCTTCGTAGACTTCCTGGATCTGACAGTGAAGCAAGGTGGCAAGGTAATTTCAGAGGTTTTCGGAGGGAGGGATGGATGAGGTGTCTGCCCCAAGGTTCGTGAACTCTTTGACAATGGAGAAGAGCTCTTTGCTGTTGTGAGTGCTGGTGTTGAGGCATGCTTAAAAGGTGGCTTTTTTGGTGGCTCTGATGTTTTGGTGGTGCGTGGTGACTGCATTTTTGTAGGCTGTGCGGTCTTCGGTGGATTTGCTGAGCCTTCATTTATGTTCCAATTGTCTGCAGGCGCGCTTGGATTCGTGTAGGTCTGGCGTAAACTACTTGGGTGTTTTGCTCTGTCAATTCCCTGCTCATTTCCTTAGGGGGGGCTATGAGGTCGGCCCAGTTTGAGAGCCTTCGTGTAGGTTGCTTGCAGTTCATTAGTATCCATTCCTTCCGGTGGGAGGGAGTGGTTGAGAGCGTTGGTGAGCTGTGCTTCTGTGACTTTGCCCCAGCATCTGCTGGGCAGATAAGGGGTGTGGTTTACTTGTCTGCCTTGTCTACCTAAACTGACAATGCCAACAGGTGATTTAATTTACAGGTGAGGTGCTTTGTGCATATGTTCCATCCAAATATTGCAAGTTACAGTTGGTGACCAAGGCTCTTTTCGGGAAAAGGGGTGGAGGTGGGTCCTGCTTCATGAGCATTTGGAGAAATGGGGCCATACAGTGATTTGTACAACATAGGTTCCAAAGAAATTAGCTAGTAATGCAGAGGCTTTGTGGACCATTCCAAAAGGGACTGCATTGAGCATGCTAATAGGTGTGTATCTGCCATAGTACCCTAAACATTACTTGTTAACATCAGCAAATATGTTACAAAAGAAACATACACGTACTCCTGAAATACTTAATGCACAAAAGACAAAAATTGTGCCATGTAAGAAGCTGTGCGTTATAGATTATTGTTGTTTTCTCAGTTGTTGCCCCTTAAAAATGGGTGATACTATCAAAATGTCTTATTTTGAAGGCAATATTATTATATGTAAGGGTACACCATGAATGTCAGATTGTTTGCAGTGTATGTGCCTTTTGCTTGCATATTCTAGGGTGATGCTAAAAAAATCCTGAGGTTTGGCGGAGCTGTAAAAGCTAAAGCTAGCCAAAAGTGTTGCATATGACATCGGGCCCCTTGACAGCTAAGGCTTACATGGTGAATGGCCTCGCAAATGGGCTCGTGTTTCTCCACCGCAAGAGTTACCCATACCTGGGGTACAGATAACTCCAGGGGAGGTGAAAATCCAGTCCAATAAAAGCTGGACCTTGAGGGTCCATTAAGAAATGAAGAATTAATGGGGTATTGGTGATTTTGGGTCCGAATAACCCAGTATTTATTTATTTTGGACATTATCTAGGGTTTAGTTTTCATAACTCCCATGGCATCAGTAACTGCTGTCCATCAGAATAAAGTGGGCACTTGTGAAGAAGGCGTACATTTGTGTAGCAACTATAGAAATGGACTGGCTGTCATCTTCAAACGTGATAATAAACTGCAAGACCAAGCAAAGGGAGCCTCGGTGACATCTGATGCATGGGATTCTGTTCCTTATAATGCCTACTTAGCCAGTAGCAATTTGCAGGATTGAGTGCAAGTGCTTTAAAATCCGTAAATGGACACTCAATTGTTTTTTGCAAGGAGCATCAAACTGCGACCTGGGGCTACCTTGGTTTAGTATCTCGCTGGGCTAAGATATTTACTATAGGTAAGAAAACGTACCTTTTGTTTGCTAGATTCATACCGATTTCAGAAAAGTTGTCAGCGAGGGGCAATGCTGCAAGGCATCTCATCACTGGCCCTAGGAGACCGTCTCTCTTTTGTTCTGGGCCATGCCACTCACATAGGTGTACTGTTGGGGCACAGAAATTTCTGAAAATACAAGCAGGGCAGAAAGTGAAAGTAATTCTGCTGGTGACACACCGTGCACTCTAGGTATTGTGCACGAACCCACCTCAGAGATCACACCCACCATCCAATGAAAGCGGAGCAGGAAAGTGACACACCCAGCCTATTAATCGTTAACATAAGTGAGCTGAATGTTGCCCCCAACATATTTTTTATTAACATGACTCAGAACCATAAAATAATTACCTTTCACACGCTCTGGGGAAAAGAAAAACTCTTCCTCCAAGAGACAATTTTTTTCACTTTCAAGCTTTGAGCACCTTCACACCAGCCTGCTGCACCCCGAACATCACCACATTAAAGAGACTGTGTCACTATCAGTCATACAGCAACAGCACAAGCTGAGGCTGCGAGGGGTCTCTCAGGTAAGGAGTCCTGCCCTGCCCCAGTCCGGCACTATAGGAGCTACAGGGGTGTCTGTTACGTCCCTGGTTGGCTAAACAACCTGGCCAATGGCCAAGTTCTGAATCCAGCCCTCCATGGAATGCCTCCATCCCCCAGTCCACATGGCCTTTGGCAGTGCACAGCGGGCATTGGCCTTGGGGCTCGGTCTTTGGCCGTTCCCTGCATCCAACCCGCTATGGCCAGCCATCCTAGCTGTGCTCTGTCCTTTGAAGTGTGCATCAATAACTGACCACAGTTACCACACCCAACCCATCTCAAGTGACCAACCGTACTGCACACAGACTTGGGTATTATAGGGTGTTCACATTTTCAAAAATAGAAATTCGTCCCAAGCAAACAAACCCCTCTCTTTTCAATCAGCCAGAATCCTCCCACGTCTTCTATTGGTGGAAATAACTCTATATCTCCTTTACCTTTAGCACTGTTTGATGAATCTACCTCAGATGTGGCAGGCAGTTGGGAAGTTGCAACGAGTGCAGGTAGGTCATGTTTTGTGTAGCTCTATGAGAGAGCAGTTAAGGGGGAGGGTCAAAATATTTTTGATACACAAATAACTTTGGCACTGTCTGATGGATTTGATTGAAATCAATCAATCAATCAATGACACTTATAAAGCGCGCTACATACCCGTAGGGTCTCAAGGCGCTGGGGGGGGGGGTGCCGCTACTGCTCGAATAGCCAGGTCTTCAGCTTCTTCCTGAAGGAGAGGTGGTCTTGGGTCAGGCGCAGGTCGGTCGGGAGGGAGTTCCAGTTCTTGGCGGCCAGGTAGGAGAAGGACCTTCCTCCTGTAGTCGCTCTTCGGATGCGGGGGACGGCGGCGAGGGCGTGGTTGGCTGATCGGAGGTGGCGCGTGGGAGCGTAGAAGTTGACTCGGCTGTTGAGGTAGCTCGGGCCTTGGTCGTGTAGGGCTTTGTGTGCGTGGGTGAGGAGGCGGAAGGTGATTCTCTTGTTGACGGGGAGCCAGTGCAGGTCTCTCAGATGTCCGGAGATGTGGCTGGATCGTGGGATGTCGAGGATGAGTCTGGCTGAGGCGTTCTGGATCCGCTGGAGTCTCTTCTGGAGCTTGGCGGTGGTACCGGCGTAGAGGGCGTTACCGTAGTCCAGTCGGCTGGTGACGAGGGCCTGGGTGACGGTCCTCCTGGTCTCGGTGGGGATCCACCAGAAGATCTTCCGAAGTGTGCGTAGGATGTTGAAGCACGCCGAGGAGACGTTGTTGACCTGCCTGGTCATGGAGAGGGAGGAGTCCAGGATGAAGCCCAGGTTGCGTGCATGGTCTGTCGGTTTGGGTGCGGTGCCCAGGGCGGGAGGCCACCAGGAGTCGTCCCAGGCGGAGGGTGAAGAGCCCAGGATGAGAACCTCCGTCTTGTCCGAGTTCAGTTTCAGGCGGCTGGTCGTCATCCACTCGGCTACCTCTTTCATCCCTTCGTGCAGGTTGGCTCTGGCGGCGGCGGGGTCGTTGGTCAGGGAGAGGATCAGCTGGGTGTCGTCGGCGTAGGAGATTATGCTGAGGTTGTGTTTGCGTACGATGGCCGCGAGGGGGCTCATGTAGACGTTGAAGAGGGTGGGGCTCAGAGATGATCCTTGTGGGACGCCGCAGATGACTTCGGAGGCCTCTGACTTGTACGGTGGTAGGCGGACTCTCTGTGTTCTTCCGTCGAGGAAGGAGATGATCCATTCCAGCGCCTTGTCCTTGATTCCGATGTTGCTGAGGCGCCGTACTAGGGTGCGGTGGCAGACCGTGTCGAATGCCGCGGAGAGGTCTAGGAGGATGAGGGCCGCTGTTTCTCCATTGTCCATCAGGGCTCGGATGTCATCGGTGGCGGCGATGAGGGCGGTCTCGGTGCTGTGGTTGGCTCGGAAGCCGGACTGTGAGGGGTCGAGGGATCCGTTCGTCTCGAGGAAGGCGGCCATCTGCTTGTTGACGGTCTTCTCGATGACTTTGGCTGGAAACGGGAGAAGCGAGATGGGGCGGTGATTCTTGAGGTCGGTGGGGTCCGCTGTTGGTTTCTTGAGTAGAGCGCTGAGTTCGGCGTGTTTCCAGCTCTCGGGGAAGATGGTGGTGTCGAAGGATGTGTTGATGATGTCTCGCAGGTGGGGTGCGATGACAGCGTCGGCCTTGTTGAAGACGTGGTGAGGGCAGGGGTCGGTCGGTGATCCGGAGTGGATGGAGTTCATCGTGCGGATGGTGTCTTCGGTGCTGATCGGGGTCCAGGCGTGGAGGGTGGTGGTGGGGGGTGGTTGTTCGGTCATGGTGTGCGTTGGTTGGTTGTTGAAGCTGTTGTGTATGTCCGCGATCTTGTTGTGGAAGTATGAAGCGAGGGAGTTGCAGAGGTCTTGTGATGGGGTGATTTCGTTGTTTCCTGCGCTGGGGTTGGAGAGCTCATTCACGATGTTGAAGAGTTCCTTGCTGTTGTGTGCGTTGTTGTCCAACCGGTCCTTGAATGCTGTTTTCTTGGCGGCGCGGATCAGCTGGTGGTGTTTCCGGGTGGCAAGTTTGTAGGAGGTCCTGTTGTCCGGTGTTGGTTCCCTTTTCCAGACTTTCTCGAGGGCTCGGAGGTTCTTCTTGGAGCACTTGAGTTCGTCGGTGAACCATGGGGCCTTCTTGCTGCCGGGTCTGCTAGGCGGGGTCCTCAGCGGGGCGAGCTCGTCCGCGCAGTTGCTGATCCACTTCGTGAGGTTGTCGGCGGCCTGGCTGGGGTTCGCTGAGCTGGCAGGAGGGTGCTGGCTCAGGGAGGTGGCGAGCTGGTCTGCTGTGATCTTGTTCCAGCTTCTGTGGGCGGCTTGTTGCTGGTGTTGGTGGGTCGTCGTTCTCTTGAAGGTGAAGTGGACGCAGCTGTGGTCCGTCCATTGAAGCTCTGTGGCGTGGCTGAAGAGGATGTCTGTGCTGGATGAGAAGACGGCGTCGAGTGTGTGTCCGGCGAGGTGGGTGGGGGTGGACACCAGTTGCTTGAGTCCCAGGTTGGCGAGGTTGTCGAGCAGGGTGCTGGTGTTGTGGTCGTTGTTGTTCTCCAGATGGTAGTTGAGGTCTCCCAAGAGGATGTAGTCAGCGGAGGGGAGGGCATGCGGGCTGACGAAGTCGGCGATGTCCTCGCTGAATTGCGTGCGTGGACCAGGGGGTCGGTAGATCAGGGTGCCTCTGAGGGTGGTGTTCGGGTTGGTGTGGATCTGGAAGTGCAGGTGTTCGGCGCTGGTCAGGGTGATGTCGGTGCTGGTCGTGATCCGGATGGTGTTTCTGTGGATGATGGCGATGCCTCCTCCCATCTGGTTGGCGTTTCGGTCCCTCCGGACGATCTTGTAGCCCTCTGGGATAGCGATGGCGATGTCGGGAGCTGAAGAGGCGTTCATCCAGGTCTCCGTGAGGAAGGCAACGTCCGGGGCGGTGGCGTCTAGGAGGTTCCAGAGTTCTATGGCGTGTCTGTGGACGGAGCGGGTGTTGAGCAGGATGCACTTGAGGTGGGTGCTGCTGGTGTTCGACTTGGCGGGTGCTGGTGTGCGTCTGGTCTGGGTGCGGGAGAACTTGCAGGCGTGGCAGCTGAAGGGTCCGTGGGTGCGTCGTGGTGTGGCTTGGTGGCAGTCTGGGAGTCGGCCGGTGTTGAGAGCGATGAGGGTGGCGGCGGAGTACGTCAGGCGGGTCGGTCTGGATCTTCTTTGGCCAGGGGTCCTGGCGCTGGACGCGATCCGGTCGCGGACGGGCGCAGACGGGCTTACCTTTGGCGCGCCTTCGGCGCACCATCGGCGCGCCCGCTGCGCGTGACCGCTGCGCGTTCGCACGGTCGCCATATAAGGCGAAGTGCGCGGGTGGGCGGGGCAGCTGGGAGGCGGGAGCGGGGAGGGAACAGAAAGGAAAAAGGGGCGTGGTCAGCGGTGGTGGCGGGAAGCGGGGAGCGGGGAGGGAGGTGGGCAGACAGGCAGGAGAACGCAAAGGGCTGAAACTGACTAGAAAAAATACAGGCACAAAAGTCAGACAAACGCTGGTAACACGGGAGGAAAATGAAGAAACTGATTAGAAAAAAATACAGGCACAAAAGTCAGGCAAAAGCTGCTAACACGGGAGGAAAATGCAGTTCAAACAAGCACAAATGCTAGACAAAACAAGCAAAACCGACGCCAGCGGCGTCAGCCGGCAGCGAGGCAGGCAGCGAGGCAGGGGCAAGGCGAGGGGGCACACACAGCAGCTGGTGGCCGTGCGGCGCGGGGGTGTCCCACAATGTCCCGAAATGTCCCGAAATGTGGCAGGCCTTGCCATATCTACACTACTCTTGGCTTTCTGAATTTTATGCAGAGCAATGGTGGAGAGATATCAAAGGGGGAGGCGAGTCAAAGAAGTGCTATCTGCTAATAAATTTGGCACTAAATTCACCCAACATTTGGCAAATGTTTAGCATGTTTTCCTTACTCTTATGTCAGGTTTCGAGCAGATACTTCGAAGGGCAGAGATAAATCGGAGAGCAATTAGAGCTTCATTCACCAATAATTTGGAGCTGTTCAATTAACCTGCATGAAATTTCAAGCAAATTAAGCTCAGTGCAAAGCCAGGCAAGCCCTTCAATCAATCCCCACTGCACACAGCCTAAGTTGGTTTGGCACAGGTCCTGACCAAAGGCTATGCACAGAGCAGAATAGTACATGATAGACCATGCACAATGGAGGTTGGGCAGCCACAGCAGGTTGGGTATACAGCCTGGTGCTGCAGCTTGCCCCCACAGTGCACAGCCAAAAGCTGTGTGCAGCATAGGTTGGGTGGTCACAGTGGATTGTACAGAGTGGGTTGATGATTAATGCTGTGGGTCTGAACGAAACTCATCAAACCACTGAAATTTGCAAGTTATGGCTAGCAATACACACAAAATACCATAATAATAATTTCTGCAGCCACATAATCACATAACTGCACTAGCCAGCACCACTGCCCATTGTTTTATCAGCAGTTCATTCATGAAAAGTAAGCAAAACCTAAATATTGTAATCAGTGCCCATTGTAAGCTGCACATTGAAGAAAACAAACAAAGTGATACCCAGATGAATCTGAATAATTTTCTGTTAGACAAGTGATTTGGTTTTTCATTTTTTCTTTCACACTCTAGCGAAAGGCTAATGGTGCTGCACTTGAGGCACTTTGATTATGTTGCTGGACATCTTTCAGAACAAACACTGTATGCACTGCTACCGCAAAGGTAACAAGTAAACGATGAGGACTTTCCTTGGTTAGCAAAACTGTCTTTGGATGAGGCTTTGTTAAAATTGCTCTCGGTGTATATGTTTTTTTGAGCTCTTTCCTTTTTTTCATTCTGACATCCTGTTAACAGATGGATTGCTACCCTGAGGAGATACTGCCTTAGCACATCTACCTGAAAGTTCAGCATTCTTTACCAGGGCTACGACATTTTTTAAGTTCAAGTCATCTTCAATCCAAAGTTTATCTCGAATCCCTTTGTTTTTAGTACACATAACAATTTGATCAAGAATGATTTCACCATGCAAACTACCAAATGTGCATGTCGCAGCCAGAGTTTTCAGATTGGAAACATAGCCCTCATTAGATTAAGCTTTCTAGTTGCTTCCTTTTAAAGAAAGTATATCTAGTAACTGCAATACACACAGAGGAATGTCCATTCAAGTCTAAAAGAGCGCACTTTAATATGTCAAGATCGCCCGTTCTCTCCATTTTATGCATTTGGTTATAAACCCTAAGTACTTCGGGACCAAGGCATTGCATCAAAATTATTTTCTTTCTTTCTGGTGACAATACATTTCCATTGTCTTCTAGTGTGGCAATATAATTTGAAATACTCCTTGCACTCTGCCCACTTGACATTAGGCTCACCAGGATTGGGTAAGAATTATTTTGGTATGTTAAGGGTAATACTCACATTTCTGGTGCTGGAACTAGCTGTGTTTGATTCTGTAATAAATGCTCCCAAAGATACAGTTAGGGTATTTTTTAGAGCACGTAAAGTTCAAGCAAATTTAAGTGTGTCAAATAATGTCTCAAAGCACCCTAGATGCAGGCTAAAACTACCAGAGGACACAACACAGTAGTAGCAGGAGACGTGTTGGCAGGCAGTAACTTTGGCCATGGTTGAAGTCGGGAGCTGCTCAATGCGTAATCCACTACTGAAGAAAACAAATATGGTGGCACATAAGATCAAGTACAGTGACCTGTGGATCACTCTGATCCCAGAGGGCTGTGCACTCTGAAAGTATACCCAGGGTGCTTTGCACGGGTGCATGTTGTTCCATATACTGAGCACTGAAGAAATGGAGGGGTGCCGCACATAAGGACTCCAGGAAGGAATGCGCATTGGAAGCACCCAATGAGAGGTAATACTTTGGTAGGTGCGCGTCTGTAGAAGTTCAACGAAAAAGATGACCACGCGGCGTGCGCTTGAACGGAAGCTACCAGTGAGAGGCCTACCACCAAAAGTGCTGAATCAACGAAGGGGTTGATGGAGGGTCCCGCTTTTAACATCTCACCTCACTCCTAAGCTGCCGCAAACAGCCACATCCAATTCTGGAAGGAATTCTCCGTAAACAGTGCTTGCAGGATACCACGGCCACCCAAAAATTTACCAGAAGTCTCTAAATGTGCTGATACCAAGTTTGAAGATTCACCTCTCTGCCAAAATTGTGTTGCATCGCCTTTGTTACTCCAAATAAAGAATCGCAAGTCCTTTATGCTGACATCTTCCTCTATTGCAATGTCTCAGCATCCAGGCTTCAGTATAAGATCCCAAAACAAAATCTCCTGTTACATTCTATCTACCCACCTATATTCAAAGAAGATACAACACATTGACCCACACTGATTCCACCAGGAATGAACAGTGTGTTCAAGTGCATGCAATTACGTGCACATGCACACACTAACATTAATACAAGTACCTAGCGGGGACAAGACGGTCGCTGAAAAAAGGATGTGTTCCCTATTTGCTCGAGACATCTTTACTGACATCCCTCAATAAAAAAATCTTCCCTTGAGCCAGAATTTTTCAAAACCTGTTGCTCTATCGATTCTCTTCCCTAGCTAAGATTACAAAGCCTATAACCACTTAACAACTCTAGCTGTTTTTGAAGCACCACGGCTCACTGAATACCCGCAAGTCATGTTTTCAGCCTAAGCCTGGGACATAAAGTGTCATAGTCACCTTTAAATGACATATTGGTAGTGGAAGAGGACGTTAAGCTGCCCTTTCTCATCCTCTTGGATCTGCCCACAGTGTTTGGCACAATGGGTATGGTTTACTCCTTAATTGACTGAGGACTGTGGTCCATGTGTCTGATCCAGCTCTCCAGTGATTACAGTTATTACGCTTGAAGGGGAAGCAGTGCGTCAAGCTTGCACCATTCAATTTCTAGAACGATGCAATTGGCGCATCACTCAGAGGTCTTCGGATTCAATGACTGTCTTTTCATTTCTACGTGGACGACATGCAAATTTATTTGCTTATCCACAGTCTTCATGATGATTTTGCGTTTCAAAGCAAGAAGATGGACAAAGTCACTGGCTGGATGAATTTCTGCAGGACTATGGTACAAATGCGACCTTTGCACTGTAGTACTACATGTGTGAATTTGTGTTTTAAGTACAGTTGCTCTAAAAAATATGTTATTGGGCCACATTTCTTTTCACTGCCATGGTCTTTCTTCTCTTGCGGCGAGTTGGACACAAAACAGTGTATCCAAACCATCATTACCAAACACTGCTTGTCCTCACTATGTCTTCTTGACTTTGCTTTTTGTTTTGTTAACTTGAACTTAATTATTTATAGAGAGCAACTGCCACTCCCAGAGGATCAAACTGGTGCTATTGCGGAAATAAAAATAAAGCCCTAGTCAATTTGTCACAGTCACACCTGGAAAAATAATTAAAGAATAAGGGAATGGCACAATATGTCAGAGATTCCAAAGATCCAAGTTTGTAACTGCTTTCTAAAGATAATTTCAGAATAAATTAACCTTAGGTGGTTGGGAAAATGGTTCCAGGCCATGGTAGCTAGGACAGTGAAGGATTTGCCCCCTCTGGTTCTTCATGTAAAAGAGACAGGCTTGAGCAAATTTGCCTGGGAGGACCTGAGGAGTATGCTCGTGACAGAATGGGTGTACCTTGAAGTCAGAAATTTCGGTCCAGTTGCTTTGTAGGCTCGGAAGGTCATTAAAATAATTTAGAAAATTACCCTTTTATGAACTGGCAGCCAATGTAGTGTTTTTAGGGCTACTGAATCAGATGATCTTAACATTTTAAGACTGATCTGGCGGCTGAGTGCTGGACCACTTGAAGTTTCTGCAAAGTCTGTTTTGAAGATCCAGCATACAGGCTATTGCAGTAATCCAACCAGGAGGTTATAAGCACACAAGCAACTGTCTTTCCAGCTGTCAGGGGCAAAACATCAAAAATGTCCTCAGAGATTTTATTAGATTAAAACATGTGCCTGTGACAGCAAGAGCCTATGAATGGAAAGACAATAGGGAGTCAAATGTTACTCACAGGTTCCTGACAACCTTCACAGTGGATGGAGAAGGGGCTAAATCTGGCCACCATTTGGCTGGGGCAAAAAGATTTGAGTTATCCAGCAGCATGATCTTGTTTTCTTCAGTGTTGTGTTTCAGGTGGTTGTCTTGTATCCACTGAATGACTGCAGTTAAACAATTTTTAAAATTCAACTCCAGTCCAAGTGATGCTTTGTCCAGCAATAGTATCAGCTGGCTATTATCTGAGTACAAAATGGTATCTATTCTGAAAGACATAATCAGGGAGAATAAAGGAGCCATATAGATGTTGAACAAAGCAGGGCTCAGCGATGAGTCTTGTGGCACTCCTGAGTTTACTGTTTTCACTGCAGAGGAATAGGGTCACAATATGACCATTTGTCTGTGATCTGTAAGAAATGATTTTATCCAGAAGAGGGCCAATCCAGCAATCTCACACTCTTTGATACGATGGAGCAAGATATCATGAGAGATGGTATCAAATACAGAAGATAAGTCTAACAAAATCAACACTGCATTCTTTCCAGCATCCAAGGTTAATTTAAGAGTGTCTGAGACCTCCAACAATACAGACTCATTGGAATGCTTAGGGCGGAAACCTGACTGCCATGAGTGAAGCACATTAGCGTTTCACAGGAATGTAATCAATCGGTTATTGACCAATTGTTTAATTAATTTCCTCATTGCAGGCAATAATGAGATTGGGCACAAGTTGGACAGTATGTTTGGGTCTGCAAGGGGCTTCTTTTTCAATGGTTAAACTACTGCCAACTTTAATTCTGCCAGCAGTTCTGCTGTAGTTAAGGAGGTATTCATAATCTCATTAATCAGAGGGTTGACTGTATCCACCACCTTATCGAAGAACCAGAAGGGGGGTGGATTGCTGGAGGGAGGGGGGGTGCATGGGTCATTTGGTGACCTTGATTTACCAGACAGGATAGCCTGACAGGACTGGGCTATCGAATTTTCTAGGAAAGTTAGTAAAGTTTTTGTTCCTACTTTTGAGGGCCCAACATTAGTTAAATCATTCAATAAGAATGTAGGAGTGGTAAAGTCACGTTGGATGGACCATATTTTCTCCTAAAAAAAAGAGGAGATTTGTTTGCATAATATCTAGGAGGGTCGGATCTCTCTTTCCAATGCCCTGGGCTTAAGGAAAGAATTAGAAATCTTAAAAATTAGCTTTTAATCAAATTGCGCTTCCACAATTTGGGCAGAAAAATAAACCTTTTTGACAGTCTTGATCTGCTTGTGATAAGTTTCCAGTGCCAATTTGCATTGCAACATGTTGTCAGTTTTATATGCCTCGTCAGGATTATAGGCCTTGCGCCATTTCCTTTCTAGTTGTTTTCAAAGCAGATGTTGGTTCGCTAAGGCCTGATTGAACTAATGGGCTGAGGACAAGGATTTAGTCTTTCTTATTCAGAGAGTTGCTGGTGCTAGTAAATTGATTGTTTGCGAAATCCATATATTAAAAGACTCGGCATCATTGGCAATTTGTCCTTGCAAGATTGGCGCAGAGTTAGATAAAGCTGTTGGGAATCTAGGATCATGTAGCAGCTTACCCCACACACGAGTGGTAGGGTGGGGGCAAAACTGAGGGTGGTGGAAAAGAATTACCCTTGTTCAATATAACTTTAAAAGTGATTAAGATATGGTCAGACCACGTTTGCTGAATAGGGGCTTCCACTGTCAAATTGGAGTTATCGAAACAAATACAATCAAAGGTGTGGCCTGCATTATGTGTGGGTACTGTGATCAGTTGATACAGACCTATAATGCTTAACATAGCAAGAAAATTGAGTACTTCAGGGTCATTAGAACATTCTAAATGGAAATTTAAATCTCCCATAATGGTAAAATTAGTGTATTGAAGCACCAAAAGAGCCAGGGCTTTGCCAAATTAAGCCGAATAAGTGGATCCTGGACCAGGCGGGTGGTAGATTAAGCTGCCTGCAAAAGTTTGGAAAGAGCTCATCTTAAAACAAAATCCTAGACTTTCAGCCCCCTCGAGGGAGCTGAAGCCAAATGTTTCACATTGAAAGGCTTCTCTGAAAATAATAGGAAGGCCACGTCCCAGAAGTCCGAGGCAGTCTTGCCTTAGGATGGTAAATCCCGTAGGGAGAACAAGGGCAATATCAAAGTTGCACCAGTCTTTCAACCATGTTTAGTAATGGACAAAAAATCTAACTGGGAGTCGACAATAAGGTCTTGAACTTCCTAGGCATATTTACAAAGGGAGCAAGCATTAATAAGACCATTCGCGTTGCCCTTTCTTTATGAGCCGGCATCATCATCAACAATGGCAAATGTGGTACCCCAAAACAAACTTTGTGGTTAATACAAGAGAAGGGCCTTCAACATTCAATGGTAGAATAGTAATATCACAGTGCAAGGTGGACTTATTACAGGCTTTTAGAAATTCACCTGGCATAGGAATACCTGGTGTAAAAGGAGCAGAGTGGATGGCGCTGGTTGTGATAAAGTCACGTATGAAGGAAGATTTGCTTGTCTTTGGCACACCAGCGACACGTCCGCTCCATGAGCCTTTTTCAAATAGTAATCTCCTAGAAAAGACTACACCCAATACCCAAAATGGCGGCTCTAGAGATGCTATTCTGGAAAACTAGGAAGTGAGGCAAAGTGCAATGTGCTAAAAAAAACAACTAAAAAAGGAACTAAAACAATTTGAGATAGTCCTTAAAAATGCCACCAACATTCAGATTCACAATTCACAAATGTTGCATTAAAATAATTTTTAATGATAGCGACACAGTAGAATTACACACAGCAGGGAACCTCTGTGGATAGCTCAGCCAGATCAATGCAGGGGTTGATGACATCCCATTATCTATGGTCACAGATTCTGGATCATCCGTGAGCTGCTGGGCATTTACGACAAGGTGTATACCCTCTTCTTTGGCATAGCTCCTTGTTTCATGTTAAGATACAGAGATTGTTCTAGGAAGCCATCATCTCCATTGTGTGTGAGAATTAGTCGACTGTGGATGATCCAAAAGTTGAACTACTGTATGCATGAATCCGGGTTTCGTTCTTGGGGTGAAAACGTGCATTTATACTCCGTACTCCTACTGATACGGTTTTCATGTCTGTGGCTTATTTTTTTCAGTATCATAGTTTATCCCTCTTTCTTTATTTACCCGAGGTAGACACTCATCCAAAGTTGTTGGCTTCTCAGTGGTGGTCGTCGATTGGTGGGCATGTCTCTTCTCTGAGCACGAGGAGCTGCAACAACGTGCAATGCTGGTTGTGCACTAGGTTCCCTTCAGCAGGTTATGCTGGTTCAGGCCCCTTCACAGTTCTAGTTTCTCTGTTTAACATGCTTTTGCAACAAAGACATGGCCTGGTAAATGGGCTGGGCTGACCTTTTGGACCAAGACAAAGGATGATTTGCATATGAGTATTTACACTCTGAGGGACGTGATGGCCTAAAAACGATGGACCGGACAATGACATGATTAATTATTAGTGGTTGAGATTAATTCAAGCATTCCATCGTTCACTATTGTTATTAAGGCTTTGCAGTGAGGTGGACAGTCTTAAGCTTAGGCCAGCATGTCATTTAATTCATCCTTAGGCCACAGTATAATGAATACCCCTGTTACTTCTTCGGTAATTCCTCAACTCTTAGAAATCAAGTAAATTGAGAACCCTAATATCTTGCCTTAGTTCAATGATTTTCTTATCCACTATGTGTGTTCTGGTTTGACAATTAAAAATCTGACAGAGCTCTGCCACAAAGAGCTCAAAATTATACAAATTGAGACTGTTGTCTGAACCCAGTGGAATCGACTAAGCAAAACGAAGCCCACGAGGGTTGGGTGTGCCGAAAGCTTACTCAAAAATGGCAGAAGCATTAGATAAGAAAGACATTCAGCTTTTGCAGATGCATTGCCTGACGTTCATAATGACAAGACAAGGAGACTGATTAAGAGTTTGGTGGGCAGAGGTGAGTCCGTCAGTGTGGCGGATTACTGAACTCCTGTTATACTAAGGGTCCCGCCGAACAAATTCGGAGTTGTCCACCAGCCTTGCAAACAATTCTAAACATTGGCAGGAACTGGCATCACAGCGGTTCCTGTAACTGTATCAACAGTCCATCAAATTTCTAACCTGTTTTGTTTTTTCAAAATTAAAATCCCAAAGAGGGATTTTGTTTTTGAAAAAATAAAACTAATGATGCAATAGTTGTTTTCTCCCATGCTGTGGATGTTATTTGGACCTTGTAACTGTCCCTTACCACCAGCAGCTGATCAAGATGGCCGCTTGTTGAAGTGGCTCAGCCGCCCAGGCTGACTAATTCCCCAACATCTGACCTGCCATCCGCATTTCTCTGCCCTTTCTGTACTGCTTTGAGCAGCCGAGGCGAGGGGGAGACCGTTATTTGAGATCGAGGCCCCCAGCATGCTTACAGACGGCATGAGACCAAGTGCTGCCTCAGCAGCGAGGAAAGCTGTGGTGTAAGTAGTGAGGCTGGGGAAAGCAGGAAAGGCCAGGAGCAGAGGGCCCAGCACCTGCATCCAGCTGACCTCTGAAGGGCTGTAAAAAAGAGAGCTCCCCTTCCCCCCGAAGTGGCTAGGAAACACAGAACAGTGGCGCCCCCACAGAGGAGTGAGGAGGCAGATGGATATACCCTGTGGGTCCCAACAGCAAGGGAGAGGCCTCTTCTAGCCACTCTGAATGGTTGTTGTGTGCTGGGGAGAAGAAAGTAGGAGACCAAGATCACGGAGGAGCGGGCCAAATGCTGGGGCCAGAAACGGACCTGTGGGACACTAAACATAGGCCGGTCCACCTAGCACTGCAGTCCGAGATGTGGCGTGTATGACAAATCCCTTGCACTTCAAGGTAAAAGGTAGCAGCTGACAGACTTGGGGAGGCACCAATCGTGGGGCCAATTTGGGGACATCCTACTGTTTGCGAGCCCAGTGATGAAGGAAATGTGGAGCAGAGACAGGCCTGCTAAATTAACCCCTAAGAATACTGCTGTCCAAGATCTGTGAGGGCAACCCAGACAGAGGCCCTAAGGGGGTAACCTGCCCTGATCGAGCCTAACAGAAGTCTAGGGCAGTGGTCTTCAAACTTGCTAATGCTGTGCCCCCCCAGTGGGAAAAAATAAATCATTGGGCCCCCCCTCAGAATTTTTCAAAACTATTCTATTAAGTTGGCAATGTTTAAATAAATCTAGACTTATTTAAACATTGCAGTTAAGTTCTGTTACCTTTTTACAAGTGCAATAAACATGTTTCTTCTTTAAACAAAGCACTATTATCTGCATAATCTTTCGTTTGGACAGATCCTGGTGCCCCCCCGGGATCACTTGAGGCCCCCCTAGGGGGGCCCGCCCCACAGTTTGAAGACCCCTGGTCTAGAGGGACCACCCAACTGGTGTTGGGAAACCTGAGAGACCCCAAGGACCAATTAATATACAGAAGTGACCTTGGTAGGTGCGGTGACTACCGCCATGGCTCGGCGAGTGGTTGAGTAGCACATTGACGTTCACAATGACAGGAGGCAGGGGCGCCTGGGCCTCCCAGTAAACAAAGCTAGATAAATTCACCCTTCCCAAGCAAACCACAGGAGGAACAGGGGAGAACGTTCAAAGGGACCTCCCCCCAAGAGGGCTAGACCCTCACTCTCCAGAACATTATGGAGACAATACAAGGGGTCTAGGGCTGCTTTGAGACTAAGATAGATCGGTCACCACAGAGGGCACATTGATGTGGGCGAACATCTGCAACATGGTAGAGAAGGTAAAAGAGGTGTTAGACTCCATTACAACCCTTAAGGCAGGAACTACGACCCTGAGAAAACAAGTAGATGAAGTAAGAGCAAATGCAGAGGTAATGGGAGCGAGACTGGAAGAGTTTGAGGGCTGCTCTAGGAGAAACAACATCTGGGTGGTGGAAGTCCCAGAAAGAACAGAAGGCCCAAGGGCATACCTCTTCTTGGAAGGCCTAATCCTCAACACACTCAAGTCACAGGGTCTGTCCACATTTTTTTCAATTGAACATGCACACAGAGTTCTGGGCCCCCCACCGAGAACGGGCATGACGCCTCACACCATCATTGTCTGCATTTTCAACTACAGGAAGCACAATGTGATCTTACAATGTGCATGACAAGCCTCGCCACTTAAATACAACAATGCAACCATCAGCTTCTACACAGACTTTACTTTCAGGGTCCAATGACTCCGTCACAGCTTAAAAAAGTTAAAAGGACATTGGGAAGACGAGATATGAAATATTTGATGATGTTCCCATCCAAACTGAGAGTGGCGGCAGAGGGAAAAACCTAATACTTTGGGTCCTTGAGGAGGCCTGGAATTGGCTTGAGGGCTGGAGGCTGGCAGGGGGAACAAGGACACAAAATCACTCCCACCAAAAACAACTTGACAGTGCAGGCCCACATCAGAAAGCCACAAAAGAGTAGGAGAGTTTGCCCCCAAAGACCAGCATAGAAATTGGCCACACATGACTGCATGCCAAGAGAGCTACCGGGGACAGATTTGACGATGCAAGCTATGGCCAGGGGCTACCACCTCAACTGAGAGATCTAAGTTGAAGGCAAGCATTAAGAACACTAGGGAACTGAGCATGGATATGATGCCTTCCCAGTGTTTGACTTGGAGGTTTTTGAGACTATGGATTGACAACAGTATACAATGAGACACCTTTCCCCAACATTTTGGATTTGTGTTGGGGTGACAGGCGCTCTGTAATGTTGGGGTGTTGGGCAGTTCGAAGTCCGCCATGCAGGGAGGGGGAGATGCAAAGTGAATGCTTTGATTTAAGTTGGTTATTTCAGTGGGTTATTGTTGCTATCAATCCACACTAATGAATACAGCCATCTCCACCGACCCACCCAACCCTTAAGATTTGAGGGGAAATCTTGTGGGCCCATGTAGGCTTGACTTCAAGATAAGATACAGACACAATAGCGGGAGGGGCCTTTGTGAGGATAATGGCCTGGAATGTAGATGGACTTGGAGACAAAGTTAAGAGGGAGATAATGCTGCATTATCATATGGTTTTACTGCAAGAGACCCACACAATGAGCAATACTTACTGAGCTCTTGACAGCTGGGGCAATAGGATGATAGCCCCATGTTGGCTATACTTTGGGCTTGAGAGGAGTGGAAAGTTTAATGATGCGGTTGCTCCTGCTAACAATCCAGCGTACCTGGATGGAACCAGAGGGGAGATATGATGCTCAGTATATGTTCAATATACGTCCCACAGCATCTAAGTGCCTCTACATTGCCTGACCTGAGCTCTCTATTACTCCAACGGAAGGCTCCTCATGGGTGGGGACTTCAACCTGGTGCTTAGTGAGGACCGCAAGTTTTGCCCCCCCCCCCCAAGGCACATGGGGTCAACCCAGAGCCCACTTTCAGACTTCTTAACAGCCCTTGGGGTGGCAGATGTATGGCACACAAAAAAAACCACAAACAACAATACACTTTTCACGTGGCCACCCATGGAAGCCTTTCTCAAATAGACTACCTTATTACACATCACCAACACGTTCAACACTATGTACGACACCTAACAAGAAGGGAGTAACAGACCACACCCTACTGTGGGCAGAGTTTAGCTTGTGCCATGAGACCAAGAAGGGTATCCGTACAGTCAACCCCTGATACTTGCAGCAATACACAATATGGGAGGGTTTTAGAACCATGACACGGCACTACTTTATGGAGAACTCAACCTCAGTCAACTCGGCACAAGCTCTCTGGGAAGCCTACAAAACTGCAGTCAGAGGTCAGCTGATTGCCCTTATTTTGGGGTTTGAGAAGGACTGGAAGGCCATGATGGAGGCACTCGAATAGCAAATCCTGACCCAGGAGCACTTCCTTATGACACTAGTTGGCCAGAACAGAGACACACCTTGGCCTTAAAGCAGAAGGAGTATAAAGACAAAGCAACAGATGCCTCTAGGGCGATACACCGTGCCACTCAACATTGCCTCTATGAGGTGGGAAATATAACAGGCAAGCTCTTGTAATGGCTAGACAAAAGAGAGCAATCTAGGTGTTGGGTGCTGGAAATCAGGACAGGTGAGGGAGAATTAGTGAGGGAGAAAACAAGCATAGCTAACATATTTGCTGACTACTATGTGCAAATGTACTCCCTGGCTGTAAACAACAGCAGTTGACGCTCAAGCGTTTCTACAAGATATACACATGCCGCGCCACTCCGAGGTGGATCAGGAACTCTTAGAAACAGATTTTAGTTGGTCTGGGTGTAAATATAATTCTGGTTGCAGAATTGGCAGAATTTGGGAACCCCGCACTACACTTGTAATGGCCAGCTCCCACTAAATGCGGCTGAATTATTTTTCTGTTGCAGTGTGCAAGACTTGTTTTGCTGCATGCTGGCGAGTGCAACAATATTTGCGGTCCGCTAGTGAACACATGCGAGAATTTGCTGACCACTTGCATGGCTTCAGGTCACCACGGAGCCTTCTAGTCAAATTTTCGTGATGCTGGGGAGCATCTGTGACTGTTCATGGAGCAGATTTTCTATTCAAGAAGCAGCTAAATCTACTTAAAAGGATGTTTTTGAGTAAATATTCTACTTCAACAGACTGTTTGTGTTGTTTTCTAATTTGAAAAGCATTTTTCTTTATATTTTACTTTTTTTTCCAATAGGAGGTAAGTGCCCCAGAGACTCCACCTTCCTTGTCCTGTCCAGGAGGCTCCTCCCAGTGCTTAGTCAATCTCCTGGTCACTTTTCATTTGGAGTTAGGGGTGGAATTATCAGTCTATCTGCAATTCCTGCTGCATATCTACCATGAGATGTTAAGGCCTTTATTTTTGTTATATCATAAGTAAGTTTAAAAACATTTGCATAAGGGTGTTGTTTGTTTGATGGAGGGAATGCACCAATATTTATTTGTACATTTAGTCTATTTCTAAATTTTATTGTGGTTGCCATGGGTGGCCTGGAATTTCTGTAAGGGCCTAGTGATTATTTTGCTTTTAATTTTTTATCTTTTGTAAGGAAAAAATGTTGCACAGTTCAGTACGTTAACACCATGTTTGCTAAATTTGCACTATTCATTTATTTTGCTATGCAGCCTAATCTGCCCAAGGGCCAACCAGCGTTTACTAGTTATGGGCACATGAAACAACTGTTTCTGTGGTGTAAGTTGTTTTAAAATATCATTGAGGCCAGGGATGACAATTGGATTGAATTTAAAATGTGTTTTTTTGTATTTCACATTTGTTTTTCTGCAAAAAGTATATTTTGATGGGGTAATAATTGATGCCTTAGGAGGATGTGTTTTGTTGTAAAATGTTTATAGCTCACTTAATTTTCATTTTTGGCATTGCTAAATTAATGGTAGTGTTTTCTTCATTGTTACCAAGCCTCCTTTGTCTGGCCATTGTATGTGTATATTTGCCATAGGCCACCATTTGTCTTTGTTCTCCATGCCATGTGACCAGAGGCCATTTTGTTTACTCGGTGTCCATAGGCCTGCATGTGTTCTAAATTATCCATGCCTCCTTGCTTGTTGTTGTGTGACCATATTTCTGGTGGTCATTTTTTTGTAGGCAGTCAGTGTGCTTGTGTCATAGGCCTCCATGTGTTTTTTGTTCTCCATGCCTGCTTGCTTGCTGTTGTTGTTTGACCATGTGGCCAGCAGCCATTTTGTGCAGCCAGACAGTGTGCTTTTGCCATAGGCATGCATGTGTTCTTCTTTGTTGTCTATGCCTCCTTGCTTGTTGTTTGACCATGTGGCTGGTGTTCATTTTGTATAGCCAGCCAGTATGCTTTTTCCATCGGCCTGCATGTGTTCTTGGTTGTCCATGCCTCCTTGCTTGTAGCTGTTTGACCATGTGGCTTGCGGCAACTTTGTGTAGGCAGTCAGTGTGCTTTTGCCATAGGCCTGCATGTGTTCTTTGTTCTCCAATGCCTCCTAGCTTGCTGTTATTATTGTTGGGCTAAATGGCTGGCAGCCATTTTGTGTAGACAATCAGTGTGCCTCTGCTTTTGCCAAACACCTGCATGTGTTCTTGTTCTCCAGTGCCTCATTTCTTGCTGTTGTTGATGTTGTTTGACCATGTGGCCAGTGGCAATTGTGTGCAGCCAGCCAGTGTGCTTTTGCCATAGGCCTGCATGTGTTCTTCTTTGTTGTCCTTGTTTGTTGCTTGACCATGCGGCCGGTGACCATTTTCTGTAGGCAGTCAGTGTGCTTTTGCCACAGGCCTGCATGTGTTGTGGGTTGACCATGTAGTCGGCGGCCGTTTTGTGCACCCAGCCAGCGTGTAAATCCTTTTTCTCCAGTTTTCAATGACATTTTCTAGGGAGATTGATAGATGAGGGCTATGCATTTTTGTTTTTGTTCATTTTACTTTACTTTTCTCTGATATCAGTTTAATATGTCTGAGGATCATTGTAATATATGTATGAACAGTGTTTAGTACTATATGCGTTTTTTCAATTTTTCACCTGCATCTCTTTGCCTTCCAGTCCCTCATAGTTCCCTAGTACATCAGAAATTAATTAATCAATTAATTTACTTACTTCTTTTAATTTATTTGTTTAATTTTAAAATATTTTTTAAATTCTTTACTTTTTATATAATTTTAAAAAACATTTTTTAAAACATTTTCCCTACACCCACCCCCTACTTGCCATAGGCGCCTGCAGCACACCAGCATTCATGTTTACAGATTGTCATTACTCATAATTCTCTGGACCCCCTACTTGCCATAGGTGCACAGCCGCACACACACCAGTTTTCATTTTTTTAGGATTATTTCATTTTACCCTAGGCTACTCTGCCTGCTATAGGCATACACCAGCATTTAAGTTTTAAGGATTATTACATTTTCCTCTGGACCCCATGCCTGCCATAGGCAGAATTTTCCATCTTTTTCTGGACACCCCTACCTGCCACAGGCGCACACAAGCATTAATTTTTTAAGGATAATCCATTTTCCCCTGGACCCCCTGCCTGCCAGATGTGTCTCCTCTTAGAGGCATCTAAAGTGACAGTTACATCTGTATGTTGCTATCTTGATTGAAAATAAAATATTGCGCTATGGTGGTTTGGTTTGACTTTGGAATGGATTCACTAACCACATTAAATTGTATTGTATGTACTATGAATAATTCGAACTGCAATGTTTTTCTTGCTTGTTTGCTTTTAGGTGCACAAGAGGCATCACCCACAGAGTACTGCCAAATAGAAGGACTTTATTGTTACTAGTTGTGCACTTGTCTTCCACTTGTGCAGCTAAGCATCACTGGCAAATGACAGAGCTTGAAGATGCCCCCAAAGAAAAGGACTGCCAAGATATTAAGCAGTGAGAAGGAGAAAAAGAAGCCGATTTCCACTGCTAGAGTGCCACCTCAAACCTTTTTCAGGAACGTGTGCCTGCTGCACAGTCCTCTGGACAGCAACCTGGGAGCAGCATTCCCGCATCAACGGCATCACCCCAACCAAAGTTCAAAGCCATGTCTTTCAGCAAGGCAGCCAGTGCAATCATGGTGACAGCAGTTAATCTGAATTGGAGTTTTCTGAGCTGCAAACCAGTACCCAGTCGTCGCAGGAAACTGGGCAAAGTAGACTACAGGAGCTACAGCCAGCAATACTAGATTTTACCGAAGTAGGAGCAGAACATGAGGTTGAGCTTTCTGCTGAGCAAGATGTACCTCTTCTTGAACCATTGGCTTTCTGATCTCCCTCAAGAAAAAGGAAAGGTCCTCCACCATCTTTTCCCTGCCACCCTTCTGATGATGTGGACATGGATTGAATCCTGGCTGAGTCCGAGACCCACCACAGGAGACAAGAGAATAGGAACGTTTCTGAAAGCCTTACAATTATAGAAGGGGATGAGGAGGGCAAGCCAAACATTGTCATGGAAAGTGGTTGAGAGGACACCAACTTTACCCCTCCTATTCAACCTTCTCCGAGGGATATGGCAATGGTACCACCACCAGTGCCAGCTTCCATATTTGTAGGGCTCCCACTGAGACCTGCATCCACCAATTCATCAGTCAAAATATACACTGCAGGGAGGAAATCGTCGGCACACCCACCTACCTCCAGTTCGTCAGGCATTGGCAGTGGCACCAGTGGGCTACTTAAACAGTTCTCCTCCCCAGTTTGGGATGTCTTTACGATTAGGAAGTGGGAGGATAACATTGCAATATGATCCATTTGCCACACAAATGTTCATCAAGTTAAGCCTGGTTCACAGTATAGTACTGGAGGACAAATGAGTCATATGAAAAAACATCACACAATCCAGTAGGTGGGAGTACCTTAACAAAATTGCTGCAGGTGGTGGTGGTGATGAGAGGGGGAAATCAGTTCCAACCACGATGGGAGATAATGGTCATGACGAGGAAGAAGAGGGTGACAGCTTTACACAAAGCAACCCTGTTCTCACCAGTGCGCCATGATCACCCACTTCAGCAGCCTCAAAATGGCACAGGAGTCAGATGGAGACACAACAGCATAAAGTCACTGCGTCAAGATGCACATTGAGACTAACACCTCCTACATCTCTCTGGAAGTCACCTGTGTTAGTAGCACCAGAAAATAAAAAAATCCAGGCTACTATTTTGGGAATGTTTAGGCGGAGGGGCCTATGAAAACAACCACCCAGAGGCATGTTTGTACAATGAGCACCTAGATAAAATGTTAGCGCTGGAACTTCTACTTTTTTCCTTTGTGGAAGGAGTGGGGTTTTCAGAATTTGTGGCAGCCTGCCTGAAGTGGAATGCCCCAGCTGGACTTATTCTGGCAGAGTTGCTGTTCCAGTGTTCCATCATGATGTGCTGCAATTAGTTGGACAAGCTTTGCAGCAGAGTGCTGTTCACACAATCCACCTGACAGATGTGAGGACCAGTTGCCAAGCAACTGATTACCTGTGTATCACTGCACACTGGATCTCTTTTATGGAGGTTAGGCAACAGCTATCTACAAGTTACAGCACTGGAGAAATGTTTAAGGGCATTCAGCTGCATGCAACTGTAGACATGTTCGCCATTGAGAAATCCCATACAGCTGCGAACATCTTGGATGAATTTAAAAACAAGGTGTCTGGATGTCTGCGACCCAGAGGTTTCCAAAATTGATTTGTTGCCATGTACAATGGCAGGCCATGGCAGATGGGTGCTATTTCAGGGTCCGGTGTTTGGCACACTGCATCAACCTGGTTGTGCAAGACTTTCTCAAAAAGAAGACATAGCAACATACTGACCACCTGCAGACGAATCTGCACTCATTTCAGCCATTCTTTTAAAGTCCATAAACAGTTGTGGATTATTCAGTGTGGTAATACAGTACCAGTTAAAGCCCTGATACAAGAGGTACCAACACAATGGACCTCAACCTGTTATGTGTAACAGCATCTGATTGAGCAGTACAGACAGATCAGGAAGAGGAAGAGGAGAGGATACAATTGGAAAGCTATGACCATGGATGCGGACAGATGCGGACAGATGGGGCCTAGTCATAGCCTGACACAGATGCTGCTCCCTTTTGATGTTTTTACACTGGAAGTTAGCGAGGAGGACAGTACGATGGGCCAAGCTATCCCATTGTTGCATCTGCTAGAGGACCTGTCTGAAAGGTTCGCACTCTGAGATGTGAACGAAAACACAGATGCTCATGCCTTGGTTGAGACCCTAAACTGTTGCTTGACATGTAATGCATGGCTCCAAAATTACATTTTCAAGTCCAAAGAGCACATCTGTGCCACCCTACTTGATCAATGCTACTAAAAATTATTTCCTCTTTCGTTCCTTTTTCTGAAGGGGATGTTTCCAAACGTAAAACTCCTCTTTATGTTCTTGCTCTGGCTCTGTGTCTTCTTGGTACACTCCTGACTCCTCATGAAGCTTACCATGCTGCCTTTTGTTCTTCTCCTTTATTCTATAATACAGTTACTGTTTTTTCAATACATAGGCCTTCTCCTAATCCTCTCCTGCACAAACAAAACTTGATGAAAGCTCAAGACTCCACCTTACCTGTGGGAGAGGTTCAGCCAGACACCCAAGAGTGATGGACGTTCCAAGAAGAATGGATTTACACCGCCCAATTTGGCAATACAGTGTAATTTTTTTTTTTAACTGGGTGGGTTAACTTCAATCCTCCATAATTTCTATTTTTCAAACCTAGAAGACATAACATTTAGAAGTATACTATCTTGGGTCTCCTTGGGGCAAAAGGACTGTTTGCAATGCATTTAACTGAACTGTGTCATACTTATCCCTTCATTGTTTCCTTACAAGATTGATGATGGTGTTCTTCTCAGTGCCCCTACGAATATTGTTGTGGTGTGTTTAGTGTAGTGTTTGTCTTTGTCACACCTTTCCCTAAATCCCCTTTCCCATACATTCACTAAGCCCCCGTCCATCTTCTCCCGGGCTTTGTGATTTACTGAGGTATGACTTAATTTTATACCATAAAGGAATCACACACTTGCTGAGGCAGATGTGGTGAAAGAGACACCATCTCACTGCATGACCTTCTATTACCTGAGTAATATTCCACCCCGGCCCCATCAACATCATCATTAATGCCTAGTGTTGTGTGTTCCATAAACACTTAACCTTGTCCAACCGCTCTTGACTCTGAGCCCACTTTTCCTGTCTCCATGATATAATTTTGCATATTTAGAAAGGTTACTTTCTAAATACTACCTCCCCACTATTGCTCAGAAGAAGTTGATCTTGCTAGTATTTATTATCATATCAGGTTTTCTTTATTGGGTGTCAAATACTGTTGTTGTGGTAACCTGGTCTCAGTCTTTCTAAAGTTATTATGATATAATATGACCCACTAACTCTGTGTTATCTTCAAATCTAGTCGACAGTGATGGATAACCTTTTATTAATCCTGCAGTTGGAGATTGCATATACATGGGAGTGGCACATTCTGTTCTGTATTCCCCGTTATCACACTAGCTTCCTACTACTACTACATACCACCCCCTTAATATGCCAGCTTGGGAAAAACCCTGCAGTAAGACAACTCCCTTGCGTCTTCTATTCAGGTAAGAGAAGAACTATGGACTCTTACTGAAGATAATGTTCTCTGTTCTTATCTACGTTTTTGTAGGCAAAATAGGCAAACTTAACCATCCCCTAGTGGTCAATATAGTTGCAGAGGGCAGTAGAGCAAGGGTATAGGTAAATGACAAACACTTTTTTAGCAGATTTAAAAAAATCAGACTACACTAAAGACAGCAGTGCAGTCTGAAACACCAAAATAAACTTTTGGGGCATTAATCAAGTAAAATAAATGATCCTCTTTTAATTTTTCGCAAATGCCAAAAAAACACCCTTTCTTCCCAGAAACAGGCCCACCCCTCTCCCCAAACAAATAGCCCTGTCCCCAAAAAGTCCAGCAAAAAGTCTAATGTGGAAACCAGTCCCAACTCCCTCTCCACCCAAAAACATGTGTCCCTCCCACCAAAAAGTCAGAAGAGGTTGTTCCACACGTAGGTCCGGAGATTGTCCAGAGTTGCTTGTATATATGCTACCCGGCAGTCCAGGCGTGCAAAGTGTTGCAGGATGTGGCGTTGGAAGCTACAGCCCAAAAGTGAGGAGGGAGCAGTGGTAGAATCAGGATGGGCTGATGCCATCTGGCAGCTGTGATGACGGTGCCGCGGGAAGGCTGGAGGCACTAGTGGCCGGTTGGAGGACCTAGGACTGGTGGGCATATTGGCTGCTGTCTGGGCCTCGTCCTCCTCCTCCTCCTAAAGGGCCACCAGTATTCATTGCCGATACCCTACAGACTCTGTTGCACCAGCTGGGCTGCCATCTCCAGGTGAACAGGAGAGAAAAAGAAAACTGACACATTATAAACCATGCTCTCTGCAAACAATTTTAAAAAAAGTAATGTAGCAGAGTAGTAGTAAATTGATGGTCCCTAAGGGCCATTGGAATTTGATGTGGCTGATTACGACAAGTGACAGGGACATTTTGTTACCCACACATGCCTCACTGAATGTCAAAAGGGTGAAATTTGAACTCGCATGAATCTGTTATGGAAGCCATGAAATATTAATCACTTGCACATAAATGTGGCGTATGCCAAAAGGGATTTTTCATTCTTTTTGGGTGACTGGGACAAAACTTTGGAAAGAATAAAGGAATTAAGTACTAGGAGGTGACAGAAAGGGCACTGGGGTGGGGGGGAGGGAAACACACCTTTTAAGTTTGCAATGCATTGAGAACTTTGTAAATGCTGCACTAACTGAAGCAGATCAGCATTGCACATACAAGACTATTGTACTGCCGAATTGAACCACCTCATAGTAGCATGGGTGGCTAATGGCGAGGGAGGTATGATGATGGGCGGGGGGATACATCTATCTCTCTTCAAAGGCAGTAAGTTAACGGTGAAGACAGAAAATCAAAATACCTCACTTTGAACCACAGCTTTGATAACCATACAAACCAAGCGAAATAAGTGAACAACAGACATGTTGCTCTCCAGAACAGCTCTTTTATTTCTTGATCCAAGAAATTATACATTCATCTTTTCATCCTTCCATTCAGTTCACCCTTTGATACCCATTATTTAAGCTTTACACTCTCTCATTCAGTCTTTCACCATTCTTATCCAGACATCCATATATCTACCCATCCATCCATACACTCACCTATCCAGCATCCACCCTTTCAAACACCCTGCTTCCTTCTATCCATCCTTTTACCCACTTATCGTTCATTACCATTCTCCCATTCCTCAACCGAGCATTGGCTTTTACCTACCCTCCCTTCACCCACTGAGGCATCCTTTCACCTCTTTCACCCATGTCATCCATCCTTTTACCCACCCATGCATCTCCTATCACTCACCTACACATCCTTTTCTTTCACCCACACATCCTTCCACTCATAAACCATTTCACCCATTCTTTCTTTTAGCCGTCCATTCTTCATTTGCTTTTCCATCAGGCCATCATTTGTAGCATCCATTCACTGTGAGTTTTTGTCTGGTGATCTGCAGAGAGAAGAGGCCATTAAGAACTCATACCCCGCTGTAGCTACTAAACCAGGAGCTTCAAAAGCAATGCCTTGCAGTGAGTATATTAGTAATTGTCAATGAGCAAGAGCAGTATGACTTGCCAACTCCCGTCCCTGCCTCCAGTTGTCCCCCTCTGACCACTGCAACGTCAAGTGTACTGGTGCTGCTGCTGGCAACTGCACTGATGTCTTAAATAATCAGCCCAAGCGAGCGCCGCCGAATGCGATTAGGTAGAACTAAAGACCTGGCTACCTCAAGCTGGATTGCATAATATTTGTTGTGTAAGCTTACCTCTGAATGTGAGCAGCATGCTATGTGAATAAAAAATGTTAGTATTGTAGAACACAAACAATAAATATTTACTCACCAAGCCCCGGCAACCTTGATGCCCGGCAGGGCAAGCTGATGTTGTTCTCTGTCTAGCAAGGTGGCCCAGTGGTGCGTCAGCTGCTGCATGGTACACTGAAGCTTAGTGCTCCGGCACATGCACCGGCGCACTCTCTCCCACAGCAGCCGACGCTCCTGCAGGGCATACCCCCTCCCAGGCCTGCCACGTGCTTCCAGAATGGAGGGCAGGTAACGCTGGATACAAAAAACAAGTGCAACCACCTCAGCCTCAGAAAAAATGGACCCCACTGCTTGCTGACTGTTGCATCTCAGACATGGCGCTGGATTGGGAAAAAAAGTAGGAATAAGAAAAAGAAGCAGAAAGTAATGACTAAGGAAAGCAGAAAGGGAAAACAGAAAAGTACAAAACATCACTGTCAAGAAAATGCCTCGCAAACGGACAGGCAAGCCTTCTTCTGCCTTCGGAATCTTGAGGTTTTTTGGAACTCTGCCAGTTCTGCCCAGACCTAGATATTACCAAAGATGAACTGACAATGACTTCTCCAGCAAAGCTATGGGTCTAAATGGAATTTCCACTGAACTATATAAAATGATGGCCTCTAGGCTGGACCCCACCTACCAAATATGAATAAGAAAAGTAAACAGCCGAGCTCTTTGCAGTGCAATCAGGGACTAGCCACCATAGCTATCATACATAAAGAGGGGTAGTCCTCTGAAGATCCCACCTCCTATCGGCCGATCTTGCTCTTAAACGCTGAGATTAAAATACTGGGCAAGGTGTTAGCCATGTGCCTGATCAAGGTGATTTAATACCTGATCCATCTGATCAGTAGGGATGTATACCACAGAAAGCACAGCCCTTGACCTTCGGCGCCTTCATGATGTGCTGGTACAAACAGCCAACTTACAACAGCAGGACCTGGTGCTGTCACTGAATGTCAATCGATACAGTAGAATGGAATTAAATCTTCGAGGTGCTGGCCAGGGTAAGCGTTGGCTCGCACTTCATGCAATGGATACAATGCTAACACTCTGGACTGATGGCATATGGTCAAAGTCAATGGTGGGCAATCCCGGGAATTCAGACTCCAAAGAGGTACCAGGCAGGGCTGGCCTTAGTCACCGCAAAATTTTTGCCCTGGCCTCAGCAGCATGGATCCACCAAGATCCATTGTTCAGAGGCTTGCATTGTAAGGGCAATGGGAAGACAAAATATCCCTATATGCCGATGACATACTGCTCTATGTAACAGACCTGGAGCTAACTCTGGATAGACTCTTGCAGATCATCCCAACTTTCGGCAAATACTCTGGACGCACTGTCAATTGGCATAAATCCATATTATACCCCATTAGTCGTCTGATAATGTGGCTGCCGCCTGGCTGCGCAGTGACACTGATGACCACGAGCTTCCAATATTTGGAGATGCACACCACACCAGACACTGAACTCTTTTTCAAGAATAACTTGGCCCCGTTCTGAGAGAGACTGCAACAACATGTGCAATATTGGAGGTCTTTACTGCTCTCACTACTAGGGAGGGTGACACTTTCTGTTTCTGCTCTATAAACAACTGGTTTCCTCCCACAGACAGAACCAGCATTCTGCATGGATCAATTAGTGCTCCATCCACAGGGGTACCTCAGTGCCTTATGTGGTGGGAGCAAACATAATGACTGGCTAGACCCCACTTGGACAGTTGTGCAACTTTGGTGTATTGCCATGTCAACCCTGGGGTGGAGAAATATGGTTACACAGGCACCTTCACTAAGGGACAGTGAAATTCTGGGTACACTGCGGAAGCTGCAGGGGTTTGACAAATGGGACCTCATAGGAATCTCCAGAGTGGGGGATGTGTGGGCCCAAGGTGATAATATTTCTTTTTCTGTCCTGAAACAAGAATACCAACTAGCACCTGCCGAGAAGTACAGATAGATGCAACACTGACATGCACTCAGACCGGAAATACCCAGGGGTACTGACCTTCTGGAATCTTCCCGCTAGAGAATAGGCTATTAGGATAATTCATGCCTTGTAAGGCTACAACATTGACATATAAAAACAATACTGAACCACACGTTGGATGTCTTAAAGCATGCAAGAGGTCAGTGGAAGAGAGAGCTAGAAGGGGTAGAAGATAGGCAATTTGAAGAGGCCCTGGCATCCCCTAGAGAGGTGGTCATATGCTCAGGGTTTCAAATGGTTCAACTAAAAATCCTTCATCGCTCTTACTATGCCCAAAGGATGATGGCGAAGATGGTAAGTGCTGGAGGCTCCGACTCAGGTACCTTTTCATGCATCCTATGGGAACGCCCAGCAATACAGGAGTGTTGGTCTGCAGTGGTGAATTACATGGGGGAAGTGAGGGGTGGAGTCATAAGTGTCTCTATCACAACAGGTATGGTAGCACAAAAACTTTACAGACTGTTGCCCAAGAAGGGTCAACAGACCAGTGACCCAAGTTGGGAAATGACAGAATTACTAGCCTAACAGAACACAAGGGAAGCTTTTCCTTATGGAAGAGGAACATTCACACACTTACTTGTGTCATGCTTCATCATTGGCAACCTCTTCTCACCGTGGTAGGACAGTGCCACCACAGCGGACTTGACTTTCTGGTGAAGCTAGACAGGAGGGAGTTCCTAGATATATGAACAACTGGACAGTACTAGCAGCTGGGAGCGGGTCCTGTCAGGTGCAGAAGCAAGGAGGATTTTTTTTATGACTGTGTGACTACAGAGGACACCGTCTCCTTCCCAGACCAGGAGCAAGTATCCCCTATTATCTAAGGTCTTTGCACCAGCAGCATCAGTGGTTCTACAGTCAATAACTTACGTTTTGGTGTTAGCATGCCATTTCATTTAGGGATCCTTAGCCCTCAGGAATGCCCCAGACCTGGATAGCCTCTTTGTGAGGGTAGAAACATGTTTTGCTATCTGACACAGGCTGAGCCATTACTCTCAGCAGTACCGGCACACCCGGTTTTTAGTTATATATGTGGAAACCACTATTAAAGGTATATACACCAGTAGTCGTTAAGGTATTTTTAGTGTGTCTGGATCCCCTTTCTGTCCAGTAGTTTTTATCTAAGAACTACCTTCTGTCTTGCTTCACCTGGATGTTGAGTGCACCCTGGTGCCACTATCCCACTGGGGTGGGGGGAGGTTGAGGACGATGAAGCATGACACGAATGAGTGTGTGAGACGTCCTCTTCCATAAGGAAAAGCTTCTCTTGTGTTCTGTTAGGCCAGTATTTCTGCCATTCCCTAACTTGGGTCATTGGTCTGTTGACCCTTTCTAGGCAACGGTCCAGACTGCCCCTGAGGTTGAACGAATCATCCCAAAAAATCAATTTTAGTGTTACCAGACAGGGTCTGTCTTCAAGTGTTCAAGTTGCCAACACTATGTCAACCAAACCATCTACTTTAGGGGCCTATATGGCACTTGCACCTCATGTACCTCTAGAACTAGTAGGAGTGGGTTTCTATTCCACAATGGGCCTACTGTGTCTTTAAGCCAGGTTAAAGCTTGGGGCTCAGGAACAATCTCAGCCCACCGATGACACTACAGTGGTGGGCTGCAGCAGGAAATGTGCAGAAGGGAGCTCATTAGCTACGGTGTCTATTATATTCGAGGACATTATGGGCACTGTATTCATTCCTAGATGTTTGTCTGATAGCTTCAAACATTCTGGACGTTGGAATCTATTGTTTTAACTCCACTGTACTCATTAAACTAGTACAATGAAATGAATGATTTGTAGAGGAAAAGTTCAGTTTTGGGAGCGGTGTCCATATTGACAGAGTGAAGTGGTCACCCTACTGTCAGTAGCTCACTTCGAGCCCAACCTTTCTCACAGTCCTCCGTGGTGCAGTTGCTGTTGGACAATAGAAAATGTATTAGGAATACACACAACTTCCTTGGCCTGCCGAAGACCTGAGGAGACATTAATTGAGCAAACAATCCTCAGGCCAGAAGCCTCTTACTGTTCAATCACCACGCCCCTTCTCTTGAGTGTTCCAGCTCTCGTGACGTCTTGGTGGGGCAACTCTGGTGGGGAGTGGGGCTTCTTCAATGGCAGGAGAGCATGGAATGTCCTGGGGCCGGGTAAAAATGTTTCCAGCCCTGGAATGAGGCGAACGAGGGTTAAATGTTTTAGGCTCAATATGACGCTTACTGAAACTAAAGCAAAAATGTCTAGGCCAAGCTCCATCTACAACAATAACAGCAGCCAGTTCAAGAAGAAGTGCACTCACAACAAAAGCTGAATATCTATGTTACTAGTGCAGGGCATGAGCATGGCTAGATCTGTGCTTAAAAGAAGACATTGACTCCCTGTGCCAAAGGTGTGTGTTAGCTATTTCTGTGTAGAAGGGCTGTATTAGGGTATGTGCTATTGCTGTTCCTCTGTAGAAGGCCCAGATCTTCATATATGCAGTGGCTTTTCTTTTCTAAAAGGCTTCCATTGTGTCACGTACATATCTCTCTCTGTGAGAGACCTGTAACATGTTATGTGCATAAGACATTCGTCTGCAGAAGCCCTCTATTATGTTATTTTCATTGGTTAGATGTTAGTTCACAGGCTCAGTTTGCCTTTTATTTTATTATTTTGTGACTATCTGCGATTAGAGAAAAAGAGATAAGGTGGGAGGTTGTGGAAAGAGGTCGTTAGGGTAATGCAGCAATGCGTTATTATAATGGCACGAATATAAGATATGAATGCATGGAAGTATGAAAGAGCTTTTCTGCAGGCTGGGGGTACGTTTCCCTGGGATGTAGGTCGTACAATCAGGAGACCGAGCTGTCAAGAGGTAGTTACAAAACCCGAAGAAGGGGCAAGCTAATCTGCCATCAGTCAATGGGGAGTAAGCCACTAGAGAAATTAAGATGATGAAAGAAATAGCACGGCTGAAATTAAGCTTCAAATAAAAGCTTTAGGAGATGAGATTCATCCGGCGTGTCCAGGTTGGGGAGTGAGGGAGGGGCGGGAACACTCAAGAGACTGAGGTGGAACAGAGGAGAGATAACGAGACAAAGGAACAAATGCGAAGAGAAGGATGAATACACAGACTACAGAGGAAAAGATTAGGCTTATAATGAATAAAGAATATAAGGGGTGAGATGGTACTGAAGTAAAGGGATGGAAGGAGAAAGGGGGCTGACTGGATCATGGAAAAAGAGGTATGATGGTTTAAGAGAAAAGAGAAATGACAGAAGGATATAAGAGGGTGGAAAGACAGGCAGATTAAGAGATGTGATAGAGACAAAGGAGGGAAATGGAAGATATAAAACTGGAAGAATAAAAGAAAAGTAGGTGACATTGAAGTATATGAAAAAAAAAGTTGAGCTAGAGGTGTCACAAGAAACAAAGAATAGCGATATGGCTTGTGAAAGAAAGAAGGGTAGAGGAGAGAGAGTGAGAGAAGGTGGGGCTACAGATAGAGGGAAGAAAGGAGAGGTGAGAGATAAGGAGGGAGAGATACCACAAAAAGTTAACAGGGAAAGAAAGAATACGTCAGACTTTCAAACCTTAAGAGGGAGAGACAAATGAGAGTTTTCTGGAGGAAACAGAGATTTGTGGGCAGAGAAAGGTCAGGAGTTATAATAGTTGAAAGAGGGAGCGAAAGAACGAGAAAGGGGAGTTTACAAAACCAAACAAAGAAACGCAAGAAGAAGGACTGAGGGTGAGAAAGACAAAAGTAGTGCAAGAAAGAGAATACGAAAGGATGGGAAACCAGTGTCTTTGTATTTGAATGTCTGAGTTTGTGTGCCTGGGAAAGATATAGTGCAGGAATAGAATGGTACTGTGCAGTATATGTGTGTGATTAGTCCATGTACTGGGTTGATGTATGCCTGCAAGGAATACTTTACATGAGAGATGTTGTGCTGTGTAGTGCATGCACAATATGAGTATGAGGTGGGTGTATGTGTGTTTGCATGAAGTCCAATACATGAAGGGCGAAGTGTTGTGCAGCATGCACATGGTGAGGGTGTGTGCTGGCACTGTGGGTGTTTGTAAAGAGCACACCCTGGTGCAATACTGAAAAGCTACAGTACTGAGCAGTATGCATAGACTGAATGTGTGTGCTGAATGCACATGTATTTGTAGTGGAACAATGCAAGAGGTAGCAGTACTAGAGAGTAAATTTGCTGCAAATGTACACTGAGAACAATTGTGCATGCATGGTACATTACATGAAGGACCCTGGGTTTCATTTTGGGAAGCCAAGGCCTGCCTGGTAAAGACATGAGGAAGAGAGGAATCCCCCTGACAGATGTGTGCATTGCTGCATTCCTGTGAACTGCGTGGACACACACTAGAGGAAAGGAGGAAGAGACCCCGCTTTACAATTCAACAGATGCACTTTTATTCAGTGATACATCACAAGGAAGGAGCCTGGACACATATCAGGAAGGAGATTGGGCTGATAAAGTTACCATAAAGAGTAGGACTGGGAGCCTGGGATTAACACTTTGATGCACATATCACTGTGGCTGACATCCAGGTGTGATCTCTGGTCACACCCATCGCAGTGTCTTGCATGATTTAGAACGGAACCTTTCTGGCTCTCTGATGACTCCATACAAGTGTGATGTAATTTCTGGAATGGAATGGAATGAAAACTGGGTTTACAAAGTTGGAGTTCACAGGTACATGTAGTGGGATAAAGACGTGTGATTTACAGCTTCATGTGTGGTCTAATCATTCAGCGGGTACCAAGCTAAGGAGAACGCTAAACCCATGAACTGTGCTGTGGGTCAATCAGTTTCGGAGTCTTGCTGGTTGTGACAGATATCCTTTAAAAGAGAAAACACTGTACACTTCAAAAGAACGTAAAACATCTAATTCTAAATACAATTTTGGTGTCTGAAAATGAACTATAAGAGGAGATTAAGACCCCAAACTTGGTCATCTGCCAGTCAGTCAGATGGGTTGTGTGAGAAGGGGAAGCTCTACAAGACTTCTGCCTGTGACGGGACTGGGAGCAAAGGCCTGCTAGTCTCCCTGCTGGGTGAGGGGACATCATCAAGGACACGAAAATCACCTGTCCTGGAGCCTGCAACACCATCGCCTGCCTGCTTGCCAAGACCAGTTTGCCCTGTGAGAGAGAGGAGAGTGTTGGAGGAAGTGAGGTCCATCTGAGGAAGGTGGGAGGAGAATGGTAGCATACCAATTGAGCCATGTAAGGAACACAGTGAAGGAAGCGCCAGGTCCTCACCACCTAGTTGCGATGACCCAGAAGGGCCAGAGGGAACCACCGCTGAACCTATTGGGCCAAGAGTGTTGAAGACTTGTGTCCACTTTATTCTGTGACCTGTATGACAGGAGAACTGTTGTGTTGAGGATGATCACGCTGGAAAAGTCTGCGCTGAGATTGAGAGTATTACAGCAACCCTGTATGCCAGAAGGGGCTGCTGGTACCACTTTGGTCAAGAGTTTGGGTAGTTGCCGGGATGGAAAGATTGTGGCTGGGACCAGCGGGTCAAGCCTGCACACTTGACCTGCCCCTGATAGATTGCCCAAGAACTGCAACTGCACAGTTGGAAACATTGCACCCTCGCTGGGCTCCAGTCTGGAGCCACAGGATCGGATCCCCTCCCTAGTGCCCCCACCCCATGATGGGAAGATTGACTTACCTCATGTTTGCAGAGCAAGAGCAGCTCCGATCATTGGAATGAACTGGCAGCGCTGCTCAGAGGATGCACCTACTGGATGCTGCTCCATGAAACGGGATCAGCTTGTCTTTGCTGATCAGGATTAGGACTCTGGAGCGCCTGTGGATATGGGACTCACTGCACCTCTGAATGCTTCCATATCACCAGAACATGTAAGACTGGAACTGGGCCTGTGGCGCCTGGGAAGATTCGATATTAACAGTGCTGCAGCACCATAGACACTTTTAAGTACTTGCTAAGGAGTTCTAGGGGAACTCTTAAGTATGGCTTACTAGTACGTATTCCCTGGATGAGGAATGAGGAATAAACTCAACCGTGTTCGGAAAAACAGGGTGGGACAGTGATTTTTTTGGCTACTGCTTGATCCCCTACTTTCAGGAGATTGGGTTATTGCCTGTGAAAGTTGTTATTCCTTTGATTGTGTAGATTTAGAAATAAAATATTTAATTTTCTCATAAAAGTAAATATTGGACTGGGCACTGATTTATTGTTCGTACTGCATTCACTTTGAGTAATTAGTTGTGCTCACTTACCTGTATCTACACTTCACACTTATCCACCCATTCCCCACCCCCTGAGCGAGCCTTTGACTGCTTGTATATTGCTACTGCTGACAGTCAAGTACAGAAGGGGTGCTTGGCCCAGTTGCAAGGTTCCATATTAGGGCAGGCCCTGGGATATCAATATTAAAAGGCCTCAACCACTACTGCTGGGCCCAGTAGCCCCCGAGTGCCCCATGACTCTCTGAAAGGGTTTCTGACACACGCTAATAGAGAATTGAGGAGAAAGAAATGAAGGAGGTGTGTACATGAGAAAAGGTTGGCGCGGCTAGGAGCTTTTCAGTATTTGGTTGAGTTTTTGTAGTGAATCAGCCGAGTTTGTCCTGAGAGTCTTCGTAAAGGGATATTAGGTGGTATCTTTGAGTCAATGGTATCTCTTTATCTCAAGAACATAGCAGAACCCAGAAAATCCTTCCCTACCTTCTACCTGTCCCCTTTCTGTTTTCACTGGTCCAATCCTGGATAGGTGCCCAAAACCGGTAAGACTTTCTGGTAATGTTTAATGAATTTTCACACACAGGAAAGGTGTGATAATGTAGTAGCTCTTTATTGGAGCATCCAACCACCACAATAGCTAGATCCAACTGCTGTAGAACACTTAGATAGAACTTAGAATTGTGCATATACCAAAACAAAGCATAACCACTTAGGAACAGCAATCACATTGGGAAGATCATGGAATACAGGTAAGTATGACAAGCTTAGTAGTGAAATGCTAAGTGGAATGTTAAGAGCTTTAAAACTCAACACAACTCCATGCTATAACTTACCACATGCATCCCTTCCTTATAAAATAAAACAAACAAAAAAACTCAGTACATAACAAAATACTCAAACTTTCTTGACAACTTAATGTTTCATCTACGCTTAACCATTTCTGTTGATACAGTACTTGCAAAATTCTTTCACTTTCAACATGGTCATCAATTTTCTCCTTGAGTGATTCACTCTCGAAATCTGGTAGATCATACACATTGATGACTTTATTGTCAGATTGTATCTTAGCCAATCTAGTAATACTCCACCATGTGTTGTTTGTGAGTAAGGCAGATGTTTTTCCCATCTTAACTATTTTCCATATTTTAGAAAATTTAGAACTCCCTTTATGTACGTGACCAAGCAACTTCATTCTGACTCTATCCCCAACACATAATTTGGTTTGTTTTGGGACAAGCATTTCTTTTAGATGTAATATCTTTCACTTCAATATTGCTTTTGGCAGTGTCATACTTTTTTTTTTAATTGCAAACCTTTGTTTTAGAAAATAACCAACTAGGATTTAATTCTTGTCTAGGACTTCTTCACTTAAGAAATTCAAAAGGAGAAAAGTTGGCTGTACAATGTGGTGTACAATGATACGACCACAGTAAATTTGCCACATGCTTTTTTTAACATCAATGTGTGCTCTGGTAGTTAACTGAATACCTTTCACCAATGCTTTATTACATCTTTCTAACAAACTATTCATGTTTGGTGAGTATAAAGCAGTTTTGATAAGTCAAATACCTACAGTTCTAAATGTATCAATCATTTTACTGGAAGTAACTTATGTTCCATTATCTGAACTAATAGAATCAGGAAAACACTCTCTCTTAAAGGTACCTTGAAGAAATTCAATAACAGTATCTGTACTGGGTTATGAAATCCTTTTCACCTTCACCACTTCAAAAAATAGTCAATCAAAATAAATGTTTCCAAACCCAATACTTTCATAAGGTCCTAACAAATCAATAGATAGTTTCAACCAAGGTATCTCTAGAAAAGATGTCTGTATCTGAATAGATTGTTGTGTGTTTAAACCTTTGTCAGAATTTAAGCATATAGGACAATTTTTTACAAATGTAATAATATCCCCATTCTTGTAAGGCTACCAGAATAGTTCTGTAGCTTTTTTTGATAGTGCTTGTTTGGCCCAAATGGCCTAAATGAGCAACAGAAACAAGCTTGTTTCTAATTCCTGAAGATAGAACAAAACATCCTCCTTTTAACAAAAACGTAATTTCCCAAAAACAACTTATCCCTGACTTTGCAAAACACTGAAAGTTCTTTTGACAAGTGTCTCTCCAAATGCAATCCCATAACAATATACTCCTCAAGCTCTCTCGTAGTGTCATCAGTAGAAACAACATTCAACCATTTATCATCTGATAATACTTGTCCTACTAACAACACTACATCTTCCACTATAGCCACAACACATTCATCATGTCATTGTTCATCACTGGAAACTTGAACTTCACTTGCTAACCTAGATAAACAATCCACTCTCACATTTTCGTTTCCTGGCCAATACATGACCGTAAAAGTATACTCAGATAATTTGGCGGGGACCCTCACCAATGTGGAAGATGCCTTGCCCATCGCATGTTTAGAAAGTAATGAAATCAAAGGTTTATGGTCTGTTCTCAAATGGAAAGTCTTGTGAAACAAATACAATTTGAAATGTTCCACTGATCAAGTACACCCTAATGCCCCTCATTCTTTGGCAGAATATCTTGACTCAGCAACTGTCAGCAGTCTGGATACAAAAGTGACACTGAGTTCAACACCATCCTTGATTTGACTGTAAACAGAACCAAGACTAGTGGCACTAGCACCCACGTGTAATCAAATTTACAGCACTGTGTACAAATGAAAACAATAGTTTGGATTGGATAATTTCTGCCTTCAAAATATTGAATGCTGAAGTATGTTGTAGACCGCACTCAAATTTTGTTCCTTTCTTTGTTAATAGATGCACAATGTCCGCACATGTGTTAACAAACAAAGAATAATATTTGCATAGACCAAAAAATTACTTGAGCTTTTTCCTTGTCCACAGGAATATGCATGTTATGAACAAATTCATCAATTCCTTCTTGGTATAAATCCCCTTCTTGGTGATTGCGTGTCCCAAATATTCTACTTCTTGAAAAGAAATTGCACTTATCCAAACAAATGATCCTAACTTTTTCATTCAATGTACTTAATATTTTGCTTAGAATATTAAAATGTTGATCTGCCATTTCAGAGTACAATAGAATGCCATCCTGGAATGCTACCGTCAATATCCCTGACAAGACAAAAAATCAATTTCTGAAATATCAATGCGGCAGATGAAAGTCCAGATGGCATCCTGATGTATCTGAATGCCCCATCCAGCCTAATGAACGTAGTGATGTGTCTAGACTCAGTAGTTAACTCTTATTGATGGTAAGCCGCTCTAACACTAATCATAGAAAAATACCTAGCCCTTTCCAATTTAGTAAGTAGCTCATGTATCTCTGGCAAAAGAGAACAGTCAACTATGATTTGCTTATTAGCTGACCTCCAATCAATACACAGTCTGAGTTCACCATTTCTTTTAACAAGAACAATTGGAGATACCCATTCCAATCAGTTCACCAGCTCTATTATCCCTTCCTCACACATGTTCTTTAATATTTGAGGCAATTCATTGCAAACTGATAATGGTGCATGCTTTAATTTGTATTTGGTAGGAACAGCATATTGTTTTAATTGTATATGATGAGAAAAACATTTTACTTTCCCATGCTGTTGACAAAACAGACTTTTGCATTTCTGTAGAATATTTAAAAGTTGTTTTCACCATTCAGAACACTTTGGGGTCTCGTTACTTCTTCTGCTAAACATACTTGTACTTCAGTATTGTGATTATCATACTTCTCTTGATGTTGCCAACAAAATACTTGTAACCCATTGACTGCCACATACACCTTACCAATAATGGTTTTATGCTTGAAACTTATTTATGTCACAAAATAGCCCATTGTGTTAATTTCTTTCCTGCTAAACCTGCACAATCTCAGATCGGTAGGTTCCATTGTTTTGTTTTGCCAAATCTTCTGAAAGAAGGAATCAGGAATGATGGTATTTGGAGATGCTGAATCAACCATTACCCTTAATTTCCTACCATCAATATTGATTTCATACATTGTGGTATATATGTTTCTGTGTCCACTTCATCACTCACTTTTTAATTACCAACAGCCATATGAACACTCTTAACCTCATTGATGCAAGCCTTTTCCTCAGTACAAGACTCACTGTTAATACGATTACAAACTCCTTCAAACTCATCATTATGAACAGCATGTTCCTTAGAATTATGTTCACTGACACACAAAACCACTTTCAGGTGGAACATCATCCTTCAAACAATCCTTAAGCACACTGAACACTCTCCTGGCAGCACTTTGACATACCACACTGAAATGCCCAAATTTCCCACATTTAAAACACTCTTTTTCTTTAGTACGGCATGTTTTAAATTGTGCAGTATGTGTTTTTGATCCACAGCGGTTGCATTGTGCTTAAACATTCGCACCAACAATAGATGTATGATGTTTGTTAACTTTGTTTTTTTAGAACCCATTGGTTTGTTTGAGTTGTTGTTTTCATTGTCAAAGCACCCACATGCAACGAAGTCTTATCAACATTACATTAATGGCTTTTTAAAAAATGATTAATTGTTCTACACTCTTAGCAATGTCACTTCCTCCCTGCAATGTTGGATTGCTCTGATGCAAATGTTGTTCCTGAATTTTCTTATTGTAACATTGGATAATTAATAGATCTCTAATATATGTGTCAACTTGTGCTCCAAATGCGAAGCGCAATTACATACGAATCCACAGATCCATTCAACGGCTGAAGACATGTATAAAATGTAAACCTCTTCAACACTATGGGGGTCATTTTGACCTTGGCGGACGACGGAGGCCGTCCGCCAAGGTACCGCCGCTGAATGACCGCACCGCGGTCAAAAGACCGCGGCGGCCATTCAGACATTTCCTCTGGGCCGGCGGGCGCTCTCCAAAAGAGCGCCCGCCGGCCCAGAGGAAATGCCCCTGCAACGAGGACGCCGGCTCAGAATTGAGCTGGCGTAGTTGCAGGGGTGCGACGGGTGCAGTTGCACCCGTCGCGTATTTCAGTGTCTGCTTAGCAGACACTGAAATACTTTGCGGGGCCCTCTTACGGGGGCCCCTGCAGTGCCCATGCCATGGGCATGGGCACTGCAGGGGCCCCCAGGGGCCCCGCGGCACCCCCTACCGCCATCCTGTTCCTGGCGGGAGACCCGCCAGAAACAGGATGGCGGTAGGGGGTGTCAGAATACCCATGGCTGCGGAGCGCGCTCCGCAGCAATGGAGGATTCACAAGGGCAGTGGTAAACCGGCGGGAGACCGAGGGTTTACCCTTTCTGGCCGCGGCTGAACCGCCGCGGTCAGAATGCCCTCGGGAGCACCGCCAGCCTGTTGGCGGTGCTCCCGTGGTCGGTGACCCTGGCGGTCACCGGCCGCCAGGGTCAGAATGACCCCCTATGTGTGGTTCTTCACTAGACCTTTTTTAAGACTATCTAGAGCTTCTGAGAAACAATCGTGATCGCCTGCTTCTACACCTTGTGGTGGTGTCATTACAGGAAAGTGTTCAAAAAAATCTTACGCATCTAGGCCCATCAAATTTAAAAGTAAAGCTTTTTTCCTTGCTACTGGAAATGTAGTAGCATTAATGGCTAACGAATAATTCTTAAAATGTCTTTGCCATGTCACCCATTTCCTGCTGGACTGATTATGTCCATTTAAAAAGGCAGGTGGTGGATTTCCGCATGTAGTAGACATAACAATAATAAATATATAAATGGACCAATTTAAGAAAACTAAAATCAAAGGTTTGTAATAAGTTATAAAACTGTGCACTTCACCGTGGTGAACACAATAAATATCACCACTGTTCTCTTGTTCAATATATATGAGTAATGTGTTGTTATTGTATAAGCTTTGTATGTAGAAAAGGTGTGTGCATCAATGTGGTGAAGGCACTTATAAAACGTTATATACTGAGGAAAGATGCGCCCATCACTGTGTTGAATTAAATAATAAACGTTGTACACTTACACTGCTGTTGCTTTGATAAATGCACAGAAAGCATAAATAAATTCCTGCTGCTATGCGATTTCCAATGCTCCCAAGACGGCGGCTATGTTGATTAAGTGCGTATCATGCTACAAGCACAATACTCCCTGTTGACATGCACATGAGTCAGATGTTACATGCACTGTACTTCTAAAATGGCGCTGATGAGAGAGCTAGACCAGCAACTTCCTCTGAGACTCCAGCACAGAACATATAATGATGCTGTTTAACACTCACGAAGTGAGTGTCATCTCCTGTGCCAGTATCAGCCTTTTTTATGACAATCCATCAGAAATGGAAATTGTAGCACCAGAACTACTGCCTACAATCCCTGAAACAACCTCTAAACGTGACTTCGCAAAGGCGATCTGCCGTTGGTTCCTATGTCACTGTAAGCAACAGAGCAACTTAGATTGCCAGCTTTGCCTGAATGCTCCCTCTGGGTTCTTTCACCTCGTCACCAAATATGTGGCAATGTATAATGAATTTACACACACACAGGGAAGGTGCAATAATGTAGTCACTCTTAAGTGACGCATCCAGGCACCACATTAGTGAGATACATGAACCACAACAAGGCTTAGCCAATTAGGAACAAGGTAACAGCAATAATGTTGGGAAGATCATGGAAAACAAGTAGGTATGACAAGCTTAGTAGTGGAATGCTGAGAAGAATGTTAACAACTGTCAAACTCAACACATGCTCTAACTTACACTATAACTTACAACAGACCTATCTAGAGGTGCTGACAACTTTCGGTGCTCACCTCCGCCCTTAAATATTCCACTTCCCTTTCGTGCAGTCCATCACTCACATCATATTTCGTGCTTTGGCCTTCTCTTACCTATAAGTGCAGGGACACTCTTGTCTTGCTCATGACCTGGATTTGGCTTTGGGATCAGTCTCACTGCTTTGGTTTACTCACTGGTAATTGCATTTCACATGAATAGTTTGTTTAAGTGTGAGAGCCCACCATTTTCTTTCAGTAGCTAACATTCTAGGGCTGTAGCCGCATTAATCATGTGACTTCTTCTGAGAAGGCCATGACTTAGATGTCATCAGTAGCGAGGAGAACCTCCTACTGCTCTGTGTCCCAATTGGCTGGGGGACTAGGTCCCACTAAAACAATGTGGAATCTGTGGGCCTCTTCTGTCTGCAGATAAAATGCTCGTAAAGAAAACTCTTAGCGAAAACCAGGATGGGTCGTAGGCAATGGGCTTATGGTCAGTATAGGAAGCGCAGAAAAAAGAATTATGAAAATAGGAGAACCACAGAAAGAAAGACATGTAGAAAATATAAGCATGAGAGAGAAAGGTAAGAGAGAAAAGTATAAATGAGAGGATGAGAGAAAAACAGGTACATAGAAAGACGAAGGAATCAATGGGAGGAGTAAGGATACATGGAAGAAAGGAAGGAAAGGTGATTGCTTTTAAATAAAGGAAACCTTTTTTTTAATGCAGCCCAATTTCCTTAAAGGAAACGGGCTGCTTTAAAAATATATATTTGATTTAAAAGTTTCAGTTACAGTTGGTATGATTCCAGGGACCCAGAGCTACTCCATCTGAAGGTTTTACTGTAGTTCACAAAGGGGAAAGGTTCTTTTGCAGACATATTATCAACTCGGCTTGGGAGTCTGTAACTTTAATGGTTTGTGACTTGAATTCTGGTGGCAAACTATTTATACATATGTTATGAATTCACACTTTAGAAGGGATGCCCTCCCCCCATGCTCCTTTTAAATTTAATTTTGGTAACCATTTGGAATCCTATTTTAAGAGCAGCTGATTAAAGTTTACCAGCTCCTAACATTGGATTCGGGCAAAAGAAAAAACGATTTTGCTGTCCCAAACTCTCTGATTAAGCAAATCTTAGTGTTTGCAACTGGAAAATAGATTAGTACTTCTGGAACCAGGTTTCTTGGGACTGGCTGTCCTTTCACGTTGTTGTAGGATCTCTCCTGCCTTGTAAATCTCAATACAATACTTGCTTAATGGATTACCTGTGTCCTTTCTCTGGACACCACCTAGTCCAGTGCTTTCCTAGCACTTAGAAGAGGAAGTCTAGCCCATGACAACACTGATGATATGGCCGCAGTAAAGGAGACATGAAGTGTGAAAGAATGAATGACATAGAGCACGGTTTGTGTAGGATATCAAATAAGAAAGGAGGGAAAAAGTCAAGCAAGATGTCAAAGAAAGGAAAGAACAGGAAGGGGAGATTCAAAGCATGTGTTATAGAAGGTGGATCAGAAATGTGAGTGGTTAAAATGAATGAGAAGTCATAGAACAGCATAGAACAGGTTACAGAGAGAGAGAGAAGAGGTTAGAGCACGAAGTCCTTGTTGACAGGAATCACAGTAGACATTATCAAAAGTAAGTGAAAAGGGGTTATAGGTGAATAACAGAGAGACAGAAAGGGGGATATATTACACAATACAATACCACTTTCAGCTGTAACGAAAACTCAAACTACTCACTGATAGAGCCACCCACACACTCATTCCATTATAGATTTGAAACTCCCTATTCCAGTGTCAGTGCATCCTAGAACTAATATCTCTCTTCAGAGTTTCAATGTTTGTGTTTCCTCATTCCAGCATCAATGTCTGTAGCTTCCTGTCTCAGTGTCAGTGGTTGGTCTCTGTGCCTCATTGTCGGTCTGTTTCTAACTGCTCCAGTGCTAGTGATTTGGTCTCTCTCACCCACTGTAAGTCTGTTTTTCACAGCTGCAGTGTCAGTGTTTGTGTCTCTCTGCCCGGCTCTCAGTCTGCATGGGTTGGTCAGTATGATTGGGGGTGTGTGAGCCAATAGCGTAACAAAAGTTAAAGATGCCCTCTTGCAAAGTACCTGTAGTCAGTCCCTTACCCCTGGACTCAGTCGGAGGTCTGTCGCCCGTGCACAGTGTACTGTGCTGAGGGGACCCCCTGTAGCTCAGCCCTCCTCCCCCCGCACCGCAGGGGCTGCGGGGCCTAAGTTACATCCCTGGTGTGAGCTTCAGATTTTCCGACAATCAGACTGGCATATAATGTTAAATATATTATACAACAAGCAGGGTGCATGAGAGGGGCAGTGGAAAGGGAAACGAATGCGGATTGGTAGGAGTACTAAGAGAGGAAACACAATATATGGTAAAATATCCAATATTTTTTAGGACTTTCAGGGTAGAGAGTGAGTGTATGTGTGTGTTTTGTGTGAGTGTGTGAAAACATTCCTGCTGAAATCCAACTAACATCTCTCACTACCCAAGTGAATACACCTGTACCCAACTATTTGTCAGAAAATAGATTTATTAGGAGGGGTGTAGCAACCAAGACACCCCCCCCCAAGCTACACCCCTATCAGTCTGTTTCTCACTGCTACAGTGTCAGTGGTTTGATATATTTGCCGTACTGTTGGTCATTTTTTTTACTGTTCCAGTGCCAGTGGTTTGGTCCCTTTGCCTCACTGCCCATCTGTTTCTCACTTGTCAAGTGGCAATGTTTATGTTTCTCTGCTTCACTGTCAGTCTGTTTCTCACTGTTCTAGTGTCAGTGTTTGTGTCTCACTATTCCAGTGTCTTCCTCTGTAAGTGTCAGAGTGTTAGTGTTCTCATTTCCGAGTGTCAGTGTTTCTGTTTTTCTATCCTACTGCCCATCTGTTTCTCACTATTCCAGAGTCAGTGTTCTTGTCTCTCTGTCCCAGTGACAGTGGTTTAAACTCTCTTCCCCACTGTCAGTCTGTTTCTTACTATCCAGTTTCAGTGTTTGTGTCTCTCTATCTCAATGTCTCCCTTTCTCAGTGGTAGGGTGTTAGTGTTCTCGTTCCCCAATGTCAGTGTTTGTGTCTCTCTGCTCCACTGCCTACCTGTTTCTCGCTGTTCCAGTGTCAGTGTTTGTGCCATCCTATATCAGTGTCTCCCTTTCTAAGTTTCAGGGTGTTAGTAGTCTCCTCCTCCAATGGCAGTGTTTATGTCTCTCTTCCAGATCATCTGCCTGTTTCTCACTGTTCCATGTGTCAGTGTTTGTGTCTCTTTGTCTCAGTGTCTCCCTTTCTCAGTGTCAGGGTGTTAGTGTTCTCCTTCCCCAGTGTCAGTGTTTGTGTCGCTCTTCCACACTATCCATCTGTTTCTCGCTGTTCCAGTGTCAGTGTTTGTGCCATTCTATTTCAGTATCTCCCTTTCTAAGTTTCAGGGTGTTAGTAGTCTCCTTCTCCAGTGCGAGTGTGTTAGAAAGGGGGTCTCTAGTTGGCAGTCAGTTTACACCGTGTCCAAGTAGGGACCCGCACTCTAGTCAAGGTAAGGGAGATAAACAGCTCAGATAACCCCTGCTCACCCGCTTGGTAGCTTCACACAAGCAGTCGGGGTTATCACAGAGGCAATGTGTAAAGTATTTGTATCAACACACACTGTAACACAGGGACAACACCACAAAAGTACTCCACACCAGTTTAGAAAAATAGCAAATGATTCTCTAAATCAAACAAGACCAAAACGACAAAAATTCAACACACACAAGAAAAGATATGGATTCTTAAAGTAAAAAGAGTTTTAGTCCATAGAAATCCATAGATGCTTTGTTTTAGCATAAAGTACCTGGTATGCGTCAAAAATAAAACCGCATGGACGAACGTGCGTCAAAATAGCAAGCGATGCGTGGATTCCTTATTCACAAGTGAGACCGTGCGTGGATTTTTTCTCCGCCGGGCAGGCAATGCGCCAATTCTTTCCTCGCAGGGAAGTGATGTGTCGATTTCCGGACAAGAAGCCTCAGGTCCGTGGGGTGATGTTGAAGATTTTGACGCCCAAGGTCGATGAGTGAAGGGTCCGCGTTGAGAACAGGCACTGCGTCAACTCTCCAGCAACGAGGCAGGTGCTATGTTGAATTTTCAACCGGGCTGCGTCGATTTTTCTGATGCGCACACAGCAGTGGATGGATTTTCTCCCGCAAGTTACCAGCTTTCACTTCTAAGTGCCCAGGGACTGGATTTGGCACCACTTAGGGAGTCAGGACTCTCAGCAGAAGAGCCCAGGCACTGGCAAATTAAGTCTTTGATGTCCCTGAGACTTCAGAACAGGGTGCAAGCTCAGTCCAAGCCCTTGGAGAAAGTTCACAAGCAGGTTTTCAGAAAGCAAAGTCCAGTCCTTTCCCTCTTAAGGCAGAAGCAGCAGGGGGCCAGCACAGCAAAGCAACAGGCAGAGTGGCAGGTTCACCTCAAGCATCAAGCTCTTCTCCTTGGCAGAGGTTTCTCTTGGTCCAGAAGTAAATTAAATGTCTGGGGGTTTGGGTCCACTACTTATACTCCTTTCTGCCTTTGAAGTAGGCAAACTTCAAAAGAAAGTCTCTCGTTCATAAGATCCTGCCGTGCCCAGACCTGGTCCCAGACACACTCCGGGGGTTGGAGACTGCATTGTGTGAGGTCAGGCACAGCCTTTCTAGGTGCAGGTGTCAGCTCCTCCCTCCCCACTCTAGCCCAGGAAGACTCATCAGGATATGCAGGACACACCTCAGCTCCCTTTGTGTCACTGTCTAGATGAAATGTGTTAGACCTGACAGCAGTAGGGTGGTCACCCCTAACTTTTTGCCTGCCTCCCTCCACTTTTTGGACATTGTTTTTGCTGGTTTTAAGACTCTGCGCACTTTAGCACTGCCAACCAGTGCTAAAGTGCATATGCTCTCTCCCTTTAAACATGGTAACATCGGATCATACCCAACTGGACTATTTAATGTACTTATAAGTCCCCAGTAGAGTGCACTATGTGTGCCCAGGACTGCAGATTAAATGCTACTAGTGGGCCTGCAGCACTGATTGTGCCACCCACTTAAGTAGCCCCTTAACCTTGTCTCAGACCTGCCATTGCAAGGCCTGTGTGTGCAGTTTCACTGCCATTTCGACTTGGCATTTAAAAGTACTTGCCAAGCCTAAAACTCTCCTTTTTCTACATATGAGACACCCCCAAGGTATGCCCTAGGTAGCCCATAGGGCAGGGTGCTGTGTAGGCAAAAGGCAGGACATGTACCTATGTAGTTTATATGTCCTGGTAGTGTAAAACTCCTAAATTTGTTTTTACACTGCTGTGAGGCCTGCTCCCTTCATAGGCTAACATTGGGGCTGCCCTCATACATTGTTTGAGTGGTAGCTACTGATCTGAAAGGAGTAGGAAGGTCATATTTAGTATGGCCAGAATTGTGACATTAAATCCTGCTGACTGGTGAAGTTGAATTTAATATTACTATTTTAGAAATGCCACCTTTTAGAAAGTGAGCATTTCTCTGCACTTAAATCTTTCTGTGCCTTACAATCCACGTCTGGCTGGGTTTAGTTGACAGCTCCTTGTGCATTCACTCAGACACACCCCAAACACAGGGTACTCAGCATCACTTGCATACATCTGCATTCTGAATGGGTCTTACTGAGCTGAGAGGGTGGAGGGCCTGCTCTCACACAAAGGACTGCCACACCCCCTCCTGGGACCCTGGCAGATAGAATTGAACTGAAAGGGGACCTTGTGCACTTCCAAGCCACACTTTGAAGTCTCCCCCACTTCAAAGGCACATTTGGGTATATAAACAAGGCCTGTGCCTCTACCAACTCAGACACTTCCTGGAGAAGAAACTTGTAACCAGAACCTGCATCCTGCCAAGAAGAACTGCCTGGATGCCCAAAGGACTCACCTGACTGCTTTCTGTGAAGGACTGCTGCCTTGCTGTTGCCCTGCTGTCTTGCTGCTCTCTGGCTGAGGTGAAGAAGTGTTCTCCAAGGGCTTGGATAGAGCTTGCCTCCTGTTCCCTGAAGTCTCAGGACCAAAAAGACTTCATCTCTTCAAGAAGGACTCCTTGTGCGGTGAAATTTGACGCACAGGCTGCCAGAAACGACGCACAGCCTGCACCGTGGTGACATTTTCCCCACACGCCGAACCGGAATGACGCAGCCTGACTTCGCAACGAGAAGATCGACGCAGCGCCAACGTAGCGACCGGAAATCTGATGCACGGCCCACTGGATCGAAGCACAGCCAAGCCGGAACGACCCAGCCCGACTTCCAGAGAGGAATCGACACAGCGCCTGCCGTGCGGTATAAAATTTGACACAATGCCCACCGGATTGACGCAGCTCCTGTGACTTCATCCTGCCAGCACAGGAAATCCACACACTGTCATTGGGGCGTCTAAAAACCCCGCAACCCCTAGAGGATCCAAGCACTGGAAATCGACGCACAGCCATCCCTGCGTGGAAACTAAACAATGCATCGCTGTGTGCGGCCTGAGAAATCGACGCACACCCCTTTGTTTCCATGCTTCTCCTCCTCTGCGGTTCTTTGCAGAGAGTTTTCATGTGAACCAGGTACTTTGTGCTTGAAAGAGACTTTGTTTACTTTTAAAAAACTTCAGACTCTTTATATCACTTTTCAGTGATATCTCAACATCTATTTATTGCATTTTAATCGTTTTGACCTGCATCTTATCAGATAAATATTATATGTGTTTCTACACACTGTGTGGTATATTTTTGTGATGCCATATGGTGGTATTGTATGACTCGTTGCACAAATACTTTGCACATTGCCTTCTAAGTTAAGCCTGACTGCTCAGTGCCACGCTACCAGAGGGTGGGCACAGGATAATTTGGATTGTGTGTGACTTACCCTGACTAGAGTGAGGGTCTTTGCTTGGACAGAGGGTAACCTGACTGCCAATCAAAGACCCCATTTCTAACAGAATTCACAAACAACTCAACTATCAGTCTGACCCAGACATGGATTCGACACGCAGGCAGAGGCTTAGAATGATTACGCAAGAAAATGCCCACTTTCTAAAAGTGGCATTTTCAAAACAGATAATCTAAAAAACAACTCTACCACAATATGTATTTATAAATTGTGACTTTAGAGACCCTAAACTCCGCATCTCTATCTGCTCCCAATGGGAAACTGCACTTAAAAGATATTTGAAGGCAGTCCCTATGTTAACATATGGGAGAGATAGGCCTTGCAATAGTGAAAAACGACTTTGGCAGTATTTCACTATCAGGACAGGTAAAACACACAAGTACATGTCCTAACTTTTAAATACACTTTACCCTGCCCATGGGACTACAGTAGGCCTACCTTAGGGGTGATGTACATGTAGTAAAAGGGAAGGTTTGGGCCTGGCAAGTGGGTTCACTTGGTAGGTCGAATTGGCAGTGCAAAAATGCACACACAGACACTGCGGTGGCAAGTCTGAGACATGTTTACAGGGCTACTCATGTGGGTGGCACATTCAGTGCTGCAGGCCCACTAGTAGCATTTGATTTACAGGTCCTGGGCACACATAGTGCACTTTACTAGGGACTTACCAGTAAATCAAATGTGCCAATTAACCCAATTACCAATATCTTTTAGACAGGGAGCACCTGCCCTTTAGCACTGGTTATCAGTGGTAAAGTACCCAGATTATCAAAACCAGCAAAAACGAATTACAGCACAGGATCCGAAAACAGGGGATCAGAAGCAAAAAGTATAGGGAAACCACACCAAGAGCTGCCAGGTCAAACAGAGTGTTTGTGTCTCGGACGCAGAATCCATGTTCCCGTGCTTCAGCACAAGTGTGAATGATGTTGGTTTTAGTGCTAGTTCTGATGCTGGTATGGGGGCATTTTATAGGTGCTGATGCAGGTGCGGTTGCAGAACAATCTGCTTCTGCAGGTGACAGTGCCAGTTTCGCATATGTTATGCATATGGAGCCTGTGTGGTGCAACCAGGCCTTGAGTAAGGGGTTATGGGATAGGAGGTCCTAGTACATCCGTGGGTCTAGCCACGTGGTTTCCCAAATGCAGACAAAGGCAGAGAGGAGCCTACCAGGTTACTACCTCAAGCAGGATCATGGGCAGACTAGATGAGGCTGGTGAACGCCATCTACCACTAAAATTTTAATCTGTGTGTTCACAGAGCTTGGATCCAGTGCCTTACGTTTTCTCTTTCTTCGGTAGTATATTTATGAATCTAATCCGATTCATAAAGAATTCAGTAGTACTGCTGTAATCTAGAATAGGCGGATTTTCTGTAGGGTGGAATATCCACGTGGTAATGATGCAAATATTTGCATTTGAACATACCAATTTATCTTCTCCTCTTGGAAAACAACAACCCTGGACACAATAAAAACAAGGTTAAAAAAAGCACATTTAGAACGTTTTATTAAAAAAAAAATCCGGGGTGCTGATTGTAATGTTCAACTTCGGTAGCAGCAAACTGGCTATTTCTGCAATTGCAATGAGTGCTCTCGGGCAAAGGCCCGCATTTCATGTTTCAGGTAAATCCTGATCTACCCATTAACTTTCAGGGGGATCACAAACTGTGCGGGAAAACCTGCACTGTCGAGTTTTTTCCCCCATGCTTTTTTTGCTTTGTAAAAACAGCTAGAATTTATCTGGGGGTGGGAGGGGGGGATAATTTCGGAAGCAGGTGAAATCGTGCAGACGTCTGTGTGTAAGCACCCACCCATGCAGTTCTGCCCCATTCATCAGGGTGAACCTCACAATAGTGCGTAATTCGGGGGCCGTTAACTGTCTCACCCCGTGGTATCGGTAATTGCTGGTACGGTGTCATGAAAGCGGTTTTCTCGCGCTTGTCATTAGAGTTGTTATTATTTGTACACCAGATGGACTGCGACAGCGTATGTTTTCTACCCAAAGACAGTCAGACAGCTCTCCCTTAAGGCAAGCATCACAGGCATCACGATCCGCGTGCAGGACACAGAGAACGAAATGAGACTTGTATGTTGTGCTAGCTGATTGGCTGAGGAGGAAAGGACAGTGATTGTGCCAGGGTGATGCTGACCCTTCTGTGCACAGGCTCTCTGAATTTTGCTGCCGACTCTGGGGCACAGACCCCAAGAATATGACAGGTATATGGAGGACGCCTTCTCCTCACCTTCATCATTGTGACTCTCGCACAGCCACTGCGTTCCTCGAACCCATTTAATCAAACTCCTCACATCGCGCACAGCATCAGAGAAGGTGGAAAGGCAAAATTAATATGCAAATCTGCTGGGCGCCTGCTCGGAAGAGATAGGAAGGAGGTCACCCAAGCTGCACAGACCGTAGCGACGAGCGGCAAGCACGCTAAACCCTGGCTTTTATTGAAGGGGCTGCAGGTTTTCCCGCCAAGACGTGCACCGTTAACACTGCAGGGGACGCGCACGACCTGCGCCTTTCCTCGCCCTAGCAGTGCAGTGGGAAATATATCTGTGACCCGAGTTAGGGTTTGACCTGTTAAAGAATTACCACCTCGATTGCAGGAAGTTTCTTCTCCCCTACACCGGAGATATAGGCTTTGATTGCGAGTTGGTCGTTATATTCCCATCTGTGCAAATGCGCATAAACACATAAACTGGAATTATGAGTAGCCACGCGCTAAATACCTCAACATCATTCAATTTCGGCAGGTCAAACCTCCTGAAAGTTAACATGGCGAAAGCAGACGATTTATCGTACAGTAATCTCCGCCTTAGACTATCAGAAATGTAGCAGATCTCCTGCCTGTTGTATAACACGTGTATTACAGGGTACCCAGTCCCCCCAAACCTACACAAGGCCCTAGACATTCGCGCCATTGTGGTCAATATTCTGCAGGCCACAAGGGGTACAAAAAATATTTTCACAATATAGGAACATAATGAAAACAAGCCTCTTATTAGGATGTAGACATCCTCCTCTTCAACACTCTGGGCCCATGATTTGTTCTACAGCATTTCATCAAAAATATTGCTTTCTGCAACTTGGCCCATGCCAAGTGGTTGACCTTAACACTTGACCTTTGCACTTGTATTCTTTCCTCCTAATCCAAGCAAAGCTCCTTGGCTAACAAGTAAAGTGAATATGATTCCATACATCACCCTCTGCCACACACGAGGAATGTGTGAACTGTCATAAATGCAGTGTGTGATGTTTAATGGTTGTGTCCACCCACTCTTACCCATCACATCCTAAATAAGCATGCTCTTGAACCTTTTCACTCAAGCACAAATTGGATGGCTCATAAACGTTTCTATATTGAGGACATTTGTAGAAGAAAATACATATTATTGTTCAATGCACAGGAGTTGTGGAGGAGAGCTGACGACCCAGGAATAATCACCTGGAACCCATTTGGGACTGATGGAAGTTCTGATACATATAATCCAGGCCAAGATCAATAATGTAATGACAACACGAATACGTGTCAAATTGTTTTTTGTATCCCTACACATGCAATGCACAGCAACGAACATGAAGGGCTACAGAATAAAACCTTACACTGGGCTACTTTCATGTGTTCATCTGGCAAATGAAGTATCTTTACTTTTCCACTGTTTGGTTTGACTTTTGTCTACTTTCCGCAAGGTTTGGTGAAATATATTTTGGTGCAAAAATCCACCAAATTGTAGGTGGACTTTGCATTGTAAATTCGGCATAATTTTCCACAAGCTCTTTCAGTGGACTTACGACTAATTCATGGAAAAAAATGCTGCTAGGTGGGCAAAGATTTCCCGATGTATTTTTTGCAAATTTCTGGTGTCACGTAATTAGTAGACATTTTACCTCTGGTGCAAACAGAAACCGTGCCTGTTTGCACCCTCCACTTTTGCTGTTATATAAAACTAAAGTTCCCGGGCAAGAGGTGCATTTAAAACTGTAGCTGCTTAATGCTTAAAAGACCCTAAGAGAAGAATAAAGGTGGCACCTGAAAGTGACCTTTTTACTGACGAGCCAATCAAACCGCTAATGCCTGGAACTGCACAGATGGGCCATTACCAACAGTCTGCATTCTGTCAGGAGTGGGGTCTGGGGCATGCAGTTTGACTGGCCTTAGCCCCGATATCCCACAGTCCAGATGAGTGGGACAGGCCAGGTCCTGAGGCAGACCGTGACATGGTGAGGGGTCTGCAAAATTAAACAAAAATGCTTTTCTGTAAGTATGCAAAGTTTCTGAAAAATTACACAAAATAATGCAAAATTACACAAAACGCAAAGTCGGAATTTGGTGCTATATTTTAGTCTGAAGGTACCCTCAGTCCAATTTGGATGCAAGACTGCATTTCACGGCAAGCTCTAAAAAAGTGCGAAAAACACAAGCACCACAACCAACAGCTGTTTGCGTTCTGTTCATTCGCAGTTTGTTCCCATGCACTCACACTACACGCTTGCATGAATGGCACATAATTACTCAATGTGAAACAATAATGTAATTTTACGAATTTCCTTTTTATGTTGCGATTTCGAGTACTGTGTTTTTTTTCCGCTCAAATACGTGATGCCTGAAATGGAAGTCAAAGCTATGAAAAAAATAAAAAATGCCCCTGACACACTGGGAGATAACGCTCAATGTTCCAGGGACAGTGATTTTTTTTTGTTTGTTTTATTAAAAACAAGCACCAACTCTGGAAATTTGTCATTAACAAAAAAAATCCACAATTCTGTTATACCACCATGACATGGCACGCCAGTCAACATTCTGCCATTTTGCTAAAAGTGCTTCTCTTGTGTTCTTGTGTCCCTGAGACAATGTTTGGTGAAAAATCCACACCTGTCCTGTGGGTATCTTTAAATAAAGTGAGAGGGATGCTGTGGGGCCAGAAAATTGAAATACAGACTTAAATGAATAGGGCAATTCAGCATGATCAGGAGGCAGGTTGTGCTTTAAGGAGTGAGACATGTTCCTGTTTCCTCCTTGAGCTCTCTGAACTACCTTAAGTGCTCGTCTGGTTCTCTGCACAGACTGTCACAGTGGGTCTCGTTGATTTTCTTTGATTTTCTTTGCTTGGACATTTGATTTGACCTTTCAGTGTCTGGCATGTGACCAGACCACTGTGCTTGCTTCTAAATTATAATTTGTGGTCTGCAGTTGCCACCACTTCACTTCCTGTCTCTCATGGTCTTTCTGGTCTGTTCCAATTGTTCTCCCAGGAGCCATTCTTTACAATTTTCTTATTTGACTTATATTCATTGACAGATAAATGCTAACCTCTCCATGAGTTCATCTCCAGGCAGAGGCTCATTGGGAACTTTAACCTAAATCATAGAGCGGGACGTGCTCTCCTGTTACCTAGCGCATGGAGGCACTGGCGTAACAATAGTACCCGCAGGCCCTGCAGTGCCCCGAGCTCCAGGGGACCCCCTCAGCACAGTAAACTGTGCACGGGCTGCAGGCCCCTGCCTAAGAGCTCCTGACTGGGTCGAAGGGGGCCCCCTCGATGTACTTTACAAGGGGGCCCGTCAAGTTTCGTTACACCACTGCGTGGAGGTGGCAGTTGCCATCACTTTTTCCAGGGAGGTCCATTTACTTCTTCGAGATGATTTGTGACAACACTGCATGAAAAGCAAGTATATTGGGTAATATTATGAGGAAGGTTAGTTCCACAAATATTTACAGCTTTTACAATTGGTTATTACAAGCAGCATCATACTGACAAAGTCCACTAGGGTGAAACGCATCTACAGGGTGCCTTTGTGTCTAGTGTGGACTGCATGCTACAGTAGGGTGATATTTTTGTAAACAATACTTAAAATGCTATATTTTTGTCAGATAATATTTAGGAAACCATATTCTGGTACCACACCATAGGGTGCTCACACTAGGAGGACCCCATGTTTCCAGTCCCAGCTGTTCCTTTAACAAAGCAGTGAATTCTAAAAGCTGTAGTCTTTTTTAAGGTCTGCTGACCAACTAAGACTGAAACACCTGATAAGAATGAATTGTAAAAGGAAAACTAAGGACTGAAAAAAGGTCTAGGTCTGGATGGAATTTAAATTGCACAAGTGATATTGGGTAATTTAGGACTACACGAAATGCACTAAATTTCTCAATATTTAGCATTTTGCACCTTTGCATGTTGTTTGCTCACAGGAAATGCAATTGTGACATTTTCATTGGGTGTTTTTGAAATAGTGTACTTTTTCATGAACTTTTGTGGCATTCCAAAAGAGTAAAACGTGCTTTGCCGGTATCTAGCTGTACTTGTTTCTGGTTCAAGCAGAAAATGTCTCTCTCTCTCTCTAGGAGACACAAACGAGTGTCCCTTGTGCAAAATTATGTAAAATTGAGCAAACAACATTATGAGAATTTTGGGGCATTTCACGTAATTGAAAACTCAGGAATTACCGAAATGTCATGACGTAATTAAAATACAACCCAGCTTTATTTGCTGCTCAAAGTAGTCTTCTATCGCTATCTTGAACTGACTTTTTAACGCGAGGTATCATTCCCTGGCATGAAAAACCTCACACAAGACATTTGCACACCAGAATTAATTCCAAAAATGTATTTTGCGAAATGCTTATGAAATATCTCAAAATTTCACAAACATACGTGACTTTTCCGGTCTCTAGTTTAGCAGGGACATGGAAACAGAGAGTCACCTGTTGGGCGGGGCACGGGCTTAGAGGCCATGGTAGAGGTGGACTCATTTGCAAGACTGAGCTCTTTCTGTAATCATTCTGATAAGCTAACGTTATGGAAACCCCGTCATGGGGACTCCTGGTGGGTCTAGTGTGTTAATCCAATCATTTCCTTCCCGTTTGTTGTTGTTTCTTGGCTACCGCATGGCGCATTATGCAGAGAGAATGTTTCCAATTCTCTCCTGATAAGAGTCGGTGTCACGCTAGGTGAATGTCTCAAACATCAGTCTGTATTTCACAAGCACTCATCCTTTCCCTCTGCCTTCCTCGTATATTCCTTATTGGAGCCCTCCAGAAACTGCGGCCAGTTTGAAGCGTAATGGCAGATCGTGAGCTCGAATAAATCTGTATAGCTCTGCTTTTCATTAAGGAATATATTAAAATGTACAGTGCCTAGTACTCAAAGTTGCCCTCTCCCAAAAGAACGCAGCGCAGTCTTCGAGGCAGGGAGCGGTAGAGGGCAGTCCAAGGTCGATGGTCCCACACAGCAGTGCTGAGAAGTGTTGAACAGATATGGAGAGTGTACATTTGTCTCGCCTGGAGCCTCCTGACGTCTGTGCCTGCCTTGTTATCAACTTCTTCTGAGATTTACAATTTCTCTGTAATTTTTGCACGTGCTGTATGACTTTTTTAGATATAAATGTCCGTTGGTTTCACCAGGGTGACAACGGTGTCCTGCTTTCTCTTTCGTTGCTATGTGAGTCAAAGGTCACGTGATGTCACTTCGTGTGATGTGATGAGGCGGTCTAAGGGTTTATCATGTTACTTCCAATATTCTTATGGTATTGGTTAGGTAATGTCAGTGTGGCAGGTGAGCGGCCTAAAGGGTGGGACAGGAGTAAGAAGTCCTGGTTTGTGAACCACAACCACACAAGTGACATAACCACAAAAAACAGAACCTGCCCCAAAGACCACCAATGCATCTGATACGACATCAGGTAAGACTCACTTACATCAAAATAAACACATTCACAGTCTCTCACAAGAACTCACGCACTCACAGATAAAGCACATTCCCAAAGCAGACATACCATAGCCGCCCACACGTCCTTATAGTATAAGATTCACTGTCCAACATCCATACATTCACTGCTATACATGCACATATACCAACACCGAGCCACATGCAATCCAAAATACAATCACACTTACATAAATACCACAGAGAGCAATTCACGTCTGCCTTGTTGCATCTCTTTCAGAGACACACGCAATAATACACCATCAGAATATGCACCTACATACATGCCCATGCAAATCTGCACATGAGGAGAGGCCAAAGTGAAATGCTCCATGAGTATAGATGGCTAAAGTCAATAAAGTTTACATTTTCTGAAGTACACGTTTTCGCCTTTGTGTGCAGTGAAAAGTCACTATACTTACCTCATTCCTTGCAGTCTGCTGTCCTTCCCAGATGGGACTTCAGATTGTTTTCTGCTGTCATTTTGAAATGCCCTTGTCCTGACAGCCCCCAGATACCATCTGTTCTGAGCATAGGGGGTTAGATGGCAGGACTGCAATGGCACAAATCAGAATCATGGGCAGTCAATCAATCAATCAAAAAAATGTGTAGAGCGCGCTACTCACCCGTGAGGTTCTCAAGGCACTGGGGGGGGGTTGAGGGGCAGGGAGGGTCACTGATCGAACAACCATGTCTTGAGGTTCTTTCTGAAGAGCAGGAGGTCTTTGGTTTTGCGAAGGTTGGTGGGGAGGGAGCTCCAGGTTTTGGGGGCGAGGTAGGAGAAGGACCTGCCTCCTGTGGTGGTGCGTTGGATGCGGGGACTGTGGCTAGGGCGAGGTCGGCTGATCAGAGGTTGCATGTGGGAGTGTGGAAGTTCACTCTTTCGTTGAGGTAGGTTGGGCCGGTGTTGTGGAGGGATTTGTGTGCGTGGATGAGGATCCTGAATGTGATTCTCTTGTCTATGGGGAGCCAGTGAAGGGATTTCAGGTGTGGTGAGATTCGTTCGTGACGGGGGAGGCCAAGGACGAGGCGTGCAGGTGTGTTCTGGATTCTCTGGAGTTTGCGTTTGAGTTTGAGTGTGGTGCCGGCATAGAGGGCATTACTGTAGTCCAGTCTGCTGCTGATGAGTGCATGGGTGACTGTATTCCTGGTTTCTGGGGGAATCCATTTGAAGGATTTTTTTAGAGTGTGGAGTGTGTGGAAGCAGGAGGAGGTTAGAGCATTGATTTGCTGTGTCATGGAGAGGGAGGGGTCCAGGATGATGCCGAGGTTGCGTGCGTGGTTTGTGGGGGTGGGTGCGGGGCCTAGGGAGGTGGGCCACCAGGAGTTGTCCCATGTGGTTTTGTTGGGCTGTGCAGCACCCTTGTCAGGGGTGTGGTTGTGGGTAAGCAGAACGTGGACACATATGAGCAGGTATTTTTTTTCATTGGAGGGTAAGAAAAAAAAAGAAAACATACCGAGATAGTTGTGTCATCCCTTGGCTTGTCTCCGCAGTCACTGTTTCTGAGGTGAGGGGGTGCTTGTGGCTCAGTGTGCGCAGCCCCCGTCTTCTAAGGTTTACACAGTTGGTGAGCGGGCTGCGGGTATCGGAGAGTGTGTGGCCTGACTCAGCTCCAGCAATTTTTATCTGGATGGGCCAAGGGTGCATTTGAGTGGGCCACAGCAGCCCAGTTTTTGTCACGTCTGGAGGTAGCCTACAAGCCACAGATTACATCATATCTACTTGCAAACAGAAGCCTTGACACAAACGATTCTCAGTCTATACAAAGCATGCAGATGGTAGGCTGGTGGTAAGTTGAGCTATGGTTAATTTTAGGGTTTGGGTCGATAATGGTAAATTGAGCTGATTGTAACTTTAGGGTTTTGGGCATTGCAGTAGCAAAGGGATGTATGGGCTATTTTAGGGTTAAGGGGTTGTGGGGTGAGTAGTGGTAAAGGGATGTAAGCCCTTTGTGTAATGTAGTCTTAGTTTTCTTCAATCAAGTTCATTAGACAAAAGCAGAATATCACCGATTTGTTAGTTTAAAGTGTAGGTCTGGAAACAATGTCCGTCATTACATGTAAGGAAGTTGTTATCCTATACACAGGGGAATGTTTCTGGTACCTCCAGAATGCTTCCGAAATGAAATGGGGGCCTCGACAGAACTGATTGAATTGGGATTGAAATCATCAACCCTCCAGGCTGCAATCCCCTTGTCCTTTGTACAGACATTTTGGGTCGCCAAATTACATTAAATTGTTAAAACCTAGTTTCTACCACCTTAGACAACCAAGTAAAAGGAATAGGCAAAGTAGGCAAGAGTTGGGTAACAGCAAAACTCTATAAGAACTGCTGGGAAAGCAGTGACTCAAAAAGTGAATATGTACAGAAGAAAATCCTTGAGATCCAACATTAAGGGCCCAAAAGAAGTGAGTGAACCCAGAGTAACCACAGTCTACCTCCAAAGAGCTACTATCCCATGAAATTAAGGATGCTATTAAATCATAATTTCCAGATGAGGCCCCTCAACAAGATGTCTCCTTTCATCCCAGACAGACTGGAAGCTGGTTGCAGGCAAAGAATCACACATGGTAGCTCACTCTAGGTTAATCTCTCCTTTAGCCTATTAATGCAACTACACAAAACTTGCATGGATGCTGGCAGTGGAGCACAAAACCACAAACTGGCTACCCGGTGGGCCTACATCAACTTTAGGGTGTTTGCCTCTTTCAGAGGAGTTGGTTGCCACTTACAGCAGGAGATCAAATCCTGTGCTTCTAAGCAGGAGCAACACTCTTCCTTCTAGATTCGAGTAACCATCCCGACATTCAACTACATACAAATGGTGGCCACTGATACTACATTACATGATCTGTGCATTTCCTCCAATCAGAGTCGAATAAAGCTGATAACACTTTTCTGTTCCACTTATGACTGTGTGTCAACCATTTCATTGATAGTTTCCAATTTTCCAGTGCAGGGGGACCCCACAACCCTTCAGAGGGCCCCATTTACCCCAAAGCCCATTAATATATGTGAGCTATGGCAGGCTCAGGGGCCTCTCATCACATTCTGCACAGGGGGAGGTATCATTGTATGTTATGCCACTGGAAATGATCTGGCTCCCTCAAGGTCCAGGGGATCCCACCACACCAGTCTGCTGATCGCACTGTGGTCCTGAGAAAGGAACATTGTGTTCTCAAGTCACTAGACCTCCATTAGTTGAGGAAGAGGTTACACTGTTTGTCTATAATATTAAGTCGAACAAAATGTAAAAGGTCTCTCTTCCAAGAGCCTTCATCTCTGGTGCCTGTCAGTGGTGTAGTCACTGTGCCATGGGTCCTAATGCAAGAAAGAAAATGGGCTTCTTGTTTGAACTGTGAAATACTGCAATAATCAGGGTTCAGTCACCACCTCTGGCATCTGGACCCTGGTTCCACTACACCTGCAGCTCCTGGGTGTCTCTTGTCTTCTGCTTACCAGGGTACCTGCCCTCCCCTCCCCTCACCCTAACATCCCTAGCCTCCACCCAAAGTATCCAATTTCTCTAAAATAGATTGCTCCCTCACAATCTACATCTTGCAGCTCAATATTCAAACATTTAGGGGTGTTAGGATTTATTCTTCTCACCATGTCCCTAATATACTTGCAGTAGTAACTGAAGACAAAGGCCACCTCTTAAAAGGAGACGCTTGATTGGGGCTCCTTCAAGAGAGAGGCCCTGGCCCAATCAGGCATCTCCAGTACCAGTAAACAGGAACTGGGAAAATACCACAACATTCTGCCAAAGACACAGAAAGTTAGAAGAATTTAATAGGTGCATTTTGCATTGGTTATTCTGCTGTGACTGGGAAGGCCATGGGTCATGTTTGGGTGGGCCTGACCCGCCCAGCCCACCATCTGGACCGGGGCTTGGTGTGGCCTCAGTCTCCTAAAATCTGATGCGGTAGTAGATTGGTGATGTGTGTGAAATTCGTACTGCTGAGAGCACGGCTCCTACCCCTTCTGTTCTTATGTGCATGTGCATTGGAGAATACTTCTTCCATGCACATTTCTTGGTACTTTGCATTCACACATTGGCTTGGGTCTCGCATGCGCACTGCAAATGGAATTGGGCCCTCTAAGTGCATCCTCAGAGACAGATAATTTGTTATATTATAACCGGAACACTTAAGACTCTATTACAGATTTCTGTTGGACTGAAATTTCCTGGCTGTGGTTATGGGGGAACATACAGAGAAGAAGCATTTTACAGAGGATGATTAGTCTTCAGCTTTCTTCTCCCCTGCTCCTAAAAAAATTCTCAGTAGCAAGAAGGAGGATTTAGAGGTTAAAATTAAACAAATTGGTTTTGAGGTTATGTCTGGCAGTTAGCCTCCTTCAAACCCAAAGGATCAGACGATGAATCAAAAAGCCCTTGCAGGACAGAAATGGTTAGTATGTTAATAAGGAGTCTTTACTCAATATCCTTGCCAGAATCCACAACAATATGGGATTCGCTGTGGAGGGTGTGGCTTCAATTTCTTCTGGTACTGTTCTCAGGCAGTTTGTCAGGAGCCCTTATCTCAGTTTGCCAGTTCCCCAGAATGCTTTCAATAAACTCATGCATGAGTGGAAAGACCCGGATAAAATTGCTATCTATGGGTTAATGTCCAAGCTTTATACACTGAAGGATATGGAGAATAAGATACCAGAGAACGGGTTCTTCAATCACTGAAGGACCAGATGGACAAAAAGATTCTCTGCCTTAAAAAAAAATAGTTTTGCAGGAGCACATTTGTCTATGAGTGCTGCCATCTACGGGGCTTATACAAATGAGTCCCTAATTTTGCATATCAAGTAGCTTAACAAGGCAGTCCAGGGTCAGTGTGAAGCTCAACATTGTTGGAAACAACCGAAAAACAGGCTTGCTTCCATAACTTTCTTCTAAGAAGGAAAGATTGTGGCATCTGTTGGATGTAAGGAGGGAGGATAGATCATTAACATAGATATATCCAGCCTCTCCAGAATTTCCGACCTTTCATTTATAATGTTCGGTACCAAGGCCCCGTGGCACAAGGCAAATAATGGTTCTATCAGCAAATGGATTCAGGATACCATACCTTTGGCCTACTCTTTGTCAAATGTACGTGGGTGTAGCAGACTTAGGGGCATATTTACAAGTCCGTAGCACCACCGGTGCGTCACTTTTAGCGATGCTTCAGTGCCACTGTGCACCGCACTGAATTTACAAGGCAGTGCTTAGCCACTTGTAAATACAGGCTGCTCTTATGTAGTATGCTGCAGCAAAGGGGCGTGCAATGGGTGTTCCTATGGGCGTTCCAACGCAACACCCATTGCTTTTGATGCTGCCCCAGATTTACAAGGAATTGTAAATCTGAGGCAGCGCCAAAAACTAACACCACCCAAGGGGTGGCGTTAGCGTGGCACAACAAGGAGGAATACTTTTATTTCTCCTCATTTGTGCTTTTTCTATGAAGAGCAAAAGTCCATGTATGACTGTGTATGTAGGGGAAGGTGTCCGTTCTTGCGCATACAAAATCATTCAATAATGACGATTTGCCTCTGCAGCACACATAGAAGTACCAAATTTAATCGCAGATTGTTTATGTAGAGGAAGGGGCACCTTACTGCACATAAACAATCATTCTCTTCAACGCAGACACCTTTGCATTGTGGTGCAAGGATGCCTGCGTTGGTGCTGGCAGCTAAATTCAGCGCCAGCGCTAGGGGAAACACAGGGGTGCACACTATTTCTGTAAATACGACGCATCCCTGCGTTTCAGAACTGATGCAGTGCGGCGCTGCCAATTTTGGCGCATCACCACGCTGCACCAGTTCCATGTAAATATGCCCCTAACTATAATGAAAACTACCATTAAGTAACTGGGCAATAGCCGACACTTGTCGACTGCCTTCTCCCACTTCTCGCTGCAGGAAGGGCCACACGGACATTTCCTGCAAAGTGGAAGGAGGCGATGAAAATCAGGTAAGTGGTAGGATAATGCCGAGGTATTTCCTTGTACCCTGTCCTACTGCTTCAGGTGACCCTGACCTAGACCCCTTTTTATGTTGAAAGGTTTGTGCAGCTGCAAAGCTTTGAACTTCATGGCTACTTAGACACACGCCTGTCCACCCCAACATGCAAACCCGCACTCAATGACATAGACATCTGCAGACACACCTGCGGGTTGGTGTTCAAGGGACAAATAGAAGAAGGAAGAGTCGACATTGCAGTGTGTTATTCATTCAATGGTAGAAGACTGACGCCCATATTTATACTTTTTTAGCGCCGCATTTGCGCCACTTTTTGACGCAAAAGCGGCGCAAACTTACAAAATACAATTGGCCCATATTTATACTTTTTGACGCTAAACTGCGCTAACGCAGTTTAGCGTCAAATAATTTTGCGCCGTCTAACGCCATTCTGAAGCGCCATGCGGGCGCCGTATTTATGGAATGGCGTTAGCCGGCGCAAGCAGACCGGCGCTGCCTGGTTTGCGTGGAAAAAAACCACGTAGACCAGGCAGCTCCGGCGTTGGGAAAAAATGACGTTAGGGCGTCTTAAAATGGCGCAAGTCAGGTTGACGCTAAAAAATCGTCGTAACCCGACTTGCGCCATTTTTTTCCAACGCCCATCCCCCATCAACATGACTCCTATCATTGTAAAGATAGGAGTCATGCCCCCTTGCCCAATGGCCATGCCCAGGGGACTTCTGTCCCCTGGGCATGGTCATTGGGCATAGTGGCATGTAGGGGGGCACAAATCAGGCCCCCCTATGCCAAAAAAAATTATTTAAAAAAAAAAAAAAATACTTACCTGAACTTACCTGAATGTCCCTGGGGTGGGTCCCTCCGTCCTTGGGTGTCCTCCTGGGGTGGGCAAGGGTGGCAGGGGGGGTTCCTGGGGGCAGGGGAGGGCACCTCTGGGCTCATTTTGAGCCCACTTGTCCCTTAACGCCATGCCTGACCCAGGCGTTAAAAAGCAGCGCAAAAGCGCCGTTTTTGGCCACGCCCACTCCCGGGCGTCATTTTTGCCCGGGAGTATAAATACCACGTAAAGGCCTGGGAGTCATTTTTTAAGACGGGAACGCCTCCCTTGCATATCATTAACGCAAGGAAGGGGTTCACGCTAAAAAATGACGCCCACTCCGGGCACTTTGGCGCCCGAAGCGTCTAACGCCATAGTATAAATATGGCGTTAGTTGGCGTTAGTTTAGCGTCGAATTTGCGTCGAAAAAAACGACGCAAATTCGGCGCAACCAGAGTATAAATACGGCCCAATTGTATTTTGTAAGTCTGCGCCGTTTTTGCGTCAAAAAGCGGCGCAAAAACGGCTCTAAAAAGTATAAATATGGGCCTGACTTGTTCTCTGAAGTCTATAAGCAGAGTCGTAAGTCCAATTGTGTATACCATATAAATGGTACAGCATGTGAGCAAATATAGCACTGTGGTAATCAAAAACATTTGCACCCTTATTTCTTAACATGTCCCTGAAAATGGAAAATCTATGTAAGACATTGATATGGGTTTCGTCTCGTTTTCTTTTTACAACCACTTTAGGTGAATTAATATAGTGCATCTCTTCTGCGGACGTCTTTTTGCACAGGGCACGTACTCTGGCACTTTGGAGGTCTCAATGGCTCACAACCACTTCCCACTCCATTCGGAGTGTACCATCTCCTATTTTAGGCACGTTTCCAAATATATAAATTTTTTGTATCATAAAAGGCGTGCATTTTTGAATTTCACTCGGCTCTGTACATTGCTCTCAAAGGATGACCTCTGTAACACCTGCAACTGGCCCAAGACCGTAGGTCCCCCATATAAGGTCAGTGCCATCCGGCAGCCCATCCGTATTCCATGCAGGTGGACCCACTGGTTGCCCCCACAAGGCTAACTACAACCAGAAGTGAGCCATTTGGTATTCCATCACATTTCCCTATTGCAATCAGTGTTCAGGACTGATGGATCCTGTTGTGGTCACTATTAAGAGTCGTTATCATTTTTTGCGCAGCTCCTTGGTGTCTCAATAATTATTGCAGGTAACTTTGCCGTCCTGCTCCTTCCATCCCTTCAGGTGCACTGTACAATCCGTGCACTCAGACCGGTTCACCCACTAATTTACTCGCGTATTCATCCACACATTCAATCTCCCACCTATGCCATTCCAGTTCCACCGACACATAGGGGGTTATTACAACTTTGGAGGAGGTGTTAATCCATCCCAAATGTGACAGATATACCACCAGCCGTATTACAAGTTCCATAGGATATAATGGACTCGTAAAACGTCTGGTGGTATATCCGTCACTTTACCGTCACTTTTGGGACGAATTAACACCTCCTCCAAAGTTGTAATAACCCCCATAGAGACATTCCTAGCCACCCACTCATCATTGTACCCAATTGAACTTACTCAATCGTCCATTCACACATACCCTCCCAGAGCTGTCACATCATGCACGCCCGTAGCCATCCATACTGGGGCATACACTCTCGACCTTAGCCGGGCATTTAAAGAACTCTAACCAGGAGTCAGACAGAAGGGTAACACGTGTCTAGTAGTCGCTGAGAAGGGTTACTGGTGTACCAGGTCCCAGGGAGACAGACAAAAGGACTACTTCTGTACCAGGTGCCCAGAGTCAGAGAGAAGGGTAACGTGTGTGCCAGATGCCCAGGAGTCAGAGAGGAGGGCAACTTGTGTGTCAGGTGCCAGAAGTCAGAGAGAAAAGTTCATTCTGCTAGGTGGCCAGGAGTCACACAGAAAGGTCATTTGTATATAAGGCGCCCATAAGTCAGAAAGCAGAGTTCTATGTCTGCCAGGTTCCCTTGAGTCAGACCCAAAGGTAACGTATGTACCACGGTTTAAATAGATGGGTAGCGTAACAGGTGCAAAAGGCTCAGAGAGACGGGTCACGTGTGTCGGGTGTGGAGAGATCCGAGAGAAAGATAACTTGTGTTTCAAGTGATCAAGAGTTGGTACCATGGGTGCCAGTTGCCCAGGAGGAAGAGGTAAGGATAGCGTGTGTGCCAGGTGATCTGGAGACAGAGAAAAAAGGACATTGCACCAGGTGCCCAGGAGTCGGAGAGAAGGGTAGCTTTTGAGTCAGGTGCCCAGGAGTCTGGGTGAAGAGTAACATGTGCCGGGTGCCTACGAGTGAGAAAGAAGGTAACTTGCTTGCCAGGTGACCAGGTATCGGATAGAAGAGTAACATGGCAAGCTCCCAGGAGTCAGACGGAAGGGTCTGCGCAGTGCCCAGGAGTGGGAGTGAAGGGTTACCTGTATGCTAGATGCCCAGGAGTCGTGGTGAAGAATCGCTCAGTGCCCAGAAGTCACAGTAAAGAGTAACTTGTGTGCTAGGTGCTCAGGAGTCACAGTGAAGTGTAGCTTGTGTGCTAGATGCTTAGGAGTCGGAGTGAAAGGTCGCTCAGTGCCCATGAGTCACAGTGAAAGGTAACCTGTGTACAAGGTGCTCAGGAGCCTGAGTAAAGGGTAGCCTTCGTGCCTATGTGCTGGGAGCTCAGAAGTCGGAGTGAAGGGTAACTTGTGTGCTAGATGCTTAGGAGTCGGAGTGAAGGGTAACTTGTGTGCTAGGTGTTCAGGAGTCGCAGTGAATGGTAACCCGTGTGCTAGATGCTCAAGAGTTGGAGTTAAGGGTAACTTGTGTGCAAGGTGCTCAGGAGTCAGAGTTCACTGTCCATGGCCCGCCAAGTTAACGCCGTCTCATCCTCGTGCTTCCACACTCTCCTCCTGCTCCGGAAAGATCTTCAAGTGGATACCCATTGATGCAAGAACAGTCACCCAGGCACTTGTCTGCATTAAACTTGACTATGGCAACGCACTCTATGCCAGAATAAACAAGAAACGCCAAACTAGACTCCAGAGAATTCCGAAGGCTATTGCCAGACTGATCCTGGACATCCCCTGCCACAGACAGATCTCTGCCCACCTGAGAGACCTACACTGGCTACCCATCAACAACCGCATCACTTTCAAGATCCTGACACAAGTGTAAAAGGCCTTTCACAACATCGGACCTGCCTATCTCAACCACCACCTCTCCTTCTACACATCCTCCAGGCAACTCCACTCTGCTCAACCGGCCCTTGCCACTATCCCCAGGAACCAGAAGAACATACCTGGAGGAAGATCCTTCTCTTATCTCAACGTGCAGACCTGGAACACGATTCCACCCCACCTCAGGCAGTCCCCCTCGCTGGCTCAGTTCAAGAAGGGCCTCAAGACCTGGCTCTTTGACAGACCTGCATCCCCTAGCTAGCTCCTTGAGACCCCGGGGTGATATGTCATGCTTTATAAATTTTGATTGTTTGAGTGATTGAAGGTACTCAGGATTGGGAGTGAAGGGTAACTTGTGTGCTAGATGCTCAAGCTTTGGAGTGAAGGGTAACTTGTGTGCTAGGTGCTCAGGAATGGGAGTGAATGTTAACTTGTGTGCTAGGTACTCAGGAGTGGGAGGGAACGTTAACTTGTGTGCTAGGTGCTCAGGAGTGGGAGTGAAGGCCAACTTGTGTGCTAGGTGCTCAGGAGTGGGGGTTAAGGGTAACCCCTACTCTAGGTGCTCAGGAGTTTGGGTGAAGGATAGTCTGTGTGCCAGGTGCTCAGGAGTCAAAGTGAAGAGTCGCTCAGTGCCCAGGAGTCACAATGAAGGGTAACCTGTGTGCTAGGAGCTCAGGAGTGGGAGTGAAGGGTAACTTGCGTGCTAGGTGTTCAGGAGCGGGAGGGAAGGGTTGCTCAGTGCCCAGGAGTCACACTGAAGGGTAACCTGTGTGCTAGGTGTTCAGGACTCACTGTGAAGGGTCGCTCAGTGCCCAGGAGTTGGAATGAAGGGTAACCTGTGTGCTAGGTGCTGAGGAGTCGAAGTGAAGTGTCGCTCAGTGCCCATAACCAGTATACTAGGTGCTCAGGAGTGGGAGTGAAGGGTAACTTGTGTGCTAGGTGCTCAGGAGTCGAAGTAAAGGGTCGCTCAGTGCCTAGAAGTCACAGTGATGCACAGGAGTCTGAGAGAATGGTAACTTTTTGGAGGGCTCAGAAGGGCCCAACTGATTCAATGAACTGCGCTAAAGGTTTTTGCGAGCGCACATCCCTCACAAGGGACCGTTTCCGCCCCACAGTGCATCGCCGCCTGTCTGCTTTGAACTCCACCTCCATAAATCAGTCTAATGCAATGATCGTTAGCGCAATTATTTTAGGAGACTAAATACCTGTCACGGTGCATGCATCACAAACAGCCCGTGTCGAGTGACAGAGTGAGGCGCCAGAAACAGATTTTCAGTTAACAAGCATATCTGCATATGTCTTCAGTACCTAACTCCTCTAGCTCTGGATCTGAAATGCACCCCCCTTCCCTCACACTGCCTGTGAACCAAGGGCCGCATCATAAAATGTGGGTGTAATGGCGCTGTGGCAGCCAGCGAGGGGGTACTGGATGCAAACACCTTTGATCACCGGATTATGGATTTTGGAAAGTGGTAATATGTGACAACATAGCTGTACATGCTTGTTGTGATGCTTTTTTGTTCTGCATTGTTACGTTGTGTTATATTGTGGTTTTGTGTGCATTCTGTTTTGACTGTATTGTTGTGCCCTGCCATGTTTTTATTGTGCTGTTATTTTGCTTTTTGTTATCCTGTTATTTTCTGTTGATCTCTGTAATGTCGCCAATAAATGCTACTACATTTCCAGACAAAAGTAGCGCATTCCTTAATGGTGCCTGCTGAACAGCATTATACACTGTTTATGGGGGTCACATATCCCTGCTCCAACTTTTTAATTACTTACGCACATATCAGCCCCAAACTGTGCCGAAGGCTGGGCCTAAAAATCACACTTCCGGTGCTCACTTTTTCTGATCCGGTCCACAGTGCGCGGAGCCACTCTCATTTGGATGGGCAGTGGCTGTTTTCTCTTTCGATGTCCATGCCACACCTATGCTTCCTGTAGCTATGTACATGCAGCACATGCTTTCTCGCTTAATGTACATGCAGTGCCTGCTTTCTGTATGGATATGCAATGAGTGCTTCCTCTCGCTATGGAGTGTGTGCTTCCTTGCTCTGTAAACATGCTGTGTATTCTATCTCGTTCTCTATGCACAGTGTGTGCTCCCCTCATGCTTTAATGTGTCAGAACTGCTTTTAAAGGGAGTGAGAACTTTTATCATGATGTCCCAGAGCCCGACCTACTATGGGTTTGGAGTGTCTGGGGCAAGTACTATCCCTTCAGCGCTTCACTCTCAGTGATAGCAAGAGTCGAGCAGTTCAAGGCTTCTCGGGGGAAGGTAGGTGCAAGGGTTACATGGGCACAAGATTCTATACTCTGAGCAACCCGAAAAAATAAATATACGGCTATGCAATCGCTTTTTTGAAAACATAAGTATTTATATGGACAGAAAGTGAAATATGGCACACCACAAAAACATACACAGCCTTCGTAAGGCCAGCACTCTTGAGTTGTGAGGGTAAGATCATCAATCCCACTTCCCTCTCTTTGAAGTATGTTATTGCCAATTTACTTGAGGCCCAATTTAAGCTAGGACCTGCTAGTGAGTATGAGTCTTAGAAGTTCTACAGTTTCTCAGCACTGTAGTGCTCCAGTGAGAGCAGGTTCCTCTAGCTGCTCTGTGGCCTGGTGTAGGTGTTTAGTCTCACCCACTATGGCTGGTGTTGCGATACAAAAGGCCCAGGTGTGCATCAATGGCCGGCCGATGAGCAGTAGTCTGGATGCTGCATGCAGGGCAGCAAGCATCCATGTGCTCCTCTAGTCATGCGGTAAGTCCTCCCAACTGAGGCTGCAAGTTTCTGGTGGCTTCCAGGTTCTGGTGGTAGAGTTGATGCTCTGATTACATAGGTCATAAACTGCTATGCTTTACTTTCACATGTTGCTCAAAGGCAGCGGCCCGCACCTGGAATATGGGTATCTGTACTGGTGTATTCAGGGTGATGGCCCTTCTGGCCCACAGAACTGCACAGGGCAAAGGTCCTCTTTGGTCACAGAAATGCACCAGGATGACAGCCCTTAATCTTCATCACCACAACCCCAACTCTGCATATGGGAGTCACGAACAGCTGCACACTGCTGAATGGCTCAATCAATACGGTGGACCTGACTGGACTGTAATCTCAAGCTGCACTTCAGGGATCCACTCGATAGTGATAACGCGTCCCAATCTAGATCATTTATTCACTCTGGGACTCGTTTTAGGCCGATGAATCTTTTGACCCTGATTGAAGTCTCCTTAAGACGAGACAACTAATCAACATGTCAATCAGTAAATCGATAACCTCATCAATATTCACACTAGCAAGTCAATCAAATTAATCAATAACATCAATAAAATTGAAACACACCATGACCTTTCAGTCATGAACAACCACACAGAATTTAATAAGATTCATGATATTTATTCCCTATTGATTACACTCTACTAGCAAGTTTATTAGTCTCAAAACCAGAAAACACATCAACAATGTCATAATATGGCAACTCGAATAAGATTTCATCAAAGCAAAGACCATAAACATTAGAACATAGCACAACGTCAATATGAGTTAATCTTAGCAGAGTATCATTAGCGCATTATTCAACAAAGCATGGATTCAATCATTTGTCTATTTGCGTCCGTTTAGTGAATTCCTTAACTAACCTCGAATTAGCATTAGCATGTTGGGCTGCATACAAAACAATTTAGCAACACAAATTTAGAAAACATCTATCTATGGTCTCTATCAAAAGAAGCAGTTGGTAGCTAGAAAGAAAAGGCAAACAGACAATTACAATTTCATCATCATATAGTAACCCTCCGTAATGAGTCAGCATACAGAGTTAGTCTTCGTCCTCAGAACAGCAGTTGATTCGCCATCAGCCAGGAAACACAGCAAAGTTCATTAGGACAGATAATAAGGGACACTTCCCTCATAAGGAGGAAAAGTATAGAACGGGCTAGGCAAAAGGTGAGGATGGTTTGAAGAGTCAAAAGCAAAGTCTTTAAGCAGTGTAACAAGGTGGCTGGGTGATAGCAAAAGGCACATAATGGCTAAGGCAAAGGAATGGCATAAAATGGCTCAGAATGGCAGAGAATGGCTGATTTCTCCTCGGGTCATGCGGTTATATTAAAATTGTCGAACAAGTCTCTAATTTCCAATTTGGTCAATATTTGGTGCATCATTATCTCCATCCAATAGTCCATCGGTCACCTCATTATGATTGTCACCCCATAATAGTTCTCACGTAGTTTATTGGTTCCTGGGTTCGACGCCTCTAACGGGTAGAATGTCAGGTGAGGAATAAGTGACATTTGTTACTCAAGTCAGTAGCCCCATTGTCTTCCCTAGTTTAAATGACCTTGTACCTGTTGCAAATTACACTGTTGCGCTCCACAAGAATGTCTCCTTGAGCAAGTCGGGTTCTCATGAGAAGATTTACTACAGTTACACACACATCTCTAACTCCTGGAAAAGTACAGCTTCATGTCCTTCAGCAAGACAGCACACTGCACGTTAGAAAAACACATGTAATATGAAACCGGGCAGCCAGGCCCCGGCTCATGCTAACTAAGGCCTAGTGATTAATTAGCAAAACCTTAAAGTATAACTCTTAGTACTAATACAAAATCATACATTCGTACATTAATATTTAATTATTAGTCAATTTCATTAATCATCGAATACAATGGTGGCCACTCCCCGTGGGCCCATTTCATACACGTGTCAACTTTTACATTTTCTATGCGATTTCACTAAGCATTATATTGCAAGCTTCTCATGTTAATTATTAGATTTTAATCACACTCCATCAATAGGATCCACACTGGACCACGCTCACTCCGGGCACTTTCCTCCGCGTTACATGGTCCTCTGGTCTTAGCAGCAGGCAGATGCTGGCTTCCCAGGGCAAGTGGGCTGTGATGTTCCCTCACCCAGCAGAAAGACTAGTAGACTGTGATCCCAAGTCCTGGTTGGCAGAAGTCATGGCGAGTTTTTTCACTCAGATATACAGCCACAGTTTGACTGTTCACCGTTTGACAGTTTAGAACATTCAAGCTTCCCTTTTTGGGTTGAGCATAGCAGCATGCAAGCGCTGCTTTTCCGATGTGTTGGTATCTATGTGGGCTTTTAACCACGCCCACCTCACGCCCACCACTTTCACTTGTTCGTGGGCTTGCCTTTCAAAAAACCTTTGATGACATTGGTAAGTTCTTTACATTTGTCCCTCCTTGGGGCGATTTTGTTACTGCCTTGGAACATTGACCCTTTACATGGATAATTGCAAGTTTGCTGATATGTTTGACTGCGAGAGAACTTGTTTTTCCTTTTGTGTCTCTGCTATGACCTCACGGCGGCCGTGGCACTTTCAATTGACTTGTTTCCATTTGATTCCTAAAAGCATTAATCTGCAAGTCACCACTGATTCGATGCTTATTCAAAGAGGGCCATTAGAGATGGCACAAAAGAGGCACAGTTGCTTTGCCATTATCTTTTTTTATACTGTCATTCTTTATGCTGGATTCAAGAGATCAGTGGCGCAGGTTTTGGAAAAAAAAATAGACAATGTGTTTAAGTGGATCATGGTGGGGAGAAAGAAGGGTTCATTTTTGTATGACGTTATGTGTAAGCTTTTACATCACTTGAATTGTAGTGGCTTATTCGATGTATTCATGTTCCTCCAGTGAGGCAGTAGACTTCAACAGAAGACATTTAGGTGAGAGCCACCGGCTGCTCCTGGAAAATGCTAGTGATGACTGCCTTTAGTCCAGGGGTGGCCAACTTCGTCCCAGAAGTGCCACAGCCATGGAAGAGCTTTGGGATTCACACATGCCATAACATAATCTAAAATTGAATTATTTACTTAGTCGATCATTATCTTAAGATTCTGGCATGGCTCTGACTATTATGGAACTACACTAGACACGTTAGGCTGATTCACAAAGCTATTAGTGCAAAGAGCATCATTTATAAGTGCAAAATCATCTTTTCAATTCACCAAATGCAAAATTGCACTCATAAATCGATGTACTAATACTTAGTACCACTCCTGAATGATAGATACAATATTATGTGGAAGCAAATCTACTTCCAAGGTTGTGGGGATTCCACGATGCACATGTCAGTTAGTGGGCATGCTGTATTTCAAAGCCCTTTCCCGCCCTATCCAAAATCAGTGTTTACTCCTGTCAACAGCAGGTGTAATAAACACCTATAGTAAAATCGAAGTGACAACAGCACAAAATTGGTGAAGATATGGAGTGTGAAATTCCTAAATGAGGAAACAATTTTCAAAGTGTACTTCTGCTACATTATCTTGTGACTAAATATCCACACTCTACTCTTACACAAGTGAATACTCCTGAAAGGACCAGTCTGCCAGAGCTTTCCACGATAGTCAGGTTTTCTGAAAATTCTCAAAAAGAATAAACATACTCAAAACATAGGTATAAACCAATGTGTGTAGATTTACATTTCTTTTGCAAATCGGGTATCTAATATAATCTAATTTAGATAATCAACCCTCGTTTAGCCGCCATCCTTAAGATCCTGAGACAATAAGGTAAGAAGCTGCGATTGCTATAAAACCTAGAGTGCTGTGACAGTGAAATATAGAACATTTAGTAAGGTTTCAATATTTATTCATCACAGTAACCAGTGTTTCTACTAAAAGTGTGTCTAGATCTTATGTGATCGACAGAAAACTAGCTTTAAGAACCACTGCTGGAGAGGAGTTATGGCGTCTCCTACTTTCTGTTTCTTTAACTACTGCATTTGATTGGGCAGACGTTTTATGTGCACACTGATAAAAAGTGTTTTATTGCCTGTTGTGTTAAAAGCAGTAGGACTGACTTGATCATGGTGACAAGCCAATGTTGCCATATGTCATATTCCATGGGTCTGATCTATTATGGAAAATTATTATTATTACACTGTGGTAAAGCCTGTGCACAGGTATTTTGTTACATGGACTCTCATTGATTATGGTAGTACACAATAATTTTGGTTTTGTTACCCTGTCTAAAAAGCACTTAGGTAAATCATTTGTGCTTTCAGAATCCCTGTTATGCTCACTGAAGAGGGGATGTATTTTGCTTTGTAAACTGTAATTTCCACATCTTTCAAATGTTATGACTAAGCCAATGGTTTACTGTTGGGAAAGCCTTTATTTAATGCAGCAGGCTAGAGTTGCTTTGATGACAGCAAGACAATGATAAAAGTTACAGACATGATTAGTACATTGGAAAAATTAAGTCAGATGCCACAGGTCAGATCTGTTTATCATGAAATGTTACAACAAATGCAATAGGGCTGTAAATATTTTAAAGCTAATACGTCTTTAAGGGTGGATTATTATTACACTGTATTAAAGTCAGTAGAGAGGTATTTTGTTACACAAACACTTATAGATTACCTTACTAGACAAGGATTTTGGAGTTGGCAACACTCTCTGACAAACCCACGGCCTAGAAGATTTTCACTGTGAGAATTCCAGTTAAGCCCAATTGAGAGGGGTGTGTATTGTTTGATCAACTTAATTCTATACATCTTTGTAATGTTATGCACATATGTCAAGAGTTGATTTATGGGAGGGTTTATGTTCAGCAGGCCTGAGTTTCTTATGGCCATAAGCAAATGATAAAGGCTATGGCCTCATTGGTTCACTGGGGAAAAATTGTCAGATGTCATATTTCTGACCTGTTAAGTATGAAAAGATAATAAAGACAATAATCCTAACCTATTCATAGTTACAACACAAGTTAAACTCAATACGCTTTGAAGGGTGAATTGTTATTACACTGTGTTAAATGCTGTAAATGGGTACTTGGTTGCATGGAATCTCACAGATTACTATAGTAGTCATAAGCATAGATGATTGGTATTTAAGAACTCTTGTCAGTCTTGTGGAGGGGTTTATATAGTTTTGCTAGCTGTAATTTTCCATGTTTGTAATTTTATACACATCCTTTTATTGTCTGTGTATTAAAGTATTATTATCATTATTATTATTACTTTTTTATTATTAATTATATTATTAATAATCAATTTTCAATCCAATCTGGCAGCTTTAGCAGTCTGTGACAGTCTTGTAAATAAAAAATCATAAAAAACATACATACATTTCCATACACAGAGATACTCTGGATACGCTCTCTTCATCCATTCGTCTGTTTCAGTGTCTTCACATTCAGTTTCTGCCCATAACTGCATAGCATGAGGCCCACTTCAGCCATATTCCCTCCTGAGTGCCAACAGCTTGACCGACCTATGCAGTGCCAGGGCTTGAGCACCAATCACTTTAGTTTTGCATTTTCCCCTTTTATGGATCCCCTTTTTAGGTCGAGTGCCCAAGTGCTTCCGACCTATTGTCTTTCTGTTGGGCTTTTAACCACATTCATGTCACGGCCATCACTTTCATTCATTCATGGCTTGCATTTTAAAATTCTCTTGATTTCATTTGTGAAAGGCATGCATGTGTCATGCCTTTTCCGGTGCTTAGCCATCCTCATGGGCACCGGCCAATTACTGAAAAACATATGCAGCTCCATGTGTTCCGCATGGCTCCTGGACTACTTTTTATTTTTATTTCCTACACAGCACAATCTCACTCTGCAGTAATCAAGCGCTTTCCATGACTATCAGTTTATTTCTATTGTTTACCAAGCACTCCTTAGCGAATTCAAGATTTTACACAGCGCAATCATTCTCAGCAGTATTGGAGCGATTTTTCTATCTTTATTTCAACTGTCCGTACTAACATCATGTGGGAATAATTGTAGGAGGCATTTGTTGGAATGCTTACTGTCAATATTTGAGCATGTTCGTTTTTGTCACCGCAGGTATATGTGACTATGGTTTCTCTTTTCTTTCTCTTTGTTTGTTCTTTTTAGACATTGGGGGCACGTTTGTAGGTGGTATGTATTGGAATGACACTGCTTTTTGCACGTTTAGGTTCTTAGAGTGCAGTACGTGCAACAGCCTAGTTGTATGGGCATTTCAGTCCGTCGTAGATTTTAGAACTCTTTCATACTCAGTGGCAGCTTTAAATTCAGAGCACTGTTAAACATGGTGGCAGGGTACTGTGTACTGTTTGGGAATGCACGTGTGTGGGTGGTTTCCGCGTCTATTCGGGTAAGTTGCATGATATTCTATTTCCTGTTGGGAGTTGCCCCCTTTTCCCTTTTTGATAGCGATCGGCTGTCACACTCTGCTTTTATTTAATTGTGCAGCGTTCACTGCACCGTTAGCTGCTTTATTTGGAGAAGTGGTCTGAACTTGGATTGGACTGTTTCCAGGTATTTTGATGCCCGCATCCACCTAGACATGAGCTTTTGTATCCATTCATGGGGTGACATGGCCTTAGTTGTACACTCTGTTTTTTGCAAGGTTGAAAAGCAATATGGTTTGAAGAAAAGTGAGGTTCCAGCAAGCAAGTGGCTTTGCACATGAGATTTTGTACACGTTTGTTTGGTTTCACGCATAACGGGGTTCGTGCTATAAGGGCATTTTTTGGGTGAATAATCATGAGGTTGGGCTCAGGGCGGGTGAAGTTGTTTATTAGGTCGAGCGCTTAAGCTCTTTGACCTTTGACCTGTTGTAAATATTATGGGCTTTAATCCATGCCCATGTCTCACCCATCACTTTCACTTGTTTGTGGGCTCTCCTTTCAAAAATCACTTTCTGTTATTGGTAAATGCTCCACGTTTGTCCCGCCCTTGAGGGTGTTTTTGTCACGCCTTGCAGACTGCCTCTGTCACATGAATTATTGCATGATTACCGATATACTTCAGTGTGTGTGAACTATTTCTTCTGTATCTCCCCTTCGTGTTGCACGGCAGCCATAGCACTCAGAGCGCAAACAGGCACAACAGTGTGAACTCGATCAGTGGCATTAAAACACTGGTCACGTTGTTCAGTTACCTAATCAGAGTCATTTCTTGTGGCTCTCCACTTCAAACACTTGAAATTGGTGAAATTCTGTCTACATCATCTCTGGGGCCCCACACTAGGTTTGTGGGAACCTGAACATAATAACCCCTCCCACCATTCAGTGTCTTTTAAGTGTTCTCATGGTTACAACTTTTGTTTTACAGCTTGGAGAAGATTTGCTTTAAAGGCCTTGTTTGTAATATCATTGCAGTAGGCCTGCTAGCCCTAAAAATGCCCTCTAGGGGCTACGTATATGGTTACATTGCATTACTTTTTCCTGTTTTTTTTTTCATGGGGTTATCCCCTCTATTGGCTAACAATATGGTTATATGACCATGTTTCTTGCAAATGATATTTCTGTTGTGGTGCCCTCTGGGGTTTGTTTTGAGCATTACAGTCTAATGCCAAAAGTTTATTTCTGATAGTGATTTATATGATAATTGTATATCTTTGAATAATTTCTAATTATTACAATTATGACCATAATTCAGGCTAACTTAACATCTATATTACACTATGAATGATTGAATCCACTTTGTATGTTTGGGTGACCCTTCCAGTTTATGTCTCCTCTGTAGCTGCATTGCGTTTGTTTTGGGAATTGTGTTAGCCAGCCAGTAAATCTGATGGTGGGGTGGTGGGGTTGTGAAAGTGGTATTCTATTGGAATTAGCATGGCAGATTTAAATTAGGATGCTAAACATTTTCATTTTTTGCTGCACATACCGGAAGAAGGTAAGTGCTTTAGTTATATACAGGGCTCCTGGAATTATATGGCAGGAAAAGACAAAATTATGAGGCAAGGTTGACCAATTTACATGGCAAGAAAAGTCCAGTTATGAATTTACAATGCCAATAGCTCTAACTCAAGCAAATGTGAGACCTATTGCATTGCAAATGCTTGTTATAATCTGTTTCCGGACATAGATGTGATTTAGGGCCAGATGTAGCAAAAATTTGCGAGTCGCAAATGGCCCGAATCGCAATTTGCGACCCCGCAAAATCGGAAATGGGATGCAAAAACCCCATTTCCGAATCGCAAGTTGCGACGTGAGCCATTACCGACTCGCAAATTCTGTGACCCCATTGTGGGACTCGCAAATAGGGAGACGCAATTTGCGAGTAGCAAACCATATGAAAAAGCCACTCGCAAATTGCGACTAGCTGCAAAAAGCCCTTTTTGCACACCCAAATTACCACTAACTCGGAGCTGGTGGTAACCATAACCAAAGTATAAAAGGAGACCCAGAAGGCATCTGGGTTACTCAAGATGGCTGAAATATATGTGATAGCAAGGAGGAGGAGAGTCCACGCCGCCCAGCAGAGGAGGAGGAGGAGCCAGAGACAGGAGAGAATATACAGAACCAGGCAGACACTTTTCCAACAAACAGAGGAGGAGATTTATGATAAATACAGACTCAGCAGTGCAGCAATATTAAAATTAATAGATCTACTCAATCCGCAGCTTCAACACCAGACTGTGCGCGGCAGCGCCATCCCCACACATGTGCAAGTGCTATGCTCACTGCACCTCTTGGCCTCGGGTAGCTATCAGGGGGTCATTGCAGTGGCAGGTGGGGTATCTCAAAGTGCACTCTCACGGTTCTTCAGATGTTTCTTAGATGCCATACTCACACACATGTCCAGATACATATACCTACCCAGGAATGAGGCAGAAATCAACAGCACCAAGTTGGAATTCTACAGAATTGCCAACTTCCCTCATGTAATAGGGTGTGTAGACGGGACACATTTACAAATATGCCCTCCTGCAAATCTGGAATATCTGTTCCGCAACCGGAAGTGTACCCACTCACTGAACATCCAGGTGGTATGTGACATCCATTATTTCATCACTGACATGGTAGCCAAATTTCCAGGGAGTACACATGACTCATACATTTTCAGGCACAGTGGGATACACCAACGCCTAGAACGTGGGGAGTTTGGAGACGGATATCTATTAGGTATTGATGCAGACACCCTGAAGACATACACACAGGTCACTGTAGAAACCATCCATGCCCTGCTAACATTGTTCATTTTTGCCAAACAGGTGACAGTGCATATGCGCTAAGACCATGGATACTTACCCCGTACCTAACACCCAGCAATGAAAATGAGAGGCGATATAACAGTGCACATAGGAGGACCAGAAATGTCAAAGAGAGGACCTTTGGACTGTTAAAGGCAAGATTCTGATGCCTCCACAGAAGTGGAGGTGCACTCCAGTATGCCCTAATAACAGCATTCAAGATAGTTGGCGCATGCGCTATACTGCACAACATTGCCACCAGACGTGGGCTACATCTCACCCCTTGCGACCCAGATTCGGAGGATGAAGAGCAAGAGCTACCACATCGCCATCCTGGGGATAGAAGCATTGCAAATCAAGGCAGACAGAGACGGGACCACATTGCAAACCAATACTTTGGAAGGTACGTGGTAACTGTCACCACACACACTTATGTCACACACAAAGAGCCCAGTTGTGAAGTGGATCAAACAATAAGTTTTATTACGTGAACCTAATAAGTGAAGAACTGAACTTTTGTTAAGGGGCTGTAAATGTCCACCTGCAATGAGGACACATTCACTTCATGTGCCTCATGTGTCCTTCAGTGCATGGGCCTAACACCTCCGCCTGGGACGCCCAGCATGGCTAGTGCTAGGTGTGTCAGCAGACCCCTGATGTGCACTGCCACTCCTCAAGACACGTGTGTCTGTGGCAGATGTGCTGCTGATGGTGGACCCCTCCTCACTATCCTGAGGTGTCTCTGCCGTGCCCCTAGCCACCTGTCTAGCCTCCAGCATGCCCACAGCGTGGCTAATGCGACCCAGTCCCCGAGCCACATCCCCTGCAAAGTGGCCCAAGTCCACCTGCAAGCTCACAGTATGGCGTGACAGCCCTGTGGTGTTGACTGTGAGACGGACGATGGATGCAGCCATGCGGTCCAATCTGTGTACCAGTTGCCGCTCGCGGCACTTTGCACTCTGTCTCTCTGACACTAGTTCTGTCACCAGTTGCCGTATGGAGAGAGCAAGGTCACCGACATTATCGTTCAAACGTGTGAACTGTGTGTTCACTTGTGCCAGCCCATTGGTGAAATTATGCTCCATCCATTGCATTGCCCCAGAAATGATTCTCATCTGCCTTGTTTGCAGGCGCTGACCAGATATGAGGGCTGCCTCAGCTGCAGATATGGAAGAGTCACCTACATCCTCCTGGGACACTGCTTGGACATGGAGTCTGCGTCTGCGACGCAGTGGCGCTTCAGGGTCCTGCTGTCTGACACTGTGGCTGGGACCAGGTGCTGTGTCTATTTCCACCATGTCCATTTGTTCAGCTGGAGGGAAGTGTGGTGGTGTGGTGCTGGGCCGTGTAGTGGCTGGTTCAGACTCCTGCGCTGCCTGTTGGCTGCTTTCAGCACCCTGGACGGTGTGGCTGGTGGGGGTGTCTTGTGGGTGACCTGTGGGACATAGGGAACACACTGTCAGTATCTAACACCTGTTGTATGCCTCCTAATAAACAGTTGCCTATAAGCTGACTACTGTACTACATTGCCCATAATGCACCATTCTGGTGGTTGCAAGCCTGGAATGCAGCTAGTTTGGTTGTGCATGCTGCTGTGTACTGGGTGGGTGGGGGTATAGCATTTATGGGTGTACATGCATGTTTCATGGTACTCACTTTTTGATGTCCCTGGCGCTTACGTGTCCAGTACTCCCATTCCTGACACTGCCTCAGGTTCAAGGGTCTGTTCTACCAGTTCCTCCATGGGTGTGGGTGGTGGGATGGTGGATGGGCCTCCTCCTGTGCCCCTCATCTCCCTGAGGCGCTCTGCCACCCTCTCCTTTGTCCTGGAGCGCAGGTCATACCACAGTTTTTTGATTTCATCTATACTTCTGTGGCTCACCCCTATGGCGTTGATCCTCTCCTGGATGTCTTGCCAGATTCTCCTCTTTTCCGTGTCTGGAACACTCAGGACAGCCCTTCCAAACAGCTGGTCATGGTGCTGGCAGCATTCCTCTGTCAGCACCTCAAGTTCCTTCTAGGAGAACTTCAATTTCTCTTCCTGCCTGCACTGCCTGAGCCTTCCATTGTTGCTTCTGTTCCTCCAGGTGGTTGCTCAGCAGTTAGAAAAGGGTGTGGTCCTCCCTCCTCCCAGTTGTATTTGATATCTTCCTGGCTGTGATGTCATCAGCAAGAGCCAGGAAGTGTTTTTCCAACTGTTTTGCTGCACCTGCATGCAATTTGTGGCACAGTCGCAATTTGCGACACCCACTCGCAATTTGCGAGTCCGTTTTTAGCGAGGTCGCAAAAAGCGACCTCGCTAACAGCGGACTCGCAATCTGTGGTGCGATTTCATTTGCGAGTCACAAAATCAAGTCGCTTTTTGTTGTTGGATACCATTTTGCGAGTCGGAAATTGCGAGTCGCAACGACTCGCAATTTCCGACTCGCAATTTTTTGGCTTCCTACATCTAGCCCTTAGTGTCTCAGTCTTTGAAGTTCGGGTTGGTGGTGTTGCCTCCATTGAAGTGCCCAATCATCCATCCTGTCCTTTGCTCAGGAAGCAGTCTGTCACAGCAGGCATGACTCCAACCTTTATAGCCCTACAGTGCAGGCCATGAGGGTGATATGAGGGTCACACCTCAATGCTATACCTAACAAAAGGTTAAAAAGGTCCCAGCCTTGCTCTGTAGAAATCCCTGTCTCTGCAGTACGTCTCTTATCAGCTCCATCCTCTACCTGACAAATTGTCTAGGTCTCACTGAGCACTGACCTTTTCATATTCAGAATCAAAGAGCCCTTTGAAGTGCACAGGAGAGCCTCGCTCTCCCTTCCTCCAGTGTGTATCCTACCCAGCTCTCAGGAATGCAATAATTCACAAATCGGTCTTGGATGGCTCCTTCATCTCCTCAAGCGCTTTCGAAGGCAGTGGATTTCCAATATGGAATCCGCTGTCCTCCCTGTACTGTACCACACACAGATGCACATACATCACTGCGCACACATGCAAACGCATGTGCGCTGCACAGCACTACGAACTAACATGATGTATGACAAGGGCGAGTTAAGGTCACATGTGGAATTTTACATGAGCAAGCCATCCGGCCCCACTCCAGTAACATAGGTCAAAAGGCCTGTTCACTCTACTGGCCATAATTACAAAAACACAGTACGCTGCCACCACTGTGCTTGTTTTATTTTACTCTTGGTAAGGTACCTGATCTTGAAGGAGGGATAGAGTGAAAATGGAACAGAAGCGGGGCCAGTTGTTTCAACGTCTATTATATTGTTCTTTGTTGACCTTCAATAAACCGTATATGGTTCAAATACAATACTGAATTTGAAATTATGTTTTGGGAAAATTTAATAAAGACTATGGCCCAGATTAAAGAGGGCGTAGAGCCTCCTTGTGCCACATTAGCCTCAGTTTTTTTAATGCTAATGTGACTTAACAAGGCCAAAATGACCGCGCAGATTTACAAAGTGGTGCAATGCATTCATTGCACCACTTTATAACCCCTTGTGCCACATTATGCCTGCACCAGGTATAATGTATTCAAGGGTGCATTCTCCCATTAGCGGGCGCCGTAAAAATGGTGCAAATAAATCTGAAAGATTTCTTTGCACCATTTGTATTGGCATTTTCAATGCCTGCTCAGAGCAAGCGTTAAAAGGGGGCACACCATTGGTTACAATGGGCCCCTATGTACTGTTCAGGGTTAGTGCCAAAATTTTGGCTCTAACCCTGAACAGTACATCAATACCATCAGAAATTTTGACACTATTGCCCCCTATCCTGCGCCATGGTGTGCCATATTTTATGATGGCAGTAGGGGGGTGCTAAGGGGTGCAAGAAAAGTGACACTGCACTGGGTGCAGCGCCACTTTTCTTAAATCTGTCCCCATATATGAAACAAAGCTCTGGCTAAGGCCAGTTGCCGTTTACCACTGCAAGGGTAGTGCTTTGGGTGCCCCTCCCAGTCTAGGTTATGGTGCACACTTATGCACAGAGGAACCAGATATCATTGCGTTTATGGCACACAGGGCAGGGTGTATACCCATCACCAAACAGGGGACCAGGGAACTTTTGTGTATTCTTTGTCTGACTATTTCAGTATGGAATGTCTGGATCATCTTTTACTCACTCAATTTATTTCTGTCTCTGGGTACTCAGTGTGTGTTTTCTCGGTGTATATACTGTAGAACTAGTAGCCCCTCTTTTCATGGGTATGGATGATTACTATCTTTTCCTCTCCTCAGATATAGAGGATGCATTTTCTTAGTGTGTATGGCATGTATACCCTTTGCCTCCATCTTTTTGGAGTGTATGTTTCATATTTCTAAAGGTCTGTCTGAAATGTGTGCACCTCAAATGTATAGATGTCAGGTGTTGTAGAAAATCTGCCTTTTCTGCATAGTCACCCCAGATTTTTCACTTTTTTAGGGACTTTGTGTTGGCTGGTTTGTGAACTGTAATCTTTTTACCCTGTACTCTCCTTTAAACATGATTAAATTGACTTATTCCTGATTGACATATTTAACTTCCCTATAAGTCCCTTGTACATATGGTGTAGGAAATACACTTAGGGCATTTACATTTCATTGCACCTGGGAACTGCAGCACCTATAGTTCCACCCACTTTGTTGGCCTGGGAGTTATGGCTTTAGGTTTAACATGTTAGCCTGACTGTAGCTGCCCAAACGCCTACTGTGAAACCTGTCAAAATAACCCTTTTCAACAGGTGGAAAACCCTGCTTTTAAATAAAAAATATGCCACCCTAATAGGGTACTTGATATTTAAAGTGGAACATGTGCAAAATTAAAATCGACCGGATGCTGTAGTGACTAGCCCCCAAAAGCTAATTTCATTACTGTAGATGGATCCTGAACAATGTTGAGATTATAAACTTTAATTTGTAAGCTTTGACAGGAAACAACTAAAACAGTAATTCAGATACTATTTTTCATACTTATTAAAATTCCAATTCATTGGTGAAGTTAGAGCTTTTAGGATGAGTAACGTTTAGACAGCTCCCTTTTCCCTGTCTGAAGCTCCTGGAGGCTAAATTGCATTAGCCTGCTAGCATGTGCCCAGCAATTGCTTGACCTTAATGAGGTATGAAAACTGCTCCCAAAGCAGAACAATGCCTTAGGCCTGGTGACAGGATAGAGTAGGTGTGGGGTGGATGATCCATAGCAGCTCAGGAAGGCAATTGGGGTGGGCCCAGGAACTTAATTGACTTGAAAGCAATAAAGAAGAAACCTGCCACTCATAGTTTTGTATAAGAGGAGATCTGAAAAAGGGAAAGCCTTAGTCTCAAGGCCCACACTAGCCAGACACACTCCCAGCCTAGTGGGAGAGAAGTTACCCTCAGCATAGGTTTGCAGTAGACACAGGGTTCGTTTCCCTGGCCACGCCTCTAGGTGGAATCAAGAACTCTGTACAAGGGAGAAGGGTTCCCTCATCTTGGATTTTAGTAGTGCAGTGCTCTGTGGGTCTGTTTGCAGTGAGGCCAACAGGACATGCTTCAAAAGTGGAGCTATCCCCCCATTGGTTAGGCAGTGTCCAGGAGTCACCTCCACCCACTCGCTAGTGCAAACCATTGATGTAAGACCCCAAGGAACAATCCTCAGAACACTTCTTTCTGGACCTGCAGAAGAACTGCTGTCCATGACCTGAGAGAAGCCCTCAAGGACTGGACCTGCTCCCTCTTGTGCCCAGGTCAAAAAAAGTGGATTCCAATGCTCGGATGACTGACCTCCTGTGTGGTAACAATGACAAAACAAGCTGCAGGAGGCTTTTTCTGAAGTGACCAGTTGATCAGTTCCAACTGTACCTGGACTAGACCTTGCTTGTGGCCTCTGTTGGAGGCCTGGCCCTTAAATGCTGTCCCTAAAGTGATAGGAGGTTTAGAAGTGACCTAGAGTATCTGCTCCAGAAATCCTGTAAAGTTCACACTTAGAGCATTTTTGCACTTTAGAGGAACAGGGGGGTTTCGCAACAAAGGTGACCGATTTCAATGCAACTTCCTCGGATTCAGCTTGAGCTTGAGCTTGCCCCAATGAAGGATTCTGAGCTCCATAAAACAGACTAACTGAGAAGATAAAGGCCCTCATTCTGACCCTGGCGGTTTGAAACCGCCAGGGCAGAGGGCCGCGGAAGCACCGCCAACAGGCTGGCGGTGCTTCATGGGCAATTCTGACCGCGGCGGTAAAGCTGCGGGCAGAAAAGGGCAACCGGCGTTTTCCCGTTGGTTTACCCCTGGCCCAGGGAATCCTCCATGGCGGCGCTGCTTGCAGCGCCGCCATGGGGATTCCGACCCCCTTCCCGCCAGCCTGTTTCAGGCGGTTTTCAGGCTGGCGGGAACGGGTGTCGTGGGGCCCCTGGGGGCCCCTGCACTGCCCATGACACTGGCATGGGCAGTGCAGGGGCCCCCTAACAGGGCCCCACAAAGATTTTCAGTGTCTGCTTTGCCACTGCACCCGTCGCACCCCTGCAAATCCGCCGGCTCCATTCGGAGCCGGCTTCCTCTTTGCAGGGGCTTTCCCGCTGGTCCGGCGGGCGATCTTTTGAAGATCGCCCGCCGGCCCAGCGGGAAAGTTGTGATGACCCCCATGGTCATTTGACCGCGGTGCGGTCTTTTGGAGGTTTCTGCCCGGCGGGCGGCGCCCGCCGCCCCCCGGGGTCGGAATGACCCCCAAAATCTTTGACTAGGGCAACCCCACTTGGTGTAGCTGACCCGAGCCGGATTGCAGTTGGCCTAAAATTGCATCTCAGTCTACCACTTCCATTCAGTGTCAATGGTGCTTATTGCATTTTAGTGCAATTTTATCTCAGGTTCCTCTTATTGAATTTTTGTCATTTTTTTAATTACATTTTACTCTATTTTATTAAAGTTTACATCTCCACTTTTGTTGTTTTGGTGTAGTTTGTTTAATCAATTTTATTCTATTTTTATTGTTTGGCGGTTTGACTTTATTACTGTTTTGTAGGGTTGGGCGGTGAGCTCTGGTCCGCTAGGGGAATTAACAGAGTTTTTGGCACTCAGCACTATGATTGGAGTGCAGAGTTTAGCCAAAAACTCCACTAGCCCTGGCAGCGGAGCAGAGCTCACAATGTGCGCACTGCAGCGCAGTTATGGGCCACACAGTGTAGACAGTCTGAGCTTGCACTGTGTGGCCCATTACTGGGCTGCAGTGCACACTCAGCCTGACGTCGACAGCGTTGAGCTGCTGCAAGCTGTGGGGGCTGCACCAGCTCCGGATCCAGGCCTCCCTCCTTTCACTGTCCTCAGCTTCCCAGGACCAGGGTGCAGAGGGAGGAAGAGAGCCAGGCCGCTGGCGACCGGGTCCCTGGGAACCAGATAGGACCCTTGCTTCACTTTCTCTTCTATGTGCTCCTTGGGGCCGTGTAATGATATCTGTATTTAACCACTGCTCCATCTTGATCACTGACTCCATTGTGTGCTTAACTTAGCTTTAGCTACTGCCATGTTAGAGGTGCAAGTATTTTTCTGCACACAAGTTATGCAATGTGTTTTTCGCTCATGTTTTCACTCTGCATGTTCTCTTCTCACCAAGGGCTAGTACTAATACTGGGAAGTGAAAGGAAGATAAGTATATACTAGGAGAATGTTTATGGTTTGGCAAGGAACAGCTTGGTTTTGAGAACGCACCTTGGGATGTGGCTAGTCTCAATGTGTTTTTTTTAAACTGACCTGAGGTAGCCAGCATTTGAGCAACAACTCATCAAATGGGGGGAGGGGGATTTCTAGAATTTTCCTCTCTTCCTTGCTTAAAGTATATAAGAGGCCGAAACCAGGCTGGTGTGGGAAAAAGATTGAACGCGGGCAGGAGAGGACGCTCTTTGCCTGCCATCAGTCCGTTGAGGCTAGATGCCTCTCTTTCTCCATGGTTGACTGGGTTCACGACCTGTTGCTGGCAAGGAGATGAAGCAAACAAGCCTCACGGTGATGTATTCTTTTTGATTATTATTTCTAGCTTTGCATTGTGTATGAATATATAATCACTGTATATGCAGATATATAATCCATGATTAAAGTAGTGTATTTTCATTGTTTGTTTTTATGAGTATCATTATTATATTGCTGTAATTATTTTTGGAGGTGTATTTGTGTTGCTGCATTTTACATACATGTCTCCTCTATTCAAACCTGAAACAGTGCTTTAATAAATGTATTACTCAGACTAAGAGCTCTGCATTGCTGGAATTCCTTTTATTCATTTTTTCCCCTCAGTTTAAAGTAGAGCAGTACACTTTTATTTCACTGCGGTGATTTTCTTCAAATCTGCACCCGGGTTGTACACCATTGACCATTCTATTTAAACATTGCAGAGTGCCTTGATAAATGTGTTTCTCAGACTGAGAGGGTTGCATGCCAGAAATTCCTTTCAGTATCCGTGTATGTCTTCTTAGTCTACAGTAAATCAAAAGAGGCTGCTATTTGCCAGGCAGTATTTGCATATGAGGGGGTAGGGTTTGGGGGGGATGAAGGGATAGGTGGTGTGTGCTTGGAAAAAAGGAAACTTGACATCAGGGCTCCACTTGAGAGGAACCTGTCTCCCCAGAGTCCCTGGGAAAGGTGCTATGAGGTACGGTGCTGAGGCCAGCAGGGAGAGCTGGAGAGTGGGGGAGCATTAGCTGTGTCCTGAGTGGTAGTCTAGTAGCCCCCGCCAGATAGTTATGTGTGTGGCCTGAGAGAGTGCCTTAGAACCCAGTGGCAAACATGGCTATGCACTTCGTGAAAATACCAGGTTGCTGGTGGTGAGCTGGTTTGCTGCTGCTAGTGCTGGGCCCTAAAAAAAGGACGGTCTGAGGTCTAAGTGCAAAGGAAGTGATTGCAAGGCTGGTGCAAGACACGGAGGGTGTGCTTGGCCATCCATAGCATGTTTGCGAAGGAGGGCAGTGGTGAAGGTGTGCAGGTGTGGAGAGCAGCAGGTGTCAGCACAAGAGGCCTGAAATGGCAGCTTTTGCTGCCTAGGGCCCTGACCTGAATGTGCCCAATCTCAGAAGCACTAAGCAGGGTCGGGCCTGGTTAACCAGATCAGGCGCATTCGTGCCAGGGTGCCAGTAGAAAGAGACTGCAATCCGCTGAACGTGGAACAACACGGAATTGAGTAGAACTCAGTGAGCTCTGCCCACCCCTGCTGTTTTGGTATTGTCTAAACACTTCACACATTGCCCTAAGTTAAGCCTTTTAGCTGTGTGCAAAAGCTACCAGCGGGCTGACCTCAGTATAATTTAGTGGCTTTGGTGGTTCATCATGACAAGTTACTATCATTATTCCTTGAGTTGGGTGAACACCCACCCTAAGTCATTATCCACTTTGTTACAGGTGTGTATTGCCTCTCTTTTTGCATGTGATGTGCATATGCATTATTATTATTAATAATATTTTCTCACAATTGTGTGGAGTGTGTGCTGTTTCTGTCAAGTGGAGTAGTATAGAGGTATCCTTATTAGTATGATGAGATTGTTGCTTTCTTTGTTTTTTTTTACAGCCTGCACTTTTTCAATGAGTTTTGACCAGTTACTATGTGGGTTTGTAAGTGCCTTGTCTGTTGGTTTGCAGTTACAGCTTTCCTTGCTGAAGTATGGGTAACGGGATGGAGTTGATTCTTTCTCTATGATTTAGAAGCTTCCCAATGGTGAAAAGCACCATTTTGACATGGTTAGCCCCTACAATTTGCCTGGTTTCTGATGTGGCTTTGACTGTTAGTGCACTGGGTCCCTGCTAAACAGGTCCCCAGTGCCAAATCTCATTCCCCAAAACTGCACAGTTGTTTTGCACAATTGGCAAACTCTTTGGCTACCACTGTAAGTCCCTAGTAAATGGTACCCTTGGTACCTAGGGCTGCAGCACCAATTGTGCCACCCCAAGGGACCTCGTCACCAAACCCACACAGTGCTGCCATTGCAGACTGCATGTGTTGCTGCAGGCTAAATTTAAAATATGACCTATCACACACCCCTCTGTACCAGGTCGACACCTGCAGCCTCATCTCACATTACCCACTTACCGCAAGTGCTCCTGGACAAGAAAACCCAACACCAAAAGACACCCCTGCATCTGTCGCCCCTAAAGCTGGCTGTCATCCCTAAAGCTGGTTGCATCCAGGCACATGTGAGGGCATACATGCATGAGAAGATATGCCTCTGCGGTGTCTCTGTTGATTCTGAGACATAGTAAGTGCACAGAGAAGTCATTTTAAATGCATGTGCTGGACACTGGTCATTACGAGTTCCCCTGCTACATGATGGCTTCTCTGAATCCTGGGATGTTTGGTATCAAACATCTCAGAATAATAAACCCTCACTAACCCCAGTGACAGATTTATTAATAAATGTACACAGAGAGCACCTTAGAGGTGCCCCCCGAAAACCTACCCAGCTACTGGTGTTTTCACTGAATGGTACAAACCAGTGCAGAGACCCTAGACCGGGTTCTGGCCCCCTGAGGTGAGGGCCAACTTTCTTGGCGGTCCAAAACAAAGGCCTGCTCAGGGCAGAGGTGATAACACCTCATCCAGAGCAGGATGGACAATCCAGGGTGGGGAGCTTCAAAGCCCTTGCTGCCTTTGAAATGCAACCCAGGTCTCTCCAGATGGTGGAGATGACCGCCCCCCCCCTCTCCTGACCCCACTTTTGCAGCACAGGCAGGAAATGTAGTTACATTGGGAGGACAACTCACTTCATGCCAGACTCACCACTATGGTGGATGAGCTGAAGTGGACACTACTTTTCAAAATCCTCCATCTTGCTTTGAAAGAATTAGGCCACTATGGTTAGGGTTGTGCCCACTTCCTAGCAGAAGTGGTCATAAGAAGGGTGTAGTCACCCTAAAGGTGGTCAGCCCATTGGCTACCACCTGAAACTCCCTGTAACATCCCTAATTTAAGTATTTAGGTGGTACCTCTGAACCCCAGAAATCAGATCCTATCTACAAAGAAGGACAAAGTAGAGTCAACCCCGCAGAAGAAGAGGAAGAAGAAGCAGCTGACCTGGTACCAGTCCTTCCAGTCTGCCTGCTAACCTCACCAGACTATGCACAAAAAGATTTATCCTGCAGCTTCAAGAAACCCAGGAAGCATGCCTGCCTTCTAAAAATACTCAGACTCCTGTAAGCAGTGGACCTGGTCAGCAACAAAGTATCCAAATAGGACTCTGCAGCCTGGAAATCCAACACCTGAACAGACCTCTGCACCCGACGACCTCAACCCAGTGAGAAGCCCAACAATGGTGCCAGCAGGGCTTCCCAGCTGTCCTGAGCCCAAGTACACCTGTGAGTCGCACCTCCTGAACTCACCCAAGTCGCCTGCAGCCCCTGCATGCAGGCCCCTTCTCCCACAGCCTGACGCTGAGAGAAAACCCGACACCTACAGCAGTGCCTGCACCCGTGACCCCTGACACCAGCTGAGTTGTGTTGTCGGTGCCAATGACATCTCCAAGCTCCTGAGAGTTTGAGTCCACCCTGGGTCCACCCCAGCTGGACTCCTCCATGACACCTGCAGCCTCATCTCACAATAACCCTTGAGCGCATGTGCTCCCGGACAAGGAAACCCAACACCAAAAGACACCCCTGCATCTGTCACCCATGGGTGCAGGAGAAGAGGACCAAAGGTGCACCTATGTCACGCGGACCCCAAGTCTCCTATCTACTTGTTGGTTGTCCCCAACTGGATTTCAGAGCCTGCAGCCTGTTTGTCACATGGTCAAACTCCCATAGGAAACCATTGGGCACCCAACGTCTTATTGCACCTCTTCACCTGGCTGCCCAAGTGCCGCCTGTGTGACCTATTGGTGTGGTCCTGATCCGTGCCCAGTACTTACCTTATCTCCTGAGACTTCCTGAGATTGGCTTCGTAAGTCATTGTTAACCCTGTGTTTGCTGAACATTGTTTTTTCTCTATAGGATAACATTGAGAGAACTTTGAAAATTGCACTGTCTATTTTTGAAACTACAAAGTATTTATGCTTGAAAGTCTACTTACTTGATTATGTAATTCTTGGGTTTGAAACATATATAAAAAGAATTGCTATTTTTCTAAATTGGTTACAGATTTATTATTTGAGTTTGTGTCTCATTTAAGTACAACAAATGCTTACTACTACCCTTTAATAAGCCTAACTGCTTGTCCACACTATCACAAATAGAGGATCAGTCTTACCTATTTTTGTCTCTGCAATACCAATTAGGGATCCACTGGACTCTCTGCACAGTGTACTTCATTTTAGTGCACTATATAGAGAGCCAGCTTCCTACATATGGGATCAAGGCTGAAAACTTTGTATAGGATTTGAGTCTGTGCCTTTTCCATGGCATTGCAGTGGTTTCCGTTCATCTTTGCAGGAGTCTGTCTCGTAGATCTATCACATCGTCTGTGTGTAGTAAGCAGAGTCCATTGTAAATTCAAGACATCAAGAATTGTGGTCATCTGAACCCTTAACCATTGAACACTATTGCCATATTTTCCTGTGTTACTTGCAGAGTAGTGCTTTTCTGTGTAAGGGCTATAAATGTGTCGTGGATCAATTGTGGCAGCCAGCAGGATTTCTGTGTTGGGCTGTTCCTGATTTAAGCATCCTACTTACAGAGTTACAGTTATGAGTGAACAGTGTTTTTTTAACATAAGTACTGAACTCTTTACAACCACTACAGTAGGCCTTGACTCTTTGACCTGCAAGCCTTTGGAAGTCATGTGTAGAAAAATAATAATCTGCTATCCATTTACTGAGTGTGATAACGCGTCCAGCCCTTATAAATTACCTGTACCTGGACACGTTGGAGGTCGGTGAATCTTTTAACCGAGTCGAGCTCTCCTCATCCTAGAATAGTCGAGTCATTCGGATCAATAATCAATAACTATTGTAATCGATAATCAATACTCAATTAATTACCAATATATCAAATCAAAAATCAATAACTGTTTGTAATTCGGCGCACCATGACCTTTCAGTCATGAATAACCACACCAGTTTATTAAAAGTTAGTGAATTTATTTCCCTATATTAACAAAGCTAGCACGATGTATATAAGTCTCAAAATCAAATGATATATATAAATGAACATTGCAAGTTGTCCATAGCGGCGGAAGAAACGCAATCTACGCAAAATCTGGATAATAATGCACTCAGTTATTGCAATACAAATCACTAATATAACTAACTGTATTTGACTGATTTCATACATTGGTCAGCATAACAAGATTTCAAATCAACATGGTGCATCAAATGAATCCCTCGACTAACCTCTAATTAGCATTGGCATGTGGGACTTCATGCAAAACGAATTTAGTCAACACAAATTTGGAAAACTTCTAGCTAGGACCCTATAAAAATAGCAGTTGGTACCTAAAAGGAAAAACACAATGCATAATACATTTATCCTTTCATATTTACCAAATACAATCAGCATTCAAGAAAAGTCTTCGTCCTTCAGGTACCGGTTCGATCAGCATGGGGCAGATTTCGAAAGGGACAAAGGTAAGGGCAAGCTTCCTTGCAATCGGCAAGGAAAAATAGGGCAAAGTTATTTCATGGGCTTTAAGTGGGTTTAAGTAAGGATCATTCCAAATTCTGCAGGGTCTTCCATTGGAGGGTTCATAGGTTGGCTTCAAATTGTCCAATGAAAAATTGTCTTTTACTAGAACTCATTTATGCATACATTAGCCTTGGAGCCTTGGAACACAAGTTGTATCATGGTTTGCCAATTATTTTTGGTATCTGTACCTTCATTGTCCGCACCTGCAGAGACTGACCTTGTATCAAAGGGGATGAAACCGGGCTAGTACGAAACCTTGGAGATAAGTGTATTAGTCATCTCTGCTGGAAAAAAAAATACAACTTCAAGCAAGAATATATGTTTCATTAGTTCAAGGAAAAGCCACGCAGTTAGAATTTGAGACCAGGCAACTAGGCCAAAGCCTGTACTAAATTTAAGCTAAGCAAAACAGTTTTCAAACAAGAAATCATGGCATACATTTGCAATTATGACGGATTAATACATTTTCAATACTTCATGATTAATAAAGTTAGTTTACAATGTTGGCGAACTACCCCGAGGGCACAATTTCCCTCGTACATTATTTTCTTTACTAAATTCACACCACAATATACGTTTTGATTATGCGATATGTATGAATATATGTCGGACCTTCTTTTTCTGCGTCATCAATCCCTCCTCTGATGACTAATTATGTCATCACATCAAATCTACCCACAAATTTTATTCCATTAAAATTCTGTATAGTAATTGGGCACTTCAGTCAATTCCCTCTTTCTTTTAGTCCCTTTTGATTTTTCTCTATATATTTCCACCATTTTGTTCTCTATTTTCTCTTCTCTCTTCCTTTTGTTCCTTGCTTTTAATATCTTAATAGCTTTCCATATTCCCCAAGGGCCTAATAAACAAATTAATACTATTAATATTCCCTTTACTATTTTTAATAACAATCCGTTCCAAACGTTGCTGAGCCAATTTCCCACAGAAGCAAATCCTTTTCCAACCTTCTCCCAATCTCCGGGCTCTTTCAATTCCTTCAAATCTACACTTTCTTTGGTTAAGTTCGTAAGCATTGTTCTAATTTTTCCACTGCTGTCTGGTATATAGGTACAGCAGTGACGTGTACCAAGCATTTTGCAAATGCCGCCATCCTTTGCTAAAAGAATGTCTAAGGCAAGCCTATTTTGAAGAGTCATAGCTCTTTCTGCAGCAAGTTAAGCATCCATCAGGATTATAGCTCCTGAAAACTTTGTCAGCATGTTATCCACAATAGTAGACAACTTTCGTATTTTGATTGAATTCAATATGACTCCTACTGAAGGAATCAATGCTCCAAATATATGTCCTACCACACCAGAAGCTGTCTCCCTTTTCTGAACATGATGTGATTCAGACAGCCTTGGAAATTTCTTTAAATCGTCTAGTTGATAAACCTTTGGGAACACTATTCCCAAATAACATCTCCCATACCATCCTTTAGGAAGACGATAATAGGCGTTGAGTCCACAAATATAATATATTCCAGGAATAACTGGGTCTTGTCCATTCAGCATGAACGTCCACTTCGGTTTAAATGCATACGTATGTTTGCATTCACTCGTTCCCACAAAAACTGTGTCATAATATGATTCAGCTCTATATATACAAAATCTCCCTACGAGCAATGTATCTAAAGCTATTTTTCCTTGTGTCTTTATTGCGGCAAACGCATAACTATCTACAGATGTTCTTTTGTGTAATTCCCTCTCTAATTTCTCCTTCATTTCATTCCTCCTATCATCAGTGCGGTCTAAAAAATTAATTTCTACTGGTGAAAGCAAGCATGTAAGGTTCTCTCTATGTGCGTGAGCTGTGTGAAAAGGTGACATTGGCTCGAAGAATTCCCTCATTAATTTGGCATACCAATCTCTAGCTATTTTACTCAGGTGCCCTATTATGGGGACATATGAAAAAGTAACATCATAATTAGTGTAGAAATAATGAATGTTCTTTTGATCATAAAATCTGGACGCTATAATACTACATGTAATTCCATATGTAAGAGGCATGCTGTGATATGTTACCCCTTCCACCACTGAGGTAGGTATTTGTGTACACACATAACAATCTTTCGCATCCATGGTCTCAACATACTCACTCAGCAAGCGATAGAAAACGTTAGATGAAAGTTCCTTTTTATCATGCAAGTGTCTCTCGTCTTGTTCGAGTCTTTTCAGAGCTGTTAGTTCAGTAACGATAATAGGTTTAGAAGTAGTAGCATCATTCGTCTCATTCTCATTCTCATTCTTCCCATGCATTCCAAGAACTATTACTACGATGATTAGTACGCATGCAGTTATTAAACCTATACACATGTATTTACAACACTTCATTTTACGCCCCTGTGTAGTGAAACTAGTCATGATCTGTATAGAATCAGAGAGTTGAAGACACCTTATCTAAGCGGATTTGCAGGTATTTACAAAGCTGAACGAGTTCAATGTTCACACAGTTTTCTTTAGCAGCTTTTGTCTCTTATCGGTTAGCAGCGTTGTCTCAAGATCGGTTTCAAAGTCAATCAAGTTAGCAATGTCTTAGCCAGTTGAAAGTCAATCAGGTGGTCAATGTTTCAATCGACAGAGTCCATTAAGTTTTTATTTCCAAAATGAAGTTCTGCCTCTTCGTTCTCGAGACTGAGGGATACGAATTCGTCTGACCAATCGTTATTGGCTACGTATGCCCACTCCGGACCGGAATACCTTCTGCTTGGTATCCTTTTTCTTTTCAATTTTGCATCTCTCTTTGATTCTTTCTCGCTGGTACTTTCCTCTTTGGCCAAGTCCTTTTCTTCACTTGGTGCCGGTACTACGACAGACACTTCCTTTCTTTTATCTTTCACCTTCGGCCCTTCACTGTCGTTCAACGTTTCTCTTATTCTTAGTTTTACTGGTGATATGCTTTGTCTTCGTTTTGCACTGGGTCCACTTGATGGACCTGCAACCTCTTCCGAAGGAGTTTGAACAGTTTTGCTCTGCCCTGCTTTGTCTTCTCCCTCTGGGAAGTCAATCAGGTTCTCCTTTTCTTTTCCTCTATCGTCTGCTTCTGGGAAAGCCCTCCTCTGATCAGGCTCTCCTGCTTCTTCACCTGTTCCAAGCTCTTTGTCTCCGTTACTTTCTTCAGGCTCTTTGTCACTTTCAGCTGCTTCAGGCTCTTTGTTACCTTCAGCTGCTTCGTCGCTTTCTGAGGCTCCTCCTTGGTCTTCCCCAAGTGAATCAGTTGCTTCGTCCTCAGAGAATATTTCTCCCTCCTCTATTTCTGCCTGTTCGCTTCTAGTTCTTTTTCTCTCTGTATCAGCGCTTGGCACTTTGTTATCAGGTACTAGTGACTTCAGCGCGTCAACTTCCTCGTCTGTGGGACACAATACCCTCTTTGTGTGACTGGCGTGAATCCAGTTGGGAACTCCCGCACACTTCACAGCGGTGGTAGTCGTCAGAATCACTTGAAAAGGTCCTTTCCAACGGGGTTCCAAACACGACTTCCTCACGTGCTTCTTTATCACAACCCAGTCACCTGCTTTCAGGGCGTGTCCTGGACCTTGGATCGGTGGCAAGGTGGTTGCCTCCACCTGGTGAGAGAAAGAGCGAACCACATCAGCTAGACCTTTGCAGTAGTCTAACACCATATCATCTGTAATATTCAAAAGAGCATTTGCAGGAACTGCGGGAAGTCTCATGGCTCTGCCCATGAGGATTTAGTGCGGGGACAATCCAGTCTTTCTGTCAGGGGTGTTTCTCATTGACATTAACACAAAGGGCAATGCGTCAGGCCATTTTAAATTTGTTGATGCACATATTTTCGCCATCCTTGATTTCAATGTGCCGTTCATTTGCTCCACTAGACCTGAGGCTTCAGGGCGGTAGCTACAATGCAACTTTTGCTCAATGTTTAGTGCTGCACAAAGTAATTTTATTACTTCGTTATTGAAGTGACTTCCTCTATCTGATTCTAAAGAGATCGGGAATCCATCACTTTTGAGAGTGGTATTAGCTCTCTCAAAAGTAGTTTTGCAACTGTGAGACTGTCATTCCTGCGTGTAGGGTATGCTTCGATCCAGTGACTAAAAATGCACACAACCACCAACACATACTTCAAGCCTCAATGCACAGGCATCTCAATGAAGTCCATTTGCATCCTGCTGAAGGGACCCCCTGCTCTTCCAATGTGGCTCAAATTTACTACTGTTCCCTTCCTTGCGTTCATCTGTTGGCAAATGACGCAACGATGGCAAACTGCTTCAGCAACCTGATGGAATTTGGGGTTAAACCAATCAGTTTTAAACAATCTAATCATGGCGTCCCTCCCAAGATGAGCTTGTCCATGGTAAAATCTAGCTATCTGTGTCAAAAGGCTGTTTGGAAAAACAAATTTCCCTTCACTTGAAACCCATAATTCATCTAGTCTCTTTACGCATTGTGATTTGGTCCATGAGAGTTTCTCATCCTCACTGACATCATTCTGTAAGGATTTCAATTTGTCCATTGTATCTACAACCTTTAGAGCAAAGATTTCGCTTGGTTCAAGTTTTGGTTCACTTATCAAATTCCATTCATCCCTGAGCAATATACAGTTCAATGCGCAAAACCTTGCGACTTGATCCGCATATCCATTTCCCAGGGAAACATAGGGGGTTATTACAACTTCGGAGGAGGTGGTAATCCGTCCCAAAAGTGACGGATATACCACCAGCCGTATTACGAGTTCCATAGGATATAATGGACTCGTAATACGGCTGGTGGTATATCCGTCACTTTACCGACACTTTTGGGACGGATTACCACTTCCTCCAAAGTTGTAATAACCCCCATAGTCCTGTCCCTTCGAGTGTGCACTGCATTTTACCACTGCTACCTCTCCTGGTAACTGGATGGCGTGTAACAATTCTCTTATTCTTTCACCATTTTTCACTGGTGATCCTGAAGAGGTCATGAAGCCTCTCTGTGACCACAACTGCCCAAAATCATGCACTATTCCAAATCCGTACTGGCTGTCAGTGTAAATGGTAACCTTCATTAATGCAGAGAGTTGGCAAGCTCTAGTAAGGGCTACCAATTCTGCTACTTGTGCAGAGTAAACTCCTTGAAGCCAAGATGCTTCCAGAACACCTGTTACTGTACATACAGCGTATCCTGCCTTCAATATTCCCAATGCATCTCTTAAACATGAACCATCAACAAAAATAATTTGATCGTTTTCTTCCAATCGGGTATCTTTGATATCAGGCCTTGGTTTGGTGCAAAATTCAGTCACCTGAAGACAGTCGTGCTCGATGTCTTCATCGTTCTCAATTTCGGCATTTTCAGTGGGAAACAATGTTGCTGGATTCAACGTAGTGCACCGTTTCAGCTGCACATTAGGTGATCCCAGAATTATTGTTTCATACCTTGCGAGTCTAGCACCAGTCATGTGCTGTGTTCGGGAACGTGTCAAAAGTATCTCGACTGAGTGAGGGACCATGACTGTTAAAGGGTGTCCCATCTATATTCCTTCACTCTGAGTGAGGCTGATACCAACTGCTGCTACGGCACGCAAGCACCCTGGCAATGCTGCTGCGACCGGATCCAAAGTAGCTGAAAAATATGCTACTGGTCTGTTTACGCCACCATGGGCTTGGGTCAAGACAGACAAGGAACATGCATCACGTTCATGACAAAACAATGTGAAAGGCTTTGTGTAGTCAGGCATACCTAAAGCTGGAGCCCTGCACATGCATTCCTTTAATTCAACAAAAGCATCCATCTCATCTCCTTTCAGCTCAATTTCATCCAACGCATCTTTCTGGGTAAATTTCAGCAAAGGTTTTGCTAGAGTTGAGAAGTTGGGAATCCATTGGCGACAGTAGCTCACCATTCCCAAAAACTTCCTCACCTCCCTCCTCGTCTTTGGGGGACTCATTTGGAGTACACTTGTTATTCTTTCCTTCATTATTCTACGTGACCCCTTCTCTATTTGGTGACCCAAATATTTCACTTTCTTTTGACAGAATTGTAACTTTGAAGGGGACACCTTATGTCCATTTCTTCCCAAATGGTTCAGTAGGGCAATGGTGTCAGCTGTGCAGTCACTTTCTGTCTTGGACGTGATCAGTAAGTCGTCAATGTACTGTACTAGGGTTGACTCGAATGGCAACTCCAGTGCTTCCAAATCTTTCTTTAGAATCTGATTGAAGATTGACGGTGACTCCGAAAACCCTTGAGGAATTCGACACCAACTGTAGACTCTGTCTAAGAATTTGAAACAAAAGAGAAACTGGCTGTCCTCATGAAGAGGCACAGAAAAGAATGCTTGTGATAAGTCGATAACTGAGAACCATTCAGCATCACAGGGAATTTGAAACATTATCACAGCTGGATTCGGTACTACAGGACAACATTTTACTATTATGTCATTTATTTTCCTCAAATCCTGAACAATTCGGACCTTTCCACTGGGTTTTATTAATCCCATTATTGGTGAATTACATGGACTGCTCAACACTTCTTTCAGTACTCCCTGTTTCACAAACTCATCAATGAGTTGGGCAACTTTTATGAGGGTGTCTTGTGCCATATGGTACTGTGGGGTCTGGGGAAAGGTTACATTGGGTTTCACAGTCACTTTCACTGGTTCTACTCCTTTCACCAATCCCACCTCTTTTCCTGTCATATCCCACACTTCTTTTCCCACTGTTTCTTGTAGTTCAGCAGGAATGTCTGCCTCAGTGACCATTGGATAAAGGGTAATCAGGGGATACTCTTCATCGACAGTCTCCACTTCGTCCCCTCCTACACTGTCCTCTTCTTCCCCATCGCTGCTCGTCTGAATTTTAATTCCATCATTTGAACACATAATTGAACATCCCAATTTGCACAATAGGTCTCTCCCTAACAGTGATATCGGGCTTGAGTCACACATCACAAATTTATGTGACCCTCAGTAGTTGCCAATTCTGACTTGTACTGGGTCTGTGCTTGGGTTCGTCAGGTACCTATTTGCTACTCCCACTACTTGGACTGTTCTCCCTGAGAGTGGCAAATTTGGTACTTCAATGCTCCTGACAGTGGAACGTGTAGCTCCTGTGTCAACCAAGAATGAAACGCGATGACCCATAACTTTTCCCTCCACATACGGACCCTTCTGATCAACTTCCAACGATGCTGCAAGCACACAGTTTCCCTCCTCATCTGAACTTTCACTCTCCCATACATCGTTTATTCCATTCTCGCTGTGTAGTGGGAATTGGTGTACTGTGTCATTTTGACTCATTCCCTGACCCGCAACCTGTTGAGGAAGCATTGCTTGCTGCTGATTCATTGGTGCTAAGGGTATTTGCATTTGCTGATTAGGTACCATGGGAAACTGCTGTTGCATTGGCTGCAATTGTGCCATTTGCACACGGGGCATTTGCACCTGTTGCGGTTGCATGGGTTGTAAACCCTGCAGCTGGTTTATATTGTTTTGGAAATTTGGATTTGGACCTCTCAGTTTCGGTCCTCTCATAGTCTGGAATGCATTGACATCATTGTTTTGCTGACCTACACCTTCCTGCACCATCATTGGGCACTCCCGTTTCCAATGCCCGACAATTCCGCACGTGTGACATGGCATCACCTTCTTCATTGCCTGTATACCATTTGGAATCATAACGGTATTCAAATCAGGACCATTATTCACAAAACCTCCTCGGCCTCTGCCTCTCATCTGCGGCTGAAACATAGCATTTCCCTGCTGCTGCTGCTGCTGCTGCGGCATCTGTTGTTGAAAACCTTGCAAACCTTGTAAGCCTGTCTGAGCTGCTCTGAGCTGCATCACCATCACCTTCTCTTTCAACCTTTTCTGCTTTGTCTCAATCTCATCACTGCAGTATTTTGCATAATTCAACACCTCATCGATCGACTTTGACTGCCAACAAATCAAATGCGTTTTAATCATCTGGCTAATTTCGGGTCTCAACCCTTCCACAAACCTGAACACAAAATGGAGCATGTCTTTTGCCTCAATCGTCTCTGTGCCACTGTAATTTTTAAACGCCTTCAACAACCTCTCATAATACACATGTATAGACTCTTTAACCTCTTGAGCGGTCCTGTCAATCCTCTGCCAATCCACATTTTTCGACACAACCTTGGTTTTCAAGTGCTCGATCACCTTGTGGTACAAACTCATTACCGTAGGTGATGGCGCACCTGTGTCCCTATCTCTCTCTGGTTCACTTGTCGGCCAACCTACAGCCCTTTTACAATCTTCCCACAAATCTGCCGGAACCACAATTTCAAATAGAGTGTTCAGGTCTTCCCAGAGACATTTCGCGAGCTTCACAAATCTATCTGTTTGTTGATACCACTCAATCGGTTTCTCTCTCAATTTGGGAAAGTCATCCGTAAAGGATTGAATATCGCACCTGTGCCATGGTACATGTACAAGTTTTCCCCCTGCTGTCTCTCTCATTGGTAACATAGTTATCAGATCGTCATTCTGCTGTTTTTTCTCATTCCGCTCTGGAGTATTTTCTTTCTTTTTGTCCTTTTTCTTAACCCATCTGCTTTCCCATTTGTCTAAACATCTCCAGACCTGTGCACTCTGCAGTATCTCTTTAAGGTGCGTTTTCATCCCTGCGGATCTCATGTGTTCAAAATCTTTTGTCTCGAAATCTAACCTGTAACTTCTGCTCAGGTGTTTAGTCTTATTTATATCGATCTCGTGTCTATCTGCAATTTCTTGTAACTTCTTGTGTATGCTGCTTACTTCTCTCGTGATTCTAGGGCACATGTATCTCAGCTCTTCTTCTGTGTAGGATTCTAATCTGTTCAGACCCATTGTTCCTTCTAGCAATTCATCTGCCTCCATACCTAATCTTATTTTATTCAAATATTCTTCTCCCTTCCCGCTGGATGTACTCTGTGGGGAGTTCAGGCTGTTGAACCATTGTGTTAACTGTTGCACGTTCAGTCCCATCAGTGCAGCAGTTACATCAACTGCTACTGATGGTTTCTGTAATGTTTCAGTCTGTGAGATTAACGGTACCAATAGTGGTGGGTGTGACCTTACCACGGTTGACGGAGCGCAAATTGGAATTGGACTGAATTCTGACAAGGACCCAGATCCATTTGGCAGTGCCGCTATCGGAGTTGTCTCTGGAGTGGTTTCTATGCACCTTCTCCCTGTCCCATTCTGCATCATTAACCCTTGGTCACTTGTGCTTGAATTTGCCTGTATGTACAGTGGTACTGGTGGACCTACAGTGATAGGCAGAGATATTGCATCTGGATTCTGCCCGTTCCCTAAATTCTGCGGCATGTTAATCCCCACATTATGGTTCATCATTGCTGGCATGCCTAACTGGCTCCCTGTCACTTGGGTATGCTTCGTCATTTCTTGTGCCTGCTTTTGAGGCATCAAGAACTGTGTTGATTCAGCTTGAATCAATGTTGGTCTTTGATAACTCTGTCCTCCCTGCGTCATTGAACCAGAAGTCATTCCCATGTTATGCTCATCACAGCAGTGCCTTTGAACCTGTGGCTGATAGTTATCAGCATGTTTCAATGTAGGTACGTCTGGGTAAATTCTCTGAATCTGTGGTATGTGTGGTGAGAAAGGCATGTCGGAGCTGCTCGGTCTCTGAGATATTCTTAACTTGGGTGTTACATTAACTGTGTTGGTTCTGGAGGGGCAGTACTAATACTTGGACCTTGTTCGTTTTCCACATACGGTGGCGGGCGATCGTTCAACAATTGTATTATGAACTCCTCATCGTCTGACTCGTCTCCCCTTTTCGAGTTTCTATTGTTCTCTCTATCTCTGGACTGACTCCTGTTTGTCTTATAGGTAGCTTTCCTTCCTTCCGTCTCCGCTTCATCGGTAACTGCTGGGAACAATTTAATCCCTTGCAATACGTCTGATCTCCAAACCTTTTGTGTGGTGTCCCATCTAGCATCCGCTAGTGTCTTCTCTACCTTTCTTATCCTAGTCTCGAACTTCTTTTGTTGTTGGTTTCTAGCTATCAGCTCCCAAATTGCTAACGCTTCAAACTGTGCTGGTCTCGGGGGTACTTTCATGTCATATAGCGCAAATCTCAGATTTTCTAAAACCCTCAGATTAAACGACCCGTGGATAGGGAACGCTACACTTCCATGTTTTTCCATTAATTTGCACCATTGTTTTAACCATAGACATGGTGCTACACCCTTTTCTTCAATAACAATGTAAGCTGGTGTACCCTCAGGCGGTGTTTCTTCCCCTACATTTGCTTTAATAAAACATCTCCTCTCATGGCACTCTTAAATGGTTTGAAAAATTTCATCTTTCCGTCTCTTATTTTTCTTAAAATGTGTAATCAATAAGTGACTTTAATTCCCGGAATACTCTTCGCTTGCCTTTCTCCTACCGGTTGCGCTTCATGGACTGTGTCCAATCAGTGCGCGACCCTTCTCTCCAATCGACCTATCCCAGTGCGGCTCCTAGTGACGTCACACTCACACACTGCGGCTGACAAAGTCCCGCGGCTTGTCCTCTTTCACTCGTCCTCACTCACAAACTAATTTCTGCAATATAACGCGAGCACTTAACCAAAAGAATAAAACAAATCTGTCGGTTTACTACAGGAAGGGTAACACAATCGCTTCAGAAACCTTAGGGATTTTTCACTAGCCTCGGCAGTTATTCCATCTTTCGCAAGCAAAATTTGACCCGCAAACTTTACTCTCAACTGATCAATGAACTATTCTAGTGCACTTTAGAATTCGTCAAATCTCAAAGTCGAAGTTTTTCTTCCACTCCGCAACATTCATACCGACTCGTTGACCACGCCCGATCAACCTATTAAACCGACCAGATTACAACATTAAACAAGTGTCTCATACACTTTTCAACATACTCCGGAGTCTCTTGACCTCGCAGGGCCCGTCTCAACATCAACAACCACGTGGACAACTTTTCTGCACAAAGCGCTACATACACATGAAGTTCGACGACTTCCCTACTCTCACACTTTTGGAGCCTTTTAACCCCCTTAAATCCTCACAAACATCTCAATTAGTCTGCGGCAATAAGCTGTGCAAGCGCAAAACCCTAACTTCACTCATACCGTCACTAGAAACGCCGAAAACATTCTCACACCTCCATGTCCTCCGTTCGCAACTCCGAGATCCCGGGAAAGTCATTGGGGACTTAGGGCATCATCATCCCTCCAACTTATTTTATCAAAGAAAATTCTAACTCGACTCTGTTTATTGTTCCGATGGGGTCCCAAAGGGCAAAACCATCAATCTCTGCTACCATCTACTGATAACGCGTCCAGCCCTTATAAATTACCTGTACCTGGACACGTTGGAGGTCGGTGAATCTTTTAACCGAGTCGGGCTCTCCTCATCCTAGAATAGTTGAGTCATTCGGATCAATAATCAATAACTATTGTAATCGATAATCAATACTCAATTAATTACCAATATATCAAATCAGAAATCAATAACTGTTTGTAATTCGGCGCACCATGACCTTTCAGTCATGAATAACCACACCAGTTTATTAAAAGTTAGTGAATTTATTTCCCTATATTAACAAAGCTAGCACGATGTATATAAGTCTCAAAATCAAATGATATATATAAATGAACATTGCAAGTTGTCCATAGCGGCGGAAGAAACGCAATCTACGCAAAATCTGGATAATAATGCACTCAGTTATTGCAATACAAATCACTAATATAACTAATTGTATTTGACTGATTTCATACATTGGTCAGCATAACAAGATTTCAAATCAACATGGTGCATCAAATGAATCCCTCGACTAACCTCTAATTAGCATTGGCATGTGGGACTTCATGCAAAACGAATTTAGTCAACACAAATTTGGAAAACTTCTAGCTAGGACCCTATAAAAATAGCAGTTGGTAGCTAAAAGGAAAAACACAATGCATAATACATTTATCCTTTCATAGTTACCAAATACAATCAGCATTCAAGAAAAGTCTTCGTCCTTCAGGTACCGGTTCGATCAGCATGGGGCAGATTTCGAAAGGGACAAAGGTAAGGGCAAGCTTCCTTGCAATCGGCAAGGAAAAAATAGGGCAAAGTTATTTCATGGGCAAGACGGGGCAAGTCAAAGTTAAAGTCTCTAGGGTGAGAATTCTTAAAGTCTCCTTCTCTCAGATAGAGAAAAGAACATCAGGGTGTCGTCCAAAATGGAGTCTGGCATCAGGCTTCAAACTGGCATCAAGGAAAAATGGCTGACTTCTCTTTGTCCGGTGGGTTTAAGTAAGGATCATTCCAAATTCTGCAGGGTCTTCCATTGGAGGGTTCATAGGTTGGCTTCAAATTGTCCAATGAAAAATTGTCTTTTACTAGAACTCATTTATGCATACATTAGCCTTGGAGCCTTGGAACACAAGTTGTATCATGGTTTGCCAATTATTTTTGGTATCTGTACCTTCATTGTCCGCACCTGCAGAGACTGACCTTGTATCAAAGGGGATGAAACCGGCCTAGTACGAAACCTTGGAGATAAGTGTATTAGTCATCTCTGCTGGAAAAAAAAATACAACTTCAAGCAAGAATATATGTTTCATTAGTTCAAGGAAAAGCCACGCAGTTAGAATTTGAGACCAGGCAACTAGGCCAAAGCCTGTACTAAATTTAAGCAATGCAAAACAGTTTTCAAACAAGAAATCATGGCATACATTTGCAATTATGACGGATTAATACATTTTCAATACTTCATGATTAATAAAGTTCGTTTACAATGTTGGCGAACTACCCCGAGGGCACAATTTCCCTCGTACATTATTTTCTTTACTAAAATCACACCACAATATACGTTTTGATTATGCGATATGTATGAATATATGTCGGACCTTCTTTTTCTGCGTCATCAAGTGTTAGCACTTAAGGCTTGGGGACACCAATTACACATGACAATACTCATAGTTGATTCTTCCTAATAAAAACTGACTACGTGGGACAAAGAGAGTACACCTGATAGTCCTATTGTGGGCCATGTTAGTATGCCACAGCTGAGACTTTGTGCCTGCTTTATCTCTCTATGCCTCTTGTAGCTCCATTGTAAAAACATTCTCCGTTAAACACGTGGCGTCTCCAGTGCATTTTATTTCATGTCTTTAGGTGTCCTGTATAAACTGGCATTGTAAGGTTGAGTGTCTCTGCCAGACAGTCACCAATGCTGCTCTGTGATGTTGTCACTGTAAGGGCATTCTTGCCATCCAAGCATCCGGGTATTTCCCCAAGGATACCAGCAAGTAATGCTGGTTTGTTACTCTGTCACGGGGGTCAGACTGGTTTCTTAGGCTGCCAATGTGACCCGTCTGACTCGCAGTGACAGCTTGGGAGAGGCCAGACTGTTCCTCTGGCCTGACACACTTCCAGCAGTGCATCGCTGCTGGATCCAGGAGTGTGGGGGGTGCTTCAGACAATTTACATAGAGAATGAGCAATGAAGTGATTTTGTTTGGATCTTGCAGCATTTGCCATTGTTCAGTGAAAAGCTGTGAAGCGTCAATAAACTTTTGACGCATTATCTTTTATGGAAACTCCTAGTGATGGTTCCCTTTCATGACAGCAAAGTGAGGCACCGGAGGGGGGCGGCTGATCATGGTGTGTCACTGGTGCACCTTTAAAAATCTGCTTGCTGTAGGAACTAAGGGACATAGAGCCCCAGGTGGTGCTAACCACTGCTACATATTTACAAGGAGGTGTAATGCCACTTTTTGTGGCGTTACGCCTCCTTGTAAATATGGGCCCCTCCGACACAGTTTTCTGTTCAGAGGGGCATGCAATGGGTGTTGCAGTGGACGTTCCACCACAAAACCCATTGCTTTTGATGCTGCCCAAGATTTATGAGAAATCATAAATCTGTGGTAGTGCCAAAAACTAATGCCACCACAGGGGTGGCATAGGCATGCAAAACTAGGAGGAATGCTTTTAATTCCTCCTTGTTTTTTTGCTTTTTCTATGTGTGCTGCATTTTGCAGCCCACACAGAAGAAGCAAAATGCCAGACATGATTGTTTGTGCAGGAAGTTGTCCCTTTCTACGCATAAACAATCATTCCAAAATGACATTTTAGTACCTCTATGTGTGCTGCATTTTGCAACACACATAAAAGTTCCAAATCGGCATTATAGATTGCTTATGTGCAGGAAGGGCCACCTTCCTGCACATAAACAATCAATCCCCTCAACACAGACACCCTTGCACTATGGTGCAAGGATGCCTGCGTTGGCGCAGGCCCCCTAATTCAGCGCAGGCACAGGGGGAAGTGCAGGGGTGCGCTGCATTCCTGTAAATATGGCACATCCCTCTGTTTCAAAAGTGGCGCAGCGTCGCGCTGCTATTTTTGCCTCAGCACCGTGCTGCACCGCTTTAGCATAAATCTGGGTCTAAATGTTACAACTCTGAAAATAAATTAGCAGCAATAGAAATATAAATTAATCACATTTTCACTTCGTTTTTAAGCTCATCAGAAATAAGATATTTAAAGTCTCAAAACAAACAATGACACATTATTTACATTTGAGCGTTCTGGAGGTTACAATTTGTCTGATTTTGCCATTATTTCTGTGAAACTTGCCCTAGTTTGATTTACAACTGAGAGGAATGCAAACCTCAAATCACTGTGTTTGTTAGCATCTCCAAAAGTATTAATGGCATATAATTCCATTTATTTCCAATCATACATTTCTCTTTTTTTTTTTGTGTTGTATTTATTTTATTAGTAACAAGGGTCCAAAACATAAAGGAGAAAACATGGATCGCCAACTGTAAGCTATACAGTACAGTATACAGAAGGAAAGGCATATATTTATGCATATACATGTTCCCTATATTTTGGAGCAAAAAGTGCAAATCACATTGTATAGGTAATAGCCTTGATTAAACATCATCAATCACAATCCCATAGATACTAAACCTTAACAATATTAAGGAGGCAGGGGACGGGGGGAGGTAAGGAAAGAAGGGGTTGGGGAAAATGCAAGCGAGGCCACGGGTTCATTAGTTAACATAACTACAAGCGAGCAGGGCGGCTCGGTGTTAGTGGGGTAGTGCGAGGATTACAGAGGAGTGTGCGATAGAGAGCGTGTCATCCAGGCAATTATACGGCTAGGCAATATACCGTGGGGAGAAAGAGGGTGAGTGATGGAGAGTATGGGGAGAGCGTGGGGGGAGGGAGAAGAGGGGAGCACATCAATAAGAAGTCCAGAGTGAATGGTCAGGGAATAGCAAGAAGAAAGAGGAGAGAAGAAAAGAGAAGAAAAGAAAAGAAAGAAAAGAAATGAAACAGTCGTCCAAGGGCAAGGAGGCGCATACAGAATAATAGAAAACGGGAAGGGGGGGCAGGGTATTTGTGGGAGGGAGGAGGGGGGAAAGGGGGCTAAGGTATATAGGGGAAAAAGATAGAGAGTGACTGAAGGGGGAGCACAGTGGGTAGTGGTGTGAAAGTGTACGTGTAAGTGGGAGCATCGGGGTAGGGGAGGGGAGAGAGGAAGGTGAAGTAGGTGAGTATGAGTACTAGACCATGTACAACACCGTTGTAAAGAAATGGCTCCCTGTTGCAGTTACCCCCCACTTTTTGCCTGATACTGATGCTGACTTGACTGAGAAGTGTGCTGGGACCCTGCTAACCAGGCCCCAGCACCAGTGTTCCTTCACCTAAAATGTACCATTGTATCCACAATTGGCACACCCTGGCATTCAGATAAGTCCCTTGTAACTGGTACTTCTAGTACCAAGGGCCCTGATGCCAAGGAAGGTCTCTAAGGGCTGCAGCATGTCTTATGCCACCCTGGAGACCTCTCACTCAGCACAGACACCCTGCTTGCCAGCTTGTGTGTGCTAGTGAGGACAAAACGAGTAAGTCGACATGGCACTCCCCTCAGGGTGCCATGCCAGCCTCTCACTGCCTATGCAGTATAGGTAAGACACCCCTCTAGCAGGCCTTACAGCCCTAAGGCAGGGTGCACTATACCATAGGTGAGGGTACCAGTGCATGAGCATGGTACCCCTACAGTGTCTAAACAAAACCTTAGACATTGTAAGTGCAGGGTAGCCATAAGAGTATATGGTCTGGGAGTTTGTCAAGCACGAACTCCACAGCACCATAATGGCTACACTGAAAACTGGGAAGTTTGGTATCAAACTTCTCAGCACAATAAATGCACACTGATGCCAGTGTACATTTTATTGTAAAATACACCACAGAGGGCACCTTAGAGGTGCCCCCTGAAACTTAACCGACTATCTGTGTAGGCTGACTAGTTTTAGCAGCCTGCCACAAACCGAGACATGTTGCTGGCCCCATGGGGAGAGTGCCTTTGTCACTCTGAGGCCAGTAACAAAGCCTGCACTGGGTGGAGATGCTAACACCTCCCCCAGGCAGGAATTGTCACACCTGGCGGTGAGCCTCAAAGGCTCACCTCCTTTGTGCCAACCCAGCAGGACACTCCAGCTAGTGGAGTTGCCCGCCCCCTCCGGCCAGGCCCCACTTTTGGCGGCAAGGCCGGAGAAGATAATGAGAAAAACAAGGAGGAGTCACTGACCAGTCAGGACAGCCCCTAAGGTGTCCTGAGCTGAAGTGACTCTAACTTTTAGAAATCCTCCATCTTGCAGATGGAGGATTCCCCCAATAGGGTTAGGATTGTGACCCCCTCCCCTTGGGAGGAGGCACAAAGAGGGTGTACCCACCCTCAGGGCTAGTAGCCATTGGCTACTAACCCCCCAGACCTAAACACGCCCTTAAATTTAGTATTTAAGGGCTACCCTGAACCCTAAAAAATTAGATTCCTGCAACTACAAGAAGAAGGACTGCCTAGCTGAAAACCCCTGCAGCGGAAGACCAGAAGACGACAACTGCCTTGGCTCCAGAAACTCACCGGCCTGTCTCCTGCCTTCCAAAGATCCTGCTCCAGCGACGCCTTCCAAAGGGACCAGCGACCTCGACATCCTCTGAGGACTGCCCCTGCTTCGAAAAGACAAGAAACTCCCGAGGACAGCGGACCTGCTCCAAGAAAAGCTGCAACTTTGTTTCCAGCGGCTTTAAAGAACCCTGCAAGCTCCCCGCAAAAGGCGTGAGACTTGCAACACTGCACCCGGCGACCCCGACTCGGCTGGTGGCGATCCAACACCTCAGGAGGGACCCCAGGACTACTCTAAGACTGTGAGTACAAAAACCTGTCCCCCCTGAGCCCCCACAGCGCCGCCTGCAGAGGGAATCCCGAGGCTTCCCCTGGCCGCGACTCTTTGAACCTAAAGTCCCGACACCTGGGAGAGACCCTGCACCCGCAGCCCCCAGGACCTGAAGGACCGGACTTTCACTGGAGGAGTGACCCCCAGGAGTCCCTCTCCCTTGCCCAAGTGGAGGTTTCCCCGAGGAATCCCCCCCTTGCCTGCCTGCAGCGCTGAAGAGATCCCTAGATCTCCCATTGACTTCCATTACAAACCCGACGCTTGTTTCGACACTGCACCCGGCCGCCCCCGCGCTGCTGAGGGTGAAATTTCTGTGTGGACTGGTGTCCCCCCCGGTGCCCTACAAAACCCCCCTGGTCTGCCCTCCGAAGACGCGGGTACTTACCTGCAAGCAGACCGGAACCGGGGCACCCCCTTCTCTCCATTCTAGCCTATGTGTTTTGGGCACCACTTGGAACTCTGCACCTGACCGGCCCTGAGCTGCTGGTGTGGTGACTTTGGGGTTGCTCTGAACCCCCAACGGTGGGCTACCTTGGACCAAGAACTGAACCCTGTAAGTGCCCTACTTACCTGGTAAAACTAACAAAAACTTACCTCCCCCAGGAACTGTGAAAATTGCACTAAGTGTCCACTTTTAAAACAGCTATTTGTCAATAACTTGAAAAGTATACATGCAATTTTGATGATTTGAAGTTCCTAAAGTACTTACCTGCAATACCTTTCGAATGAGCTATTACATGTAGAATTGGAACCTGTGGTTCTTAAAATAAACTAAGAAAAGATATTTTTCTATACAAAAACCTATTGGCTGGATTTGTCTCTGAGTGTGTGTACCTCATTTATTGTCTTGTGTATGTACAACAAATGCTTAACACTACTCCTTGGATAAGCCTACTGCTCGACCACACTACCACAAAATAGAGCATTAGTATTATCTATTTTTACCACTATTTTACCTCTAAGGGGAACCCTTGGACTCTGTGCATGCTATTCCTTACTTTGAAATAGCACATACAGAGCCAACTTCCTACATTGGTGGATCAGCGGTGGGGTACAAGACTTTGCATTTGCTGGACTACTCAGCCAATACCTGATCACACGACAAATTCCAAAATTGTCATTAGAAATTGATTTTTGCAATTTGAAAAGTTTTCTAAATTCTTAAAAGACCTGCTAGGGCCTTGTGTTAGATCCTGTTTAGCATTTCTTTTAGAGTTTAAAAGTTTGTAAAAGTTTGAATTAGATTCTAGAACCAGTTTTAGTTTCTTAAAAAGTATTCCAACTTTTAGAAGCAAAATGTCTAGCACAGATGTGAATGTGGTGGAACTCGACACCACACCTTACCTCCATCTACAGATGAGAGAGCTAAGGTCACTCTGTAAACTAAAGAAAATAACAATGGGCCCCAAACCTACCAAAATACAGCTCCAGGAGCTTTTGGCAGAGTTTGAAAAGGCCAACCCCTCTGAGGGTGGCAACTCAGAGGAAGAGGATAGTGACTTGGAGGACAATTCCCCCCTACCAGTCCTATCTAGGGAGAACAGGGTCCCTCAAACCCTGACTCCAAAAATAATAGTCAGAGATGCTGGTTCCCTCACAGGAGAGACCAACACCTCTGAAATCACTGAGGATAACCCCAGTGAAGAGGACATCCAGTTAGCCAGGATGGCCAAAAGATTGGCTTTGGAAAAGCAGCTCCTAGCCATAGAAAGGGAAAGAAAAGAGATGGGCCTAGGTCCCATCAATGGTGGCAGCAACTTAAATAGGGTCAGAGATTCTCCTGACATCCTAAAAATCCCCAAAGGGATTGTAACAAAATATGAAGATGGTGATGACATCACCAAATGGTTCACAGCTTTTGAGAGGGCTTGTGTAACCAGAAAAGTGAACAGATCTCACTGGGGTGCTCTCCTTTGGGAAATGTTCACTGGAAAGTGTAGGGATAGACTCCTCACACTCTCTGGAAAAGATGCAGAATCTTATGACCTCATGAAGGGTACCCTGATTGAGGGCTTTGGATTCTCCACTGAGGAGTATAGAATTAGATTCAGGGGGGCTCAAAAATCCTCGAGCCAGACCTGGGTTGATTTTGTAGACTACTCAGTAAAAACACTAGATGGTTGGTTAACTGGAAATGAAGTGTGTGACTATGTTGGGCTTTATAATTTGTTTATGAAAGAACACATTTTAAGTAACTGCTTCAATGAAAAGTTGCATCAGTATCTGGTAGACCTAGGTCCAATTTCTCCCCAAGAATTGGGAAAGAAGGCAGACCACTGGGTCAAGACTAGGGTAACCAAAACTTCCACTGGGGGTGACCAAAAGAAAGGGGTTACAAAAACTCCCCAGGAGAAAGTGGGTGACACTAGAAACAAAGAAAAAGAGTCCTCTGTAGGCCCCCAAAAACCAGAACAGGTGGGTGGGCCCCAAGACACAACCCAAAACAAAGGTGGGTACCAGGGTAAGAACTGGGATGCCACTAAGGCATGGTGCCACAACTGTAAACAGTCTGGGCACCACACCAAGGACACTTCTTGTCCCAAAAACAAACCCCAGAACAAAATTCCAGGGGTAACCAGTGTAGCCATGGGAGATGACTCCTCAGATGAGGAGGTCTTCATAGCCTTCAACTGGAAACAGGGCCCAACAGGTGAGTTGGAGATTCCAGAGGGAAGTAGACACTTCCACCACCTACTGGTGAATGGAATCCCAACCACTGCCCTGAGAGACACTTGTGCCAGTCACACTATTGTGCATGACAGGCTGGTACTCTCAAACCAGTACATCCCAGGTGAGATGGCCAGAGTAAGAGTTAGCCCAGACAGGGTCACTAATAGGCCTGTGGCTCTTGTGCCCATAGAAGTGGGTGGAACTTTTAGCTGGAGAAGGGTGGTAGTCAGTACAGACCTCCCCCTTGATTGTCTCCTTGGAAATGACTACCCAGAGGTTAGTCAGAGCCTAAGAGAAGAACTGGTCCAGGGCCAGTCCTCTCCCAAGGATTCTGGAAGTCCTGCCTCTGCAGTAAATGCAAGCAGACCCCAGAAGAAGAAGAAAAGAAAACAGAGTAGGAAGGGTGGACAACCTTTAGCCAAGGTTACAGCAAGCCAAGGAGATTCTGCTCCAGTAGGGGAGAACTCCAAAAATGGCCCTGATAAAGTCCAACCTGACCCACAAGAAGTCCTGGCTAGTCAGGCAACTGTTAAACCTGAGTGGGTGGCTCCTCAGCTAACAGAAGAAAGAGTGGAAGAAGGGTGTTTACTACAAGATGTGGTAACCCCCCACTCTAATACAGCAGACAGGCAACCTGAACCCAAAGAAGCCTGTAACTTAGCCCCTTCCCTTTTAGGTGAAGAGCTAAAGGTGTGGTTCTGGGCACTGACAGCTGTCAGTGGCCTCTGCTGGGTGTTAGCCTTTATGGCTGCACTATCCTTGGCATGGTGGTCTGACCCCATGCCAAATAACAAGTTAGGCCCCCTGACCCTGTTGGTCATGGTGGGGTTACTCCAGCTCTGGGTAACCTCTTTGGGTAAGCTAGGGGTGACCCTGGCTAAGATAAGATTAGCAGAGGTGGATACCTCTGACCTCAAAATAGAGAGAATGGGTGAAGACATAAAAAGCACAGACAAGAGGCAGTTCAGACTAGGTCCTATCACTGTGGAAGTGGGTCAGTTCCCCAGAGGGAATGACCTGAACAGGAGGATGTAAGGCAGAGTAGGCCCTGCAACAAACCAGCCATTTCCTCTACTCTTCCTCGCCTGACAGACTAGGAAGACTCTTCCAGCGTTGGCTGAGTCTCCTGGCCTGTGGGCTGGGGGGGGCTTGTGTAAAGAAATGGCTCCCTGTTGCAGTTACCCCCCACTTTTTGCCTGATACTGATGCTGACTTGACTGAGAAGTGTGCTGGGACCCTGCTAACCAGGCCCCAGCACCAGTGTTCCTTCACCTAAAATGTACCATTGTATCCACAATTGGCACACCCTGGCATTCAGATAAGTCCCTTGTAACTGGTACTTCTAGTACCAAGGGCCCTGATGCCAAGGAAGGTCTCTAAGGGCTGCAGCATGTCTTATGCCACCCTGGAGACCTCTCACTCAGCACAGACACCCTGCTTGCCAGCTTGTGTGTGCTAGTGAGGACAAAACGAGTAAGTCGACATGGCACTCCCCTCAGGGTGCCATGCCAGCCTCTCACTGCCTATGCAGTATAGGTAAGACACCCCTCTAGCAGGCCTTACAGCCCTAAGGCAGGGTGCACTATACCATAGGTGAGGGTACCAGTGCATGAGCATGGTACCCCTACAGTGTCTAAACAAAACCTTAGACATTGTAAGTGCAGGGTAGCCATAAGAGTATATGGTCTGGGAGTTTGTCAAGCACGAACTCCACAGCACCATAATGGCTACACTGAAAACTGGGAAGTTTGGTATCAAACTTCTCAGCACAATAAATGCACACTGATGCCAGTGTACATTTTATTGTAAAATACACCACAGAGGGCACCTTAGAGGTGCCCCCTGAAACTTAACCGACTATCTGTGTAGGCTGACTAGTTTTAGCAGCCTGCCACAAACCGAGACATGTTGCTGGCCCCATGGGGAGAGTGCCTTTGTCACTCTGAGGCCAGTAACAAAGCCTGCACTGGGTGGAGATGCTAACACCTCCCCCAGGCAGGAATTGTCACACCTGGCGGTGAGCCTCAAAGGCTCACCTCCTTTGTGCCAACCCAGCAGGACACTCCAGCTAGTGGAGTTGCCCGCCCCCTCCGGCCAGGCCCCACTTTTGGCGGCAAGGCCGGAGAAGATAATGAGAAAAACAAGGAGGAGTCACTGACCAGTCAGGACAGCCCCTAAGGTGTCCTGAGCTGAAGTGACTCTAACTTTTAGAAATCCTCCATCTTGCAGATGGAGGATTCCCCCAATAGGGTTAGGATTGTGACCCCCTCCCCTTGGGAGGAGGCACAAAGAGGGTGTACCCACCCTCAGGGCTAGTAGCCATTGGCTACTAACCCCCCAGACCTAAACACGCCCTTAAATTTAGTATTTAAGGGCTACCCTGAACCCTAGAAAATTAGATTCCTGCAACTACAAGAAGAAGGACTGCCTAGCTGAAAACCCCTGCAGCGGAAGACCAGAAGACGACAACTGCCTTGGCTCCAGAAACTCACCGGCCTGTCTCCTGCCTTCCAAAGATCCTGCTCCAGCGACGCCTTCCAAAGGGACCAGCGACCTCGACATCCTCTGAGGACTGCCCCTGCTTCGAAAAGACAAGAAACTCCCGAGGACAGCGGACCTGCTCCAAGAAAAGCTGCAACTTTGTTTCCAGCGGCTTTAAAGAACCCTGCAAGCTCCCCGCAAAAGGCGTGAGACTTGCAACACTGCACCCGGCGACCCCGACTCGGCTGGTGGCGATCCAACACCTCAGGAGGGACCCCAGGACTACTCTAAGACTGTGAGTACAAAAACCTGTCCCCCCTGAGCCCCCACAGCGCCGCCTGCAGAGGGAATCCCGAGGCTTCCCCTGGCCGCGACTCTTTGAACCTAAAGTCCCGACACCTGGGAGAGACCCTGCACCCGCAGCCCCCAGGACCTGAAGGACCGGACTTTCACTGGAGGAGTGACCCCCAGGAGTCCCTCTCCCTTGCCCAAGTGGAGGTTTCCCCGAGGAATCCCCCCCTTGCCTGCCTGCAGCGCTGAAGAGATCCCTAGATCTCCCATTGACTTCCATTACAAACCCGACGCTTGTTTCGACACTGCACCCGGCCGCCCCCGCGCTGCTGAGGGTGAAATTTCTGTGTGGACTGGTGTCCCCCCCGGTGCCCTACAAAACCCCCCTGGTCTGCCCTCCGAAGACGCGGGTACTTACCTGCAAGCAGACCGGAACCGGGGCACCCCCTTCTCTCCATTCTAGCCTATGTGTTTTGGGCACCACTTGGAACTCTGCACCTGACCGGCCCTGAGCTGCTGGTGTGGTGACTTTGGGGTTGCTCTGAACCCCCAACGGTGGGCTACCTTGGACCAAGAACTGAACCCTGTAAGTGCCCTACTTACCTGGTAAAACTAACAAAAACTTACCTCCCCCAGGAACTGTGAAAATTGCACTAAGTGTCCACTTTTAAAACAGCTATTTGTCAATAACTTGAAAAGTATACATGCAATTTTGATGATTTGAAGTTCCTAAAGTACTTACCTGCAATACCTTTCGAATGAGCTATTACATGTAGAATTGGAACCTGTGGTTCTTAAAATAAACTAAGAAAAGATATTTTTCTATACAAAAACCTATTGGCTGGATTTGTCTCTGAGTGTGTGTACCTCATTTATTGTCTTGTGTATGTACAACAAATGCTTAACACTACTCCTTGGATAAGCCTACTGCTCGACCACACTACCACAAAATAGAGCATTAGTATTATCTATTTTTACCACTATTTTACCTCTAAGGGGAACCCTTGGACTCTGTGCATGCTATTCCTTACTTTGAAATAGCACATACAGAGCCAACTTCCTACAACCGTTTATAGTTCAAACGATAGGGAACAGCGGGGAGGGGACCATTACTTGCAGACCAACATTTATGTTGATGGAGGGTCAGCAGGAACGGGGCCCATATTCTGTGGAACAGGGCAGCCCGATCTTGAAGGGTATAAATGATCTTCTCGCATGCTGCTATCCGGGTCATTGCTTTTATCCATTCACCCGGTGTGGGGGGATCCGTCGAACACCTCTGACGGCGGATACAGATCTTCGCCGTGGCGAGTGCAGTATGCAGCAGTCTCTGGGAAGGGCGCAATAGTGCCGGAAGGGTATCCAGATCGTGTAAGATGATAAGAGAGGGAGGCAGCCGTGCTGGGAGCGGGATTGAGATGGAAAGGGTGAGGCTAACGGCCTCCCATAAAGGATGGACCGACGGGCAGTCGACCAAAATGTGAAGTAAATCACAGTGCATCTCCAGGCAGCGCCAGCACATCCCGTGCGGGAGGAGTCTTGCTCTATGTAGTCTCAGCGGGGTCCAGTACCAGTCATGGATAATCTTAAAGATGCAGAATTTCAAGCGAACCTCGCGGACGCCTTTGTCCAGTGCTTTCAGTAAGTCCACCCAGTCTTCTGGGTCAAAGGATCTCTGCAGGCGGGTTTGCCATTGTAAACGGAGATTTTCTAGAAGGGGTTGCGAGAACTTATGTCGCATGAGAACCTCATAGAAACCTGCCATAACACCTTTGTGCTTTCCCCACGTTCGGAGGTAGAGCATCACAGGTGAAGACTGAGATCCTCGTTGGGCAATGTCTGCATTATGTTGCAGGCAGTGATGAAGTTGCAGATACCGCCATTCTTGTCGCAGATGAAGACCGAAACTCTCCTGTAGTGAGGCAAAAGTCCTGATCGCCCCGTCCTGCAGGATCTGGCCAAGTTGGATGATGCCAGCTTCCCTCCAAGACGGCCAGGTGAAGGCCCTATCCCCAGGCTATCGTTGTTCCACAAGGGTGCTTGGGTATGTAGAGAAGGGTGAACTCCAAGCAGGAGGTGGGGCCTTCTCCACGCTGCTCGTCTCGCCCTCATTATCGGATTTAGAGATGTAGAGGAGGATGAGCTAGCGCAATAAAGACTCTCTAGGCCTCCGTTATGCGAAAGCAGAGCTTTCTCGATTGTTACTTACTGAGGCAGTTTTATTACGTCCGACGTTAGTGTAGCCAAGGGTGACAAATGTAAGGCTAGGGCGTAGTATTTCACCTAAGGGAGGCCCATTCCCCCGGAGGAGCGGCGCGCCATGAGTTTGGTAGGGGCAAGGCGTGGTCGCATGGAGCCCCATATAAAGGTTCTAATCGTTGCATCCACAGAGCGGAGCAACAGAAGAGGCACCTGGAGAGGTAGGAGGCCGAGGGCATAAGTGAAGCACAGTACTGTAACCATTCTCACCGCCTGCACTCTGCCCCACGTGGAGAGGCCCAGATGGGTCCATTTGTCAAAGGCCAGCCTCACTGGTGTGATCAGAGGGGTAAGATTATCCATCACCATATGTTCCAGTCCTCTGTTGACCAGTATTCCTAGATACTTAAGGTGTTTCGGCATCCATCGAAATGGATGCCCTTGTATGTCGGCCTTCGTCATCCTCTGTGAGAGGGGGAGGGCCTCGCTCTTCCCCAGTTCACTCGATAACCAGAGATAGGTGCAAAGGTCTCAATGGTCTCCAGCAACGCAGGAAGGGAGCGCTCGAGGTCCGCTACTGTGAGTAGGATGTCATTGGCATAGAGGTAAATTTGTGAGACACCACCAGTTAAAGTGAGTCCCGTTATTGAGTGGGAAGTGCAGATAGTAGCTGCGAGCGGTTCCAGAGCCAGCAAGAATAAAAGAGGTGAGAGGGGGCAGCCCTGGTGGGTCCCTCTGCGAATGGGGAAGGGGTCTGAGAGAAAGCCCCCACAATTAACCTGCGCTGTGGTATGATCATATAGGAGGCGGACTTTGAAGATGAACTGCTCCCCTAGGCCGAACCTCTTCAAGGTCGCAAATAAGTATGGCCATTCGATGCGATTAAACGCCTTTTCAGCATCTAAGAATAAAGCTCGGGTGGCTTCCGGCACATTTCTAGATGTCCACAGGGTGTGGCAAAGGGTACGGAAGTGGTTTCTGGAGGTGCGACCCAGCACAAATCCTACCTGGGAATGGTGGATAAGTGAGGGTATAACTTTACGTAGGCGGTTCGCTAGAATGCTGGCTAGGATCTTAATGTCTCCGTTTAAGAGGGAGATTGGCCGGTAGTTACTGCAGAGTAAGGGATCATGTCCAGGTTTCGGTATGACTGCTATCGTGGCTGTGTTAGAGATCATGCCTAGGGAACCCGTCCGACAGGCTTCATCCAGCGCTCCGTGTAGGACATCAAGTACCTCAGCCCATTTGTAAAATTCCGCTGGGAAGCCAGGCGATTTGTGATAGGGAAGGTCAGAGATGACTTGTGATATCTCTAGTCGGCTAATTTCTCCTTCTAGGAGGGCGCAGCCTTCTGCGGAGAGGGAGGGTAACGCTATGCCACTTAAGAAGGTTTCAATGTGTTTGAGTGTAGTTGTCAACTCGGGGTATAGAGATGGCTGTAGTAATATACAAACTTGTTACCTATATCCTTCAGACGTGTAAGCATCGTTCCGAAGTGGGCTGTCAGCACTGGTATGGCCATGGCTACCATTCTCTGACGAAGTTGAGCCGCAAGCAGCCTCCCCGCCTTTTCCCCCAGCTCGTAGTGTCTACCCTGTATGCGCAGAAATGTGTATTCAGCCCACGTGGTGTGCAAGTCGTTAAGTGCCATGCGGGTGGATTCCAAACGTCTGCGCACCTGGAGAGACGGGTGGTCTGTGTATTGCCGCGTCAGCTGACGTACAGATTCCTCCAGGCTCGCTTGTTTTGCTTTCCTGTCCTTGTTTGCCAGTGCAGCGTCTCTCATCATCTGCCCTCGTATAGTTGCCTTGGCTACTGCCCACAGGACTCTCTGAGATTCAGTAGAGCCCTGATTGTTCTGGATGTATGTGGACACATATTCTCGTAGTCATTTCTTGCCCTGTGGGGAGCGATATTGGTGGACTGCCAATCTCCAGGGTTTGCGGCCGGGAGACGACATGCCCATCTGGACCGCAATTTGCACTGGAGAATAGTCCGATAGACCACCCTCCACGATCCGGGAGTCCGTAACCTGCGCCGCGAGGCCATGCGAGATGAGGAAATAGTCCAACCGGGACTGTGTACAATGGACCGGCGACAGGAAAGTGTATTCTTTATCGGTCGGGTATGTCATTCTCCAGTAGTTCACTAGACCATTGCCCTGCATCACGTCAGACTGGAGGGTCCTATCCCCGTTGTTGGCCACAATTTAGGGGCCCGTCCTGTCTAACACTGCATCCCTGGCCAGGTTCCAGTCTCCTTCTATGACATATCTGGTGGGCCCTATCTCTGACAGCAGGCGATTGAGTTGCAGGAAGAACAAACGTTTGGAACTTGTGGGAGCATAGACGGATCCCACACAGAGGGAGGAGTCTTCAAACTTGAGCTTAGCGAACCCATAACGACCCTCCGTGTCTATCAACATTTTGGAAACCGAGCAGGGAATGTTTTTCCGCACTAGTATAGAGACGCCACATTTTCGCGGGGTACCATCGTCTCTCTCCCCGGAGGTGGGGCTACAGCTGTATAAGGCTATCCCTACCCAGTCCCGATGCAGTTTAGCAGACTCCGCCCTATCTAGGTGGGTCTCTTGTAGCAGAGCTATATCTGCTCACTTCGATTGGAGGTATGAGAGGATCTTTTTTTGTTTAATGAAATGGGTTAGGCCATTGAGGTTCCAGGATACGATCTGCATAGAGGTAGATGTAGTTGGGGGAGAGCCTGTCATGTGAGAACTACTGTGCTGATCGCACCTGAGTATCAATAGAGGGTAACAGATGTATGCGGAAAAGGTGAGGGGTAATACAAGGGCAGTTAGAGGGTTAAGAGCGAAAATATGTGAGCTATGGGGGGAGGGAAGGTGGGTACTAGCACTAGCTCAAGAAGACAGGCGAGATGGAAGACAAGGACAAGAATCAGGAGGAGGGGATGGGAAGGGTGGAAGATTAGGGTGGGGGTATAGTTTCAGGGGGTGGAGAGTGCAGGACGGAGAGGATACAGAGGTAGGGCAATCAAGAGACAAAATACAATTAGGACGACCAAGGAAGAGGGGAGAGATAGAAAGAGATAACAATAGGAAAGAGGAACGAGGGGGTAATAACAAAGAGCTGTGAGGAGGGGGGGTTTGTAAATGGTTACACAAACAAGTAATAGCAAGAAGGAAGTGGGGAAAAGAAGAAGAAAAGAAGAGGGTAGAAGGGGGGGAGAAGGGATAAAGGGAGCTGTAGCAGAGCACTAAAGCTCCGCTCTTCAGTGACTGTAGTCTGCGGGTATAAGCCCAGACCGAGAAACCCCTATCCTGACCACCAGGCCCCACAACTAGGAAGGGCAGGCGCCCATGGAATAGCAAGAATGTCGGAGCCCCCTTTTATCGCCTCTCCACCCTTAACAACAACATCTTGCAGCAGGATCCACCATGGGGGTACCAGAGAAGAATCACAAGTAAACAAGTAGGAGTTTGACAGTGTCGTGAGGGTGGCGGGGGGAGGTGGGAGGGAGGGGTCAATGCAAGTGTGCAGTGGTGAAGGAGTCAAGGAGTACATGCAGGGGAAGAGAGGGGAAAAGGGTGAGGCGCCGGTCAAAGGGAGGGGGAGGAGAGGACTTAATTGGCAGAGAGCGGGAGGGGAGGTGCCGCATCAGAGGGTCCAGGCAGAGGGGGAGGAGGTAGGGGAGAGGGACACGGCTCTCAAAAGGGGGAGGGCCGACTCTTAGGGTCGGGCCATGATCCCGCTGGCCCGTTATTACAATGCGACCTTCTTGCGGTGTGAAACATCTGTGTTAAAGTACGGGAAAGGAGCGAGAGGGGGCGTGGAGGTGGAGAAAAATTGGATCAGTCGTATCTTGTACAGCGATTCAGTGTGTAGGTGTGGGGAGGGGGGGAAATTATTTTATATGCTATAAGAGTAACGGTGGTGGGGGGAGCATCAAACAATCACTGATTACTTGTAAGAATCGACCGTTCTCTCCATGCGAGGAGCCGTGGGGGAGGGGGGCACAAAGTCGACCTGGTTGCAGAATGTGATGGCTATGAGGAGGGACAAGGAGTAGAACACCAGAGTAGTACCAGTGGCTAGGTTGCAAACCAATGGAGACATGTCTCAAGCTTAGAGCAGGATAAACAGAGAAAACAGAGCACAGTGGAAGAACAGTACTCAGTACTCATCTGCCAGTTGTCGTGATAGTAAGTTCGATAGAGATAAGATCGGTACATCATTTGGAGGGTGACGGCGTCACCTTCAGCAACCTGCAGGTTGTACATCCAGTTCTCTCACTCTCAGGTAGGCTCTGGAGAAGGCTTTAGAGGAGAGCGCGACTTGTCTCTGTCTGTTACCTGAGTATACTTTGCCACTGCGTGCAATACCTGACCCTGTTGTTGTGGTTCCTAGAGAGTCTTTCAAGGTCTCTGCCTCTGTTCAAAGTCTCTAAGGGGTCGTGATCCGGTCGCTCGAGAGCAGTTTCCTTAGGTAGTGAATTCAAGGCCATTATGATCAGAGCCTGGGATGGGGACCGGCTGGCCGTGTCCATAGGGTGGTCTGAGAAGCTGTTGAGGTAAAGGCTCAGGTCCATCGGATCGCAGAAGTCCTTGGATACATTATTCTTTGTGATACACATCCTTGCCGGTTTCAATAAACCAAACTTGATCTCCAGCTGTCGCAGACGGGGATGGAGGGCTAGAAATGCTTTTCTGCGCTCACTAGTCTCTTTGCAGAAGTCAGCCATCATCCGTATCTGGAGGTCGTTCATACGGAATGGACCCTACATACGTGCTTTTTCCAAAAGCTGTTGAGCCTGCGTATGTTGCAAGAAGCAAGCAATGATAGGCCGTGAGTGGTTGGCACCCTCTCGACGTTTGGAGCCCAGTCTGTGTGCTCTTTGAAACTCCAGGGGGGTCAAAGGTTAGGCCAATGAGTTAAGGTAAATTATTCTTTAGGAAGGACTGCACGTCCGCACCCTCTATTTCTTCTGAGAAGCCAAGAAAGCGGACATTGTCTCTACAACTTCTGTCTTCTAGATCGATGACCTTGCTGCGGAGATACAAGAGCTCCTTGTCTCTATCCGAGGTGAGCACGGCCTGCGTCTCAACTGTCGTCACTCGCTGCTCCAGTACAGTCACTCTCGACTGGAAGCCCGCGATATCCAGACGCATTGACTTTGTATCCTCTGTTAGGGAGGTCATCATGCTATCCATCCCCTCGAGCCTGCGGCCCACCACCGAGATCTCCTGCAGGATATGGTCCATGGTTGCACCCTGTGAGGTATCCACCATGACGCGAGACTGGTTAGTTGGGTGCTCTTGGGATGCCGGGGATGGGTTTTGGGTCTGTCTCAGAGCTTCTGAGAAGAGCAATTGTCTTGCTGGCTTACCCAGGTGTTTATTTGGTGATCTGCCCACTGGCATTGCCGGTTTGTGGGCACTGGGGGGGGGCTGCAGGCGAGGTGTAATCTCCTCAGTGGTAGGCTGTGCGATCAGTGGGTGGACACGCCCGCAGCATCAAGGGGTCACTGCCGTGGTCACCGCAGGCTCATGCAGGTCTTGTCCTACACTCCCAAATGCTGTGACAGACAAGCCCAGGTCTTGGATAGAGAAGCGGGACGAGGAGGGCAGCAGGGGGGAGGACAGAGCCCAGAGTTCTGAGTATCTCCTCTCCACGTGGTAGAGACGCGGCAATAGCCTTCCTGCTATGCCCACAACTCCTTTCTCTTGCAGCGGTGGCAACCTGGTGGTATCATGCAGAGGCCAGTCGCGGTCCCCTCCTGGCACAATATGGAAGAGTTCTCTGTATTAGAGAGGAGGGAAGGAGGGAGGGGGGTGAGTACCCCGTGTTGGTTGCTCCGCAATTGGGGCAAAGTGGCTTTGCTTTCTCTTGCAGCCCCTCAGCATTATTCTGTACTTCTCCCATTTCGGACAGGGGTGGGGGGCGCCTTCCCCATCCAGTCGCCTCCCCGAAGGATTGAGGATGTGGTGGGGAGGGGAGGGGCATACAGGGCTCCAGCAGGATGCCTGAGTGGGGCCTCACGCCCTCCCCCCTGTGCAGCGACTGCTTGGCGTGACCGTGGCCGGAGAGGTCAGGGCCGTTTCACCCCCACCTCCTCACCGTGTTTCCGTCCGAGGCCCGCTGGCCCAGGGGGTTCAAGCGAGGCCGTGGCTTCTCGGGTGGGTGTAGGCCCCGGCAGTCGTCGGGACCACAAGAGGCAGGATCGGGTCGGTCACGGTTCGATCCAAGGGGCTCTGCAGAGACCTCCACCCCTCACAAGCACCTGGCTAGTCTTCCAGGAGGGGGGCACACAAGGCCAGGGCACCCCCCAGCCTGGCTCGGGGCCCGCTGTCGGTCGGAGAGGCTCGGCTAGGGGGCCATTTTCAAATGTGGCCAGAACACGCCCCCATACAGTTTTCATTCTTTTAAAATTTAACAGTTGCAAATGAAACAATGTGCAGGAAACAGTCTTTTATAGGAGCACATTATGAGTTCAGCTGTAAAATTACTTGTGTGTGATGCAGTTTTACCACATCAATAACAAGGTAAAATTGTTCTACAGCATGCAAAGACCATGATCTATTGCTACTAGAATAGCACTGGTAATAAATGAAAAAGTAAAATTCTGCAAAAAACTATTTAACTCTGTTACTAAACACCATGTCTTGCTTTTCCCCAAATAACCCCAGATCAAGTGATAAAGTACAGAAAGAAACATTATTTCCCCTTTTGTGCTTTACCTCTCAATTTAGTGTGTGATTGGAATGAACACTGCTTTATTTCTTTTAACTTTGTGAACTTGTATGGTCCACAATTTTACAATGTATCATGTTATGATTTGCCCTTTATTATTTGAATTTTCTCAATGAGATATTGGCCCCTCATTATGACACTGGTGGTATATCCTGCTTACCACCACACTGACGGTGGCCAACTTACCGCCACGCTGGTGGATATCCGTTCACCATATTATGACACACACACCCCACCCCGACAGAATACAGCCACATACACAAATCCGCCAGACCAAAGGTCAGTGATAAACTGGCAGTCCCAAAACCTGCACCGTTACGCCAACAGAACAATGCCCATCACATTATGACGCAAGAATCACCACAGCGGACATTCAATGGCGGTAAACCACTGGCGGTACATACCGCCACACTCACAATAGACACCCACAGACCAAAAACACCACATTGGCCAATTCAAACACACACCTGACACCCATACACACACCACACCCACACCACTATAAAACACACACCCACAGTACCCACAACCCCTTACAAATACAAATCATTGGCACGAGACTGACACCAAGACCACTGCGACAACTAGAGCAACACACCACTCACACACATACATCCCTCATGCACTCCAAATCACACACCCCAACACATTACCCACCACACTCTTACCAACACACATCACATAACACCCATGGCACCACAAAGGCACCCCCGTTTCACTGAGGAGGAGCTAAGGGTCATGGTGGAGGAAATCAGCAGGGTTGAGCTACAGCTCTTTGGAGCACAGGTGCAGCAAATATCAATAGCAAGGAAGATGGAGCTATGGCGGAGAATTGTGGACAGGGTAAATGCTGTGGGACAGCACCCCAGAACAAGGGACGACATTAGGAAGCGGTGGAACGACCCACGGGAAAAGGTATGTTCCATTGCAGCAAGACACCAGCTCGCTAGACAAAGACAAACCCAACATGCCAATGAAGGACATCCTCACACTGGGGCGCTCACAAGAATTAGCGCGAGCCAGAGCAGCTCACATGGAACAACCGCCGGCAGCACAGATAAAGGCGGAGACGGCCAACGCGGTAAGAGCAAACACACCACGGCCAAAAAGAGAACCGTATAAAGGAAGATTGTGGGGCAAGCCGTGCAAGTGGTGCGGTGGCCCGGCACCACACCCGACCACCTGCCCCGCCTGGGGAAAAATATGCAGTGCATGCGGGAAGCTCAATCATTTTGCAAAAGTCCGCAAATCAACACCGAAACAGGCAAACAACCCCACAAAGAAAACCGTCAAGATGGTGGAAGCCTCACTGGCCCTAGACTCAGACAGTGACGCGGACAACGATCAGCACACAGTCCATGTAATTCACGCTGTCAGAGGCCGACGTTTACCCACATGCACCGTCATAGTCAAGGGCTCCCCGACACAGGCGTTGGTGGACACAGGCGCGTCCATAAATTTAATGGCTATGGACGTGTACAACAAGCTGTCACAACCACGACCAGCACTCCGGCCCACAAACATACAAGTGTTTGCATTTGGAAACAGCCGACCGCTAGACATAGCAGGAGTTTTCACAACTGACATTACCCACGATAACACGGAAATGGCCACCAAAGTATATGTCTCCAAAGACGGAACAGGATTCCTACTTGGTTGCCGCACGGCCCAAGACCTCAACCTGGTACACTTTGCTTTCGCAATCCACGTGAGCGCGCTCCAAGTCCTAATGCAAGATTTCAAGTCTCTATTTGAAGGCATCGGATGCCTCAAAGGATCGCCACTACGCCTACACATTAACAAATCTGTGGCCCCCACAGCACTCAGACACCGTCGAATAGCGTTCCACCTACGACCCAAAGTGGAACAGGAACTACGTCTCCTAGAGCAAGCAGGAGTCATTGAAAAGGTGTCAGGCCCGACACCGTGGGTCTCCCCCATCGTAGTTGCCCGGAAACCCAAGCAACCGGAGGCGGTCAGAATTTGTGTCGACATGGGCATACCAAATCTAGCAATCAAGAGGGAGCGACACTTAACTCCTACAATAGATGACATCCTCAGCGAGTTATCAGGATCCTACTGGTTCTCCAAAATGGACCTTCAGTCAGGTTACCATCAAATCATGCTACACCCAGAATCACGGCCCATCACCACCTTCTCCACCCACAATGGCCTCTGGAGACACAAGAGACTAAACTTCGGCATCTCTAGCGCAGCGGAAGTGTTCCAGCATGTCATCAAAGAGGTCCTGCAAGGACTCCCGGGAATCCTCAACGTGAGTGATGACATCTTAGTCCACGCACCCACTGTGGAAGTACATCTGAAAAGGTTACGAGCAGTGTTCGCCAGACTACAAAGAAAAGGGCTAACACTACATAAGGACAAGTGTGACTTCGTAAAACAAGAAATCTGTTTCTTCGGATCCCGGATCTCTAAAAACGGAGTCGGACCTGATCCCCTGAAAGTCAAGGACATCCAAGAGGCACCGGCTCCCACATCAGTTTCAGTGGTAAGGAGCTTCCTAGGCATGGTCACATACTGCAGTCGCTTTATGCAGAACCTGGCGGAAATCACAGGACCTCTGCGGCAGCTTACACAAGCGAATCGACAATGGCAATGGGGCGAGGAACAAGAGAATGCATTCCAAGCCACGAAGAGAGCGCTATCCGCAGAAACCACACTGGCGTTCTTCGACCCACAACGGCAGTCACAGTTAGTCGTCGATGCCAGCCCCACGGGACTAGGAGCAGTGCTAGCACAAAAGCAAGATTGCGGAGAATGGGCACCCATCGCGTTCGCCAGCCGCACACTTACACCAACGGAGCAGCGATACTCGCAGATCGAACGTGAAGCCATTGCTATACACTGGGGATGCCGTTATTATCACCTCTACCAGTATCGAAAACCATTCTCAGTGGTGACAGACCACAAACCCCTACTACCCCTGTTCAAAGGCTCCTCCTCAAAACCACCACCGAGGATAGAAAAATGGATCCTACAACTACAAGAATACGACTTCACACTGGAATACCAACCAGGCACAAGAAACCCAGCTGACTTCCTCTCCCGACATGCCCGCACAGCCACACCACAAGAAGCAGAAGAAGCACAGGAAACAGAGGAGTACGTCAGAATGATAGTGGAGCGCACCAGGCCCCTACCCATACCACTCAGCGAAGTGGTCGAAGCAACTGCCCAAGACGACTGTCTACAGCTAGCCATTGCAGCCACCAGGACGGGGAACTGGCGAGCCCTACAACGCCCGACACCTTCAGAACGCAGGAAGCTCAAGCCTGACTGCATGCATTGTTCAACATACGGCAAGAACTCTCCGCAAGCGAAGAAGGCTGCCTACTGAGGGGCCTCCGTTTAGTTATCCCGTCCAGTCTGACAACCAGAACAGTATCCCTAGCTCATTGGGCGCACCAAGGCATTGTAAAATCGAAAGCCCGCATCAGAGACAAAGTGTGGTTCCCGGGCCTGGACAAGCTGGTGGAAGATACAGTAAAACGATGCCTAGTATGTCAGGTCAGTGGCAGCCCAGACCCCCCCAACGCCGATCATCACAGAGGAGGGGCCCACAGCGCCGTGGCAACGAGTCAGTGCAGACTTCGGAAGCCTTCCCGATGGCTCACATATGATCATTGTGGTAGACGACTACTCGCGCTATCCGGAAGTCGAAATCGTACATTCCACCTCCGCCCATACAGTCATCCCCAAAGTTTAGAAAATGATGGCCACTCACGGACTCTTCGGAGAAGTGCGCGCTGACAATGGGCCCCCTTTCAGCAGCCATGAATGGGCAGAGTTCCTAGCGTCCACAAACACTAGACATCGGCGCATCACGCTGCGATGGCCACAAGCAAACGGGGAAGTGGAGAGATTTGTAAAGACACTTAACAAAGTTATTCGCATAGCGGTAGCAGAAGGCAGAGATCCGGAACGAGCGATATATACCTTCTTAAGAGAAAACAGAGTCACGCCACACGCCACCACAGGAGCCACCCCCAGCCAGCTTTGTTTTGGGAGAGTGGTGTCGGATGCCATCCCACATCATCCATCATGGGCAGCGAGGTTACCACCACCAAACAAGTCAGAAGCACGAAGAACCGGCACCAACGCAAAAGCCTCCAAGAGACGGAGAGCCCGTGAAACAATGATACGAATTGGGGACACCGTCCTGGTAAAGGAAATTGTTTTTAAAGTGTTGCTTTTTTTAAATGGAAGTGTGAAAAATGCATTTTTTTCTTTAGGCAGTTCGCTGAGGATGTTTAGTGTTCAACAATAGGGGTTGTTTGGTTCCATTTTGATAAGTGTGGAAAACTGCACTTTAATTTGCAGACTTAGGGCCAGATGTAGGTAGAAAGCAAATTGCGAGTTGCAAATTGCGAGTCCTTCTGACTCGCAATTTGCAACTCGCAATTTGCTATGCAGAAAGGTGTCTCAGACACCTTCTGCGACTCGCTATGGGGTTGCAAAGACCCACCTCATTAATATTCATGAGGTGGGTCGCAGTTTGCGACCCCATAGCGAGTCTAGGCACTCACGGGGATGGTGGCCTGCTGGAGACAGCAGACCACCATGTCCCTGACTGCTTTTCAATAAAGCAGTTTTTTTTTCTATCTGCAGCCCGTTTTCCTTAAAGGAAAACGAGCTGCAAATTGAAAAAATTACCGAAACCTTTTGTTTCGGTTTTTTTCAGAGTAGGCGGTGGTCCATAGGACCACTGCCTGCTCTGAAAAAATAATTTTGTGATCATTCAAAGGTTTGCGAATGAGTTACCATCCACTTCAAGTGGATGGTAACTGCGAGTTGATTTGCGACCGCTTTCGTGGTCGCAAATCAACTTACATCGCGGTACGAGTCGCAAATAGGAAGGGAACACCCCTTCCTATTTGCGAGTCGGAAACACATTTCACAAAATGTGTTTCTGCATCGCGTGCGGGCATTAGCACCTCGCAAACGGCGTTTTTTGCTGTTTGCGAGGCGCTAATGCCTTGCTATATCTGGCCCTTAATCCCTTTTGTAGTGTGACTTGATTTCCGTTTTTCTGTGCTGGATATTTTAATTGTCATCTCCGCTGTACAGTATTTCTGGTGGGATCTTAGTAGGTAACGTTTCATTAGCAGACCAACTACGCAGACCCGGGTTTGAAAGGAACCTTATTTAAACTGAAGGACTGCCCGCTGTGGGTGGTCCCTCTTTCCCCATAAGTGAAGTTGTTTGACTGGCAGTTTGTGGGTCGGTGAAATAGTGGTGTCCATTTGGAAAGCAGCATTAGGTGCATATAGTAGTTTCTCTGCAGCATGTTTTCGATTCCTTCCAACATATCCCTTGTACTTTTATACCCTTGCTTTTTAAGTGTAGGTTTCTGTCGCCTTTCTTTGACTATAACGTACCCATTCGTCTTTAATAGCAACCCCCCTCTTGTTCTGGGTTTAAGATACAGCCACACATTAACCAGTCCAAATAGGCTTGTGCTTGGGTGTCCTGCTCTGGGATTAACACTCCCGCTTAATCGGGAAAACGGTAGTTCATTTCAAACCATTGTATCTAATTCTGTTTGATCAGAAGCCTGGCATTCCTGCAGGAAGAACCCATAAATATAGTGTATGTGCATATATGTGTGTATTCATGTGTGTTTGTATGTGTGTGTGTATGTATATATATATATATGTATGTATGGGTATATGTTGTTTCTGTGTTTGGCATGTTCGTGGGTCATTGCATGGCTCCTGGGTGGGTTGTTATACTAGATATCTATGAATCCCTGCTCTCATCTTATCACACTTATCTACCCATCATCATATGTCATGTCTCTATCAAACTATCCTCCATTCCCACTCTGACTCATCCCAAATCCTTTCTACTACTTTCATCTCCTAAATAACTCTGCCTAAGCTCTTCCCTCCACTTCCACATCTAACTCACCAAACCTCAAACTACTACCATGACCTCCCAAACAACCCTACTAAATTCTCACTCATTTATCTCACCCTGCTACTATGCTGTCCCTAACCCTTCCACACTCTTCCCTCCTCCATCCCCCTTTACTCATCCCAAGCCTTTGGTTTGAGTAAATGAGGGATATACTCCCAATTAACACTTCTGGATTTCTTTCCTCCTCCACCCCTCCATTACTCCAGTCAATCTAACTAACAAACTCTCATATCCGCGGCTCAAATTAACTCATAATAATACTAAAACTGCACTCATATTTCCCGATACTAATCCATCACTAATTCTTGTTGGGTTCCAGAGTAGCATGCTGCTCCCGGAAAAGTGTTTCGACGCCTCGTCAGGGGTAGTAAGCGCTATATAAATACTATTACAATACAATACAATACAAATATTGCACTCATTATTAGTTGTCTTGCACACTCTAAAAGTGAGCCAAGTGATGGAACTGATGTCGAAGATCACATAATGTTGGTCATGTGATGATTCTGATGAAGCCAGGATTCATAGGCTGGTCTTCTGGTTCTGAAATAGGCCGCGGAGTCACTAGTCTCTCCTCTTGCCCAATTCACCTCACACTTCTCCACTTGATAAAGGGAAGAAGAGTGAAAAATTATGACACTGAAGTGGGAGAGAGACAAAGGGGGGAATCATTATGTGTCTGCGTAAGTGACAATTTCTGAGAATGTTGCACTTGTTAGCACAGTATTCTGATTACACTCTACACTACCACAATGTTTCTATGTAAATGGCTTTTTAAAAATGTATCCTATTTGTTTTTCACAGAATAACATCGCCGACGTAGTATTATAAATGATACAATGTGATACACGTGCATAGTATTCCTAAGATTCTTTTAAACCCGCTCTTACAGCCGGTATCTCTTTTTCACTAATATAGCTGGCATATGCTCTTTAAAATGTATCGTCTAATCCTTCAAAGTCTGACAAGGGCATTAAAAGATAAGGCAATCCATTTTAAGTATGAGCTCCAGTCCATTACATTATGTAAGCAGTTGGGGGGACAGAAAGACATACCGATCAGATGATGTGTCATTTCATGAGAAACAGGCCGAGGAAGCAAAGTGAATGCTTAGGGTAACACACTATGTCAAATGGCTAAGCTCTTATATGAACACACATTTCATGACTTCACACCCGTGAATGAACAATAGACACGTCTACGAGAACTATTGAAAATGAGCCTTTATGGAAAGAAATGATGCACGTTTCAGAGAATTTATATATCAGGAGACCGTTAAAATTAAATTGATCGCACATTAAGCAATTTTTTATCGTTCTCTGCATTACCTACATATTCTCAACTTTTGCATTTGAAGACTTTGCAGTGCCATCAGTTACTCCTTGAAGATGAACGGGATTTTGCTGCTAATTCTATGTCAGGACCGGAGGCTCCGATTATGCTTTCTCTTTCTTTACTGACTTAAACAGCAGCCAATCAAATACAAGTAACAGAAAAAACTACACATCCCAAGATGCCTAACATACTATCACATGGTCCAATCACTATCCATGTCCTCTGTCATGGGTCCTTTGATCTTTGATGTCACTTCCTCTTTCTTTGCTGCTTCGCAGCAGATAAGTACACGTTTTTTCATTCTCTCTTATATCACTGTATTTACTTAATGCTAAACGCTTTAACAATTGTGTTTTAAGCGTCGCGATTCAGCGCGCTTTTATTATGTTTGTTTAAGCGCTCGAGCGCTTTGTTTTTCTTGGCCTTTTGCCAAGTTTTGAGCCCGTTTCGGATAGTGGAGTGGGAGCGGGAGCGGGAGCGGAGCTGCGTTTCAGCAGTCTCCTTTCTATTTGTAACTTGCGCGCGCGCGCGCGTCTTATCGAGCCGATCTCTTTCCAGTTGTGGAAACGATCGGCTCGAGTGTACTGCGTGCTTGCTCGTGTGCCCCCTTTTTCTTTCTGCCGCTTGCTTCCTGACGCCCAGCAGAGTCAACTGACTGGGTTGTAAAATTTAATAAGGCTATTGCTGAGAGTGCCTTTCAGGCAGCTCCCTCCACACTTTAATAAAGGGCTCCTTTTTTCCTGTGCCTGAATTGGGGTTTTTGCACTCCCCCTGATTGATTCCTCTTTAACCCCTTGGTATTACAGTACTCCTCAAGACTTTTATACCTTTATATATTAATCATGGCTCAGTGGGATGACCAGGAAACTGAATATTATGCAGAGGAATTGGGCAATCAACTGGAAGTTGATCTGGTGGAAGCCCTTGATACCAGGGTTCAACAATCCGTAAATGATGCCCTGGTGAGAGCTCTGGGTCCCTTTTCAGGGCAGCTATTTGACTTTGCTCATTCACAGGGTTGGACACAGGGTCAGCAACCACAACAAGAGCCTAAAAAAGTAAAGGACAAAACAAACAATTTGGAATCTGGAGCGGAGGTTAGTGACACTCATGCAGACGCATTCGAAAAACTGCGCAAGAAACGCGGCGGTGAGCATAATTACAGCTCAAAAAAGGAAGCATCCTTTTCTTCCTCCTCCTCTGACAAAAATTCCTCCTCTGATGATTCGGATGATTCCGACGCTCCTATGCCTAGTAAAAAAGCTAAAAAAGCACCCCCTCCCTGTCAGGTTTTGGACTTCGATCCCACAGAAATCATACACCCCAGGGTCTCCAATTGGGTTCCCCCTCCCGAAGTGGCTCAACACGTTCAATCCAATTTGCGGAAAAGTTTCGATAAGGAAGTCAGGTCACGATTGAAAGCAGAGTGCCCCAGACCTGACCTAGAGGGCAAAGTTTCTGATACCCAAGAAATAGACCCCACCATAGTCACCGTTATGAGGAAATTTTCTAAGGACCCCAAAAAAGGTTTGGATCGATCCTGGCGTAATTGCCAAGACAGATTGTTGGATTTTTCAGGGCCTTTGACCAAGATCCTGGAAATGGCATATGTGGCCAAGGAATCAGGATCCCTGGTGGACACCAATGTTCTTATTGGTTGGGCACAAAGATCTATTTGTCTGTTAGGAAACTCTAATTGTGCCATTTCTGCAGAACGCAGAAAATCTGTGCTAATGCGCATTGATCCTAAGTTATCGGATCTTGCGACCTCAGAAGCGGGCCCTTCGGCTGAAGGACTTCTTTTTGGATCTTCTTTCATCAAAGACTTAGCTAAGTTCTGCTCCACCTTTTCTTCTCTTGACAAGGCCCAAATGTCTCTCAAGAAGGTTTTTAAACAAGGCCTTTTTGTCAGGGCCGGTCGTTACGGGGGACGTATGTCCGGCCGAGGATCATATAACAGTCCCCAAAACTACTACCCGAGAGGCAGAGGCGGCTGGTACGGGGAGCAAGACTCCACCTTCTACCCCACACGTCACAGGGGAGGACATCCCCGTTTCCGCAGGGGCCATCGCAGAGGGCACCAAGGAGCCATACAGGACTCAAGTTTCACAGGTGAGCATTATTCACTTCTCTCAGGTCAGACTTGGGGGCAGAGTAGCATCTTGCTTAGTAAATTGGAAACGGATATCCGGAGATCCATGGGTCCAAGGATTTCGTCTGGAGTTCATCAGTACTCCCAAACAACTCTCCCCTCCGTTGCAAATGTGTTTTTCCCTAGCAAATCAATATTTTATAGACAAAGAAGTGCATGCTCTATTAGACAAAGGAGCCGTGCAGTTTGCTTCTCCTCATCCTTACGGTTTCCTAAGTCCTATTTTTGTTGTAGACAAGAAAGGAGGAGGTCACCGTTTAGTCTTGAACCTAAAGGATTTCAATCATTGGATCCTATACAGACACTTCAAGATGGAGGGCATCCACATGCTAAGGGATATCCTTTTGGAAGGGGATTGGATGGTTCGACTGGATCTAAAAGATGCTTACCTGTCTATTCCAATTTTTCCTCCTCACAGGAGATTTCTACAATTCCAGTGGAAGGGACAGTGTTTGGAGTTTCTTGCCCTTCCATTCGGTCTGTCGTCAGCCCCTTGGTGCTTCACGAAGCTCCTGAGACCTGTGATGGAGTGGCTCAGAGCCAAAGGAGTCAGATTGATTATATATCTGGACGACATTCTTCTGATGGCCCAATCCCCTCAAGTCCTACTCTCACACTTGGATTGGACCATCAGCCTTCTGCAAGACTTAGGTTTCCTTATCAATGTGCAGAAGTCATTGTTGAAACCTTCTCAGGTGATAGAGTTCCTGGGGTTCCAGATAAATTCCATTTTATGTCAACTTCTTCTTCCCTCTCAGAAGATCCGCAACATCAAGAGGGAATTGAGAGCGGTTCTATCCAGTCAGACCATCTCATTGAGGAATATTGCCAGAGTAGTGGGCCTACTTGCTTCATCTATTCAGGCGATCTTCCCTGCACCCCTACATTATCGAGCACTTCAAAGACTCAAGATCAGACATCTGCAATAGGGTCTGAGTTATTCAGAACAAATCCCACTGACTGCCGAAGTGAGATCAGAGGTTCAGTGGTGGCTCCAGCACATGGAAGCATGGAATGGCAGGGTGATTTTCAGATCTCACCCAGAGGTAGTGATAGAATCCGATGCCAGCAGATGGGGTTGGGGAGCTCGCTGCAACTCCCTAGTGACGGGGGGCAGATGGTCAGAATGGGAACAATCCCTTCATATCAATTGCCTGAAACTTCTGGCGAGATCCTTTGCAATAAAGAGCTGCACCCCCCCAAAAAAAAATTGTTGCATACTCTTACGGATGGACAATGTCTCAGTAGTGAGGTATGTCAACAAATTAGGAGGTACGAAATCCAGAATCCTAGCGGAGATTGCCAAGGATTTCTGGCACTTCTGCCTAACTCAACGTCTAGTGGTCATAGCGGAATACCTTCCGGGGGACCAGAACATCATCGCAGACTGGAACTCCAGATACCTGTCGGATTCCAGCAACTGGAAATTGGACCCTCTGATTTTTTCTCAGATAGTCAGGGAATGGGGCAGTTGCGAAGTGGATCTGTTTACCTCACGACTCAATTGCCAAATTCCAAAATTTTACAGTTGGCGTCCAGCCCCTTGTGCAATAAAGACAGATAGATGCCTTTCTTCAGGATTGGTCCCAGTTTCGAGGTTATGCTTTTCCACCATTTCTGATGATTGCCAGGGTTTTGTCTCAGGTGCAGAGACAGAAGACAGAGATTTTTCTGGTGACACCTTTTTGGAGAGCACAGCCTTGGTTTCCCATTGCTCTTCATTTAGCCTGTGCCTCTCCTCTTCTAATTCCGCCTCGTCCGAATCTTCTTTTGAGTCCGGAGGGCCGTCAGCATCCACTGGTCTTGTCAGGGAAGTTGACTCTTCTAGCCTGGTTAATTTCAGGTCTAGATGGAGTACCCCAGACGTTTCGAAACAAGCTGCAGAGTACAGTAAGCAGGCCTGGCCGGTAGTACCCATAAGAGATATGACTCAGCCTGGCGCAGATGGTCTAGTTGGTGTGATGGAAGGGGTACCAATCCAGTGGAAGCACATATTGGTATGATTGTTAACTTTTTAGCAGAGCTAGCTAGTTCGGGTTTGGCTTATCGTACGATCAACAACTTTAGATCTGCTATTTCAGCAGGACATTCGCATCTAGAAGGTAAGCCCATTGGAGAACATCCGTTAATCTGCAAACTTTTGAGGGGTATACGTCTTTCGAAACCTCCTCAAGCTAAATATTCTGTATTATGGGATGTTAGCATTATCTTAACATTTTTAGATTCTTGTCCTACCAACAGGTTTTTATCTTGCAAGCAACTTTCAGCCAAGCTGACCATGCTTTTATGTCTTATCTCTTGTAAAAGAGTTTCAGAAGTCAGAGCCTTGGATTTAGCTGGTAGAACCTTTTCGCCAGAAGGAGTCACTTTTTCAGTGACAAGAAGGACTAAAACAAATTACAGGTCAGTATCCAATCCAGTTTATACTGAAAATTCGAAATTATGTGTAGTCCAATGTTTAAAGGATTATGAAGTTGTCACAGAAGAATTTCGACAAGATGCTAAAGGTCAATTATTAATTTCTTTGCAAAAACCTTTTAAACCAGTTACCTCAGCCACTTTGGCTAGATGGATGAGATGGTTGATGAATGAAACGGGTATTGATACCTCTGTATTTAGGGCTCATTCTGCTAGAGGGGCTATGGCTTAAAAATCTTTTGCCTTAGGTTCCCGATTAGAAGACATTATGAAGGCAGCAGATTGGTCTTCAGAAAATACTTTTCGTAAGTTTTATCACAAACCAGTATTGGACGTAGCTACTGTAGTAATGGAACAGCTTTAAACTAGCATAATCGGAGCCTCCGGTCCTGACATAGAATAACAAAAATTCTAGCTATCACGACAAGAATTTTCAATTCTATTAAGGACACAGAGGCGAGGATTATCCCACCCTTATATACAATGAATATTGAATATCAATTATTGTGCATATTTTTGATCTATTGTTATTTCTCCCTCCCATTTATTGTCTATTATAGAGATATTGAGTCATTTCAATTTCGTTGGGATATTACCTACCTGTTTATTGTTACAGGTTCTGAGCAGAAGAATTCCTGAAATTCGTATCTTCAGGGAAGTTTGGTTTTAACGTTTTATCCGGGTGATTATCCGGTGTTGAGCTATCCAGGAGTCGGATCTCCAGTAAGAAGAAGATGTTCATGGCTCCGGATTTCGGGATGGCGTAATAAGTTTTGTTTTCAAGTTGATCTTATCTGTTCTGACCAAAGGAAGAGGAAGTGACATGAAAGGTCAAAGGACTCATGACAGAGGACATGGATAGTGATTGGACCATGTGATAGTATGTTAGGCATCTTGGGATGTGTAGTTTGTTCTGTTACTTGTATTTGATTGGCTACTGTTTAAGTCAGTAAAGAAAGAAAAAGCATAATCCTCGCCTCCGTGTCCTTAATAGAATTGAAAATTCTTGACGCGATAGCTAGAAAAAAATGTATTGACAGACTAAAAGTAGCAAAGCAGATTTTGAAACTTGGCTGCCTCATGTGACCACTTTGTGTGATTCTCACCACACCAATCATTCCTCTGAGCCACAACGCCTGTCTATGGCGAGGGACCTGTAAGTGCCTTTAAGAAATTCAGGTGCATATTTACAAGGAAGTGGCGCAGAGCAGGGTTGCTTCACTTCAGAAATGCAGGGATGAGCTGTATTCACAAAAATAAGGCGCACCCCTGTGTTTCCCCTAGCACTGGCGCTAAATTTAGCTGCACAGCACCAACACAGGCACCCTTGCACTATAGTGCAAGGGTGCATGCGTTGCAGGGAATGATTGTCTGTGTGCAGGAAGGTGTCCCTTCCTGAACATAAACAATCTACAATACTGATTTGTTACTCCTACGTGTGCTGCAGAATGCAGCACACTTAGAAGTAGCAAATCGTCAATATTTAATGATTGTCTATATGATAAAAAAAGGACACCTTCCTGCACACAGACAATCATTCATGGCATTTTGCTCTTTCTATGTGTTCTCCAGACTGCAACACACATAGAAAAAGCAAAAACAAGGAGAAATAAAAGTATTTCTCCTCATTACGCCCCTCTAACGCCACTCCTGGGATGCCATTAGATTTTGGCAATGCCTCAGATTTACATTTTCTTGTAAATCTGGGCCAGTGTCATAAAGCAATGGGTGTTGCTTGGGTATGCCCACAGCAAAACCCACTGCACTCCCCTCTGCTGCAGAAAACTGCATCGGGCCCATATTTACCAGGCTGAATTAAGCCACAAAAAGTGGCTTAATGCTGCCTTGTAAATATGGCGCAGGGCACAGCGCCTCCGGAGTGTCACAAAAAGTGATGCTCCAGTGGCGCTAGGGGCTTGTAAATATGCCCCTCAGTTTGCAGTATTTTTTATGCAAAACATATTAGACATTCAGTCATTCATATTGTTGTGACAATGAGTAGCTCTTCAATGAGGAGTGTCTTTGGGCAACATTGGAATGGCTTCCAAATGTTCAAAACGATGACCTGTGTCTTGACATGTGAAAAGGACATTTCAACATGAGCTTTTAAGCCAACAGGTATATCCTTTTAGAGAATACATGTGAAGAAATGTGCTTTGAAATGTGCTTTTCCTGTGTATTCAAAACTCTACTGCGTGAGAACCTCATCTACAACCATTATGTGTTTTTGGCTCGCTCTCTTTACCTGTCCTATGGGTGCCTTTGACTTCTGGTACATTCCTGGTCACAACTGGGTACCGTAGTTTTACTGACTCCTGAGTAGTTTTGTTCAGAGTTTCAGGTAGAGGGGTGCATGCTGGCCGCAATGCTTGGCATGCTCTGTTGTATGAATTAATTATACTGATTAGACCTATGCCTAGGCTTTCAAATACACCAAAGCAGCGGCCTCCCTTAAGTGTGTTGTTTTCTGGACTATGACTAGAAGATATGGTTCTGTTGCACTGTTTGTAAGGTGACGATCTTTATGGCTGTGCTCTGTTGGATTGAACGCGCTGTGCTGCCTAACCATTGTAAGCTTCCATGCTTTTCTCCAGGTGGACAGTTATTGTGATGGTGTGCATCATCATCTTTGTGTCCTGTGGGCTCCCAGGTTACAGGTGGCATTTTTTGGAGTACGATTGGATGGAAAATGCTGGATACGAGGTGCACATGAGTGCCATTTCCAATATACTGCGTGTGGGGCAGTTGTGTGTGGAATTAGTGGATTGCAGTGCTGTTGTGGTGTGGACTTTTGGCTAGGCTCCTGAGAGTCACTTTTCAATGTGTGTGAAATCTATGCCTGTCTCATGCATTTTCTTCTGGGGTTTTAACCTAGGTCTTTTAAAACTCCAACTCCTTTCATTATTATTCAAAGTGTGGCTTTCAGTATAACCTTCTGTTTCAAAAAATGTGTGGAAAACATACAGATTGTGCTTGGTGGCTGTGATAGTGAATTTCACTTCTAGCTATTTATGGAGGTGGGGGGCTACCACAGGTGCAATCCTTGCTCTGCACATAAACATACATAGCGGCTTTCTTCCTACTGTTTTGGATGTTTTTTAAGTGACGCTGTGCTCGAAATAAGAAGACCCGCTTTAAAACGTCATCATCATAGGAGTTTCCTGTTTCAAGGTCATGGACTTGTGCTTCCGGGGCCTGTGAGTTTATGTCATAGAAACAAAATAATGTAAATATACATGAGCTCAAAAACTTGAAGCAACCAAGAGCACTCTTTGGACAACGTTAATATTCTTTCTCTATTAGAAGTAGTTCTTGTTTGAGAAAGAAACAGACCCTGTCTTTGAGCATTGATATCAGTCTACTTTCCAGTAAATACCTGATTAGCACCATAACTTACATTTCTTTACAGTACTTATACGGCTGAAATACTAGAAGTGGGGTATCCTGCCAGGCTGCCTCTGGGGTCACACATGGCAGCTCCAATACTCCTGATCAGCGCTTGTCTTGCTTATCCTGTGAGTGACGAAGGTTGGACATTTGGTATCCTGCAGCACCAGAGCACAAGCAAAAATGCAGACCACCCAACAGGGAGGACAACCTGCTAAAAACAGAGCAGTTGTCACCCTGGATATTGCCCCCAATCCTTCGAGCTCTGCTTGCTCTTTCGAGTAAGTTCTTTTTGGTTACCCGATCTGCATGCAATACGTGTTTTCAGCCCTGTAGCTTAAGGCTCTTAGAAGAGAGATGGTCGAGGGGTGGAAAGGTTTGATTCAATCCCAGGTAACCCGCCCTCATCTTAACAAAAACTACAGACATGGCCACACCTTTGTCATGTACACCACATCACCCTCACTCTGATGGAACTTGACAGTCCCCCTTGGCAGTTCACACTGTCTTCAAAACCAGCTATTTCTCAAGAAACTGAAGACCTAGCAGGTCAACTAGGAGCACAGCTGGACCTGGATACCATTGCAGGTGATAAGCTGCGCCATACAAAACTACATAAAGTAACATAATATATACAAACCCATCACAGCCAGGACCCCTGGATGTCTAGCTGACATGCTCACCATCTCTGGTGGTGATGTGCACACATGCAACCAGGATACTATCAGATTGGACACAAACAAGTGCAAAAAGAGAAACAAGGCAGCAGGCTTTCTCCATACACTCAGGAATTAAAACAGTAGTCCCATTTGCAACACGACTTCCCCAACCCTGCTCCAATGTAGAAAACCTCTAAGCACACACTTCTTCAGAGAGCATTACATCATGCAGTAACAGTCCTACCACTGTTAGCCTTCCATTACATATTGACTCTAGGCCTGATAACAAGTTTGGTGGTCGGCCCGTGGTGAGGAGACCGCAGCGGAGCTGACGGTCTCCCCACCAGCCCCATTACCAATTTTCCACTGGGCTGACCTGCGGAAACCAAGCCCAGTGGAAAACGTGCGGCGGCACTGAAATTGGATCCACAGGGAGCCGAGTACAATGCTGTTGCACAGGGGGCCCCACTAGCACCCTCGGAATCCACACTGCCTGCACAGCCCCCCTGGAATCCCCGCACTTGTTCTCCACCAGTCTTTCCATGGCAGTTGAAACACCATGAAAAGCTGCTGGAGAACATGGTTGTAATCAGCACAGTGGCGCTGACTTTAGTGGCGCCGTGCCTGATTACCCCCATGACTGCCGTCATGCCTTCGGGATCAGAGATCTTGACGGAGACAGCGGTCTTTTGGCAACACTAACAACAATCTTGTAATATAGTGGTCGGAACGCCACAGCTGCGGCAGTCTGATCTCCACCGCAAGCCTGGCAGTCTTCGGACCACCAGACTCATAATCACGTCCTAAGTCTTTGCCTTTGATCATATATAGCACATTTATACATACAATGTACTGTGAAATCCTAAATCATCTTTGTATCATGCAGATAAATGCCTATGTATTACAGTATGCATAAATATTTATGAATATAAAAAAGAATAAAGTAATGTTTCCTGCATCAAATATGGATGTATTTTACAGCAGTTATGAGCTTCTAATAGTTTTCCATATGCTTACTAATTCTCATGATTCAGGTAGGCCCAGGAACCATGTAACTAAATGTCGAACATTCGACATAAGTAAAGAAGCACAACCTCACTTGTGAATCTGGCAAGGGAAAGCAAGATTTTAGAAGAATATTATTAAGTTATAGTTAGGCTCACATTTTAAACATATGAAATCATAGAAATTTACCAGTTATAGTTAGAGTTACTGCAAGTAACTATAACTCGTGCCCTCAAGTAACTATAACTCGTGCCCTCGCCATGCACAGTTTTTTTGTGAAAAGTTTTACTGCAAGTATTACATTGAAATTATCAATGATGCTATCAAAGATGTCCTGAGTGCTGACATTTGTGGGGCAATCTGTAGTGTATGGCGACGGCACGAGTCCCATGGGTGGGTGGTCTCTAGGGCCATCACTAGCTCCTCAAGGGGAGCCGCGTGGCCCCCCTCCAACCTTAAAGAAGCCCTGAGGAGGTGATGATCCCTGGGGCCAAGGGTGTCTGAAACGGACCTTGTATAATTATTTCTAATATATAGAATCCCACACACTATTAAAATATAGCACCGGGGAGGTGGTGGTCCCCAGGGCTGTGGGGGAGGCAGATGGGCCTCCCCTACACCAGTATTCATTGTAGCCCTGGGGAGGTGGTGATCCCCAGGGCATGGGAGCTGTGTGGCCCCACCACACATCATTTCTACATTGCCCCGGGGAGGTTGGTGGCTCCGGGGGCTGATGGGCCTCGAGCACACACCCATAATTATTTTTGTTCTGGGGAGGGGGTGGTCCCCGGCATGCAGGGGGCATGCACCCCTGCTAACAATTAGAGCTTTGCCCTGGGGAGGTGGTGGTCCCCGGGGCTGCGAGGGGGCCAGGTTGCCACCCTCGCACTTCAACAAAACAATGCCCCCGGGACTTGGCCCACCCAGGGGCTTAAGAAAAACAAAGCACGGAAGCCTGTGCTTTTTTTTTTTTTAAAGTTTTTGCCAGATCTGCCACGCATCCGGGTAAAAATTTGAAATAAAATGCTTCTGAGACCCCACCACCAGAACTAAAGGGTCAGGGTGTCTGTACCCTGTCCTCTTATCTTTTCTTTTAAAAAAATTTCTGGGACTCGGCTAGCGAGTCCCAAGATGGCTGCCAACACTTACTGGTTGAAGTGTTGACAGCCAATCAGATCTCAGCACGGGGACAGTTGGACGGAGGATAGATAGCCCTATATATCTATAATTCCAAAACTCTAATTTCTCCAAAACTACTGAAGGGATTTACACTAAATCACAAAAAGCTTGTTTTTCAGGACCTAGAGCTAGCTTTCAGCCAAATTTGATGTAATTCCGTCAAGCGGTTCGGGTTGTAGTCACGTTCAAAAGTTTTGAAAAATCCTATTTACTTAAAATAGGGAAAAACTGTTTTGGGACACCCCTTTTTCTTGGCCTCGCCCTGACGAATCACCCATGAACCTTCAACACAGCAGCTGATTTGACAAAGTGTAAGTTTTGAAAATATAGAAAAAATGGTCCTAACTATAACTACCTACTGGCAACCATATATATATATATATATACGTATATATATATATATATATATACTTTACCTACTGGCAGTTGCCAGTTGGTAGTTATAGTTAGGGCTACGTTTCCATAGGAAAAATATTTTTGACTTGCCTATATCTTTGGCGTTATTTGACAAATCTTCACAAGATTCTCCTAAAAAAGTGTGGCGGTGATTCTAGTTGCACATGGAAAGCTTCGGGATGATCTGTCAAGCAGATGCCAATTATAAGGGAGGGGCTAAAAAAAAAGTGTGTTTCAAAGGTAATTCCCATAGGTGTTTTGAACACAACTACAGTCCGAACTGCTTCACCAAATTTGGCAGAAAGGAAGAAAGCTAGATTTTGGTGTAGATTCATTCAGTAGTTTTCGAGATATTAAAAGGAAAATCAATTTGGATATCTGGGCGGAGCCTAAACAGAGATCTCATGGTGCGATCTGATTGGCTGTCAGCACTTTAACCAGAACCTGATGGTAGCCATCTTCGGACCAATATACATGATAACACTCCTTTTAAATGCATTATAGTGAATGGCAGGTTTTGAGGGTCACAAAAAGGAGAACGTATAAAGGGTGATAAATTGTAGTTACAATATAAATCATTTGTTGATGGTACCACACTAATTTTATTATTTGTGGTATGCTCTAAGGTCATTTTAGCCTGCTGGGATTTCATGAATCGTGTCTGAGAGAGAACTGTCTAATAAGCAACTACAGTGCTAACATTCTGAATTTATGCCAAAAGTTTGGCACATCTGAATGCCATCTTGATGGAATCCAAGTAGAAAACTGAAAGCATTTTCTACTGAGGATACTGCAGTAAATAGCATTGGGGGGTCACCAATACGCTGTTATTTTATTCTGCAACTCTCTTTTCCAATCTAAGTTGCTTACCCTTGGTAATTAGATACTCTTTTTCAGAGGCTTCTTGAATCTCTCAACAGCTTCATTCAGTTCTGGGTGATACAAAGAGGTTTTTCTCTGAGTGACACCACATTCACTTAGATATTGCTCCATCTCTTGTAATCAAAATTGCGGACCATTATGTGACAGTATGTACCATGGATAGCGCTCTCTTTTGAACACTTTTTCTAAAAATGTTATTACATTAAAAGAAATATCTTGCACACAACTTACTTCTACCCACCATGAATACAAATCCAATAACACAATCAGATAAGCGGTATGATGTTCTCCATGTAGAGGACCCACAATGTCAATTGCTACTTCCTTCCATAGAAGCTTTGGTAGATCCATAGGCACATTTATGGTCTTATTTACCTTATCACTCATGTTACATTGAATGCAATCCCTAACTGCATGTTCAACCATAAGAGCTAAACTAGGCCACCAAAAATCCTGACGAATCCGCTCTTTTGTTTTTGCAATCCCCATGTGACCTTCTTGTGCCAAAATATTTTTTTTTTCTCAAAGATTCGGGCGGAATTAATCTCAGGCCACTCATTAAAACACATCACTTACTGCTAATTCTTCTTTAAGAATTGTCCATGGTTTACTCAGCTTGTCTATCTGTCCTGACAGTATCAACTCCATGATGTTAAGTAACTCAGAATCTCTTGCTATCTCACTTTTCCATTCATTCTAATGTATGGCACAAAGGGTTACTTCACACACTTTAACTTCTTGCTCATTCAAGTCATCCAACTCATCTTGAAAATGTTGAGTGTCCACTATTTTCACCAAAAGTGATAAACAGTCTACCATAAAATGCCTTGCTCCTGGAATAAATTCTACAGTGAAATCGAAATCTTCAAGGGCAACTAACCATCTTCTAATTCTTGAGGATATGGCATCTAACCCTTTCTTTTCAAATATTTCCTTCAAAGATTTATGATCTGGCCTAAAAGTAGTTCCTCAGATCAAATTCCTAAATTTGCCCAAGGCCTAAAATAATAACTGAGTAATTCAACTCAGCTCCATTCAAACATCTCAAAGCACAAGCAATTTGGTATTCCTTGCCACTCTTCATCTGAGCAAGTACTGCTCCTAATTCTTTGCTACTAGCATCAGTGATTATGCAGGTATCTTCTCCTGGAATGAATGCTTGTAATATGGATGCATTGGCAAGATACTTCTTCACTTGTTTAACCCCTTCCCCGCCACGGACGTAATGGTTACATCCATGGCAGCGCCCGTGTGGCGCCATGGACGTAACCATTACGTCCAGGGACTGGCAGTCGGGGGAAGCGCTAGCGCTTCCCCCGAGGGCCGCCCCCCAACACCCCCAGGCCAGGGCTGAAAGGGGAATCCCTTCCCCTTTCACGCCCACCCCCCCCCGCCCCCCCCCATGACGTCAGCGCGCGATCGCGCGCTGATTTCATGGAAACGGGGAATGACGCGCTGGAAGCCATTTGCTTCCAGCGCGTCAAGGGAGAAGGTGAGTATTTCACCTTCGTGCGGGGTGGGGGTGCTCTCAGAGAGGCATCGAGGGAAAGGAAAGGGTTTTCCTTTCCCTCGATGTCTCTTTGAGCATTCCTGCTGCCCGATCGCGATGCGATCGGGCAGCAGGAATGCCCACTAGACACCAGGGATTTCTGTATGTGTGTGTGTGTGAGTGAATATTAGTGTAGGGGAGCGACCCCTTGGGCAAGGGTCGCTCCCCTTTGGGGGCACATGCTTTTTACGTCGTTTCTGCCCCCCCTGGGGGCAGATTGGCCCTATTTTTAGGCCGATCTGCCCCCAAGGGGGGCAGAAAGCCACTAGACACCAGGGATTTTATTGTTGCTGTGTATTTTTTGTGTTGGGGGGCGGCCCCTTGGGCAAGGGTCGCTCCCCTTTGGGGGCACATGTAATTTACGTCGTTTCTGCCCCCCCTGGGGGCAGATTGGCCCTATTTTTAGGCCGATCTGCCCCCAAGGGGGGCAGAAAGCCACTAGACACCAGGGATTTTATTGTTGATTTGTATTTTTTGTGTTGGGGGGCGGCCCCTTTGGCAAGGGTCGCTCCCCTTTGGGGGCAAATGTATTTTACGTCGTTTCTGCCCCCCCTGGGGGCAGATTGGCCCTATTTTTAGGCCGATCTGCCCCCAAGGGGGGCAGAAAGCCACTAGACACCAGGGATTTTATTGTTGATGTGTATTTTTTGTGTTGGGGGGCGGCCCCTTGGGCAAGGGTCGCCCCCAGGGGCCCTCATGTATTTTTGGGCAGTTCTGCCCCCCTTGGGGGCAGAGAGGCCTATTTTTTTTAGGCCTTTCTGCCCCCAAGGGGGGCAGAATCCCAATAGCGCCAGAAATAGTATGTATGTATGTGTGCTTTGTGTTGGGGGGTGGCCCCTTGGGCAAGGGTCGCTCCCCCCAGGGGCGCAATGTATTTATTGTCGTTTCTGCCCCCCTTGGGGGCAGATTAGCCCTATTTTTAGGCCGATCTGCCCCCAAGGGGGGCAGAAAGCCACTAGACACCAGGGATTTTATTGTTGATGTGTATTTTTTGTGTTGGGGGGCGGCCCCTTGGGCAAGGGTCGCCCCCAGGGGCCCTCATGTATTTTTGGGCAGTTCTGCCCCCCTTGGGGGCAGAGAGGCCTATTTTTTTTAGGCCTTTCTGCCCCCAAGGGGGGCAGAATCCCAATAGCGCCAGAAATAGTATGTATGTATGTGTGCTTTGTGTTGGGGGGTGGCCCCTTGGGCAAGGGTCGCTCCCCCCAGGGGCGCAATGTATTTATTGTCGTTTCTGCCCCCCTTGGGGGCAGATTGGCCCTATTTTTAGGCCGATCTGCCCCCAAGGGGGGCAGAAAGCCACTAGACACCAGGGATTTTATTGTTGATGTGTATTTTTTGTGTTGGGGGGCGGCCCCTTGGGCAAGGGTCGCCCCCAGGGGCCCTCATGTATTTTTGGGCAGTTCTGCCCCCCTTGGGGGCAGAGAGGCCTATTTTTTTTAGGCCTTTCTGCCCCCAAGGGGGGCAGAATCCCAATAGCGCCAGAAATAGTATGTATGTATGTGTGCTTTGTGTTGGGGGGTGGCCCCTTGGGCAAGGGTCGCTCCCCCCAGGGGCGCAATGTATTTATTGTCGTTTCTGCCCCCCTTGGGGGCAGATTGGCCCTATTTTTAGGCCGATCTGCCCCCAAGGGGGGCAGAAAGCCACTAGACACCAGGGATTGTATTGTTGATTTTTATTTTTTGTGTTGGGGGGTGGCCCCTTGGGCAAGGGTCGCCCCCAGGGTCCCACATGTATTTTTGGGCAGTTCTGCCCCCCTAGGGGGCAGATATGCCTATTTTTTAGGCCTTTCTGTCCCCAAGGGGGGCAGAATCCCCATAGCGCCAGGGATACTATGTATGTGTGTGTGTGCTTTGTGTGGGGGTGTGGCACCTTGGGCAAGGGTCGCCCCCCCCCAAAGGGTGCAATGTAATCTGGGTGATTTCTGCCCCCTCCCCTTGGGGGTAGATTGGCCTATTTTTTTTTTAGGCCCATCTTCCCCCAAGCAGAGAAGACTAGACTCGGGAAAATGAAAAAATGGTTAGTGGCGGAGTGTTTGTCAACTGGCGAAGTATTTACTTTTATGATAATAACAGTTTTTCTCCTTTTTGTTTTAGTTCTAAGCTTTTGCTGACTTTGCTGTGGCTTGTTGCAGTTTTGGCAGTAGTTGTCCTGCGGTTTGCGTAGTTGCATGTTTTAGGTAAGTAAATAAATTTACTCCAAGTGAGTATTGTTGCAATGCATGAATGACATGTTTGTAGGTGGTGTACTGAATGCAGGATTGTGTGTGAAATTGTCCTTAGAGTTATGCACAATGATTATTGTGTTGTCTTATGTCTAATTTGCTTTTTTTTTTCTCTTTTTAGTGGGATATCGTTGGTGATTGCTGTGGCTGTGCAGAGTAGTTGCTGGTGAGTCAAGCTTTTTCAGGCAAGTGAGCAGTATAGTTTTTGAGTTTATAATTCTTAGTGATAAACCTATACTTTGTTACTTATCTTACACAGTGCTGGTTGTTGGTGGTGTATTTGTCCAGTTAATTTTAGTAGGAAGGATCATGGCCAGCCGTAGGATGACCGCTCAGCAGGTTGTTAGTGTGCTTTTTGAGTCATCTTCTGACCATGAATATGAGACTGACTCTGCATCTGAGGCAGAGGAGGAAGTGCAGGATTCTGGAAGTGAATTTTCTGTCAGAGATGAATCATCTGATGATGAAGCCACTCTCAGTGCTGATGAAGGGCCTGTTTTAGAGGAGGACAGTGATGTGCCAATGGTGCAGGAGCCAGCGGCTGAAAGGCTTCCCATTGGAAGACCTGACGCATGGGTTGCACCAAACATGGAGCAGCCACAGTTGCCTGCGTTTACTGGTTTTCCAGGGTGTCGAGTTAATACGGAAAACTTTTTGCCCGTCAACTTTTTTGAGTTGTTTATGGACGATATATTTTTGGAAGAGATTGTTGAGCAGACTAATTTGTATGCAGAGCAGTTTTTGAGGGACAACGCTGCCAGACTTAGGCCACACTCTAGAGCTAGCCGGTGGATTCCCACAAATCTGGAAGAGTTGAAAAAGTTCTTGGGTTTAACTTTTTTGATGGGGCTGATAAGGAAGCCGTCGCTGTCTTCATATTGGTCTACTAGTCCCTTGATGGCAACTGCTATATTTCCTGCCATCATGAGTCGTAACCGGTATGAGCTTCTTCTTCGGATGTTGCATTTTGTAGATAATGCTTTAGCCTTGCCACGAGATCATCCTGATTCTGACCGTCTTTTTAAGATTAGACCTGTCCTTGATCATTTGGTAGATCGGTTTTCAGAGATCTATGTTCCAGGGAAAGAAATATCTGTAGATGAGTCTTTGGTCCTGTTCAAGGGTCGTTTGGTTTTTAGGCAGTACATTCCTAGCAAGAGGGCACGGTATGGAATTAAATTGTATATGCTGTCAGAAAGTAGTACAGGATATGTTTATAATTTCCGGGTCTACACTGGTAGGGATTCCAATATTGACCCCCCTGGTTGTCCTCCCACTTTTGGAGTTAGTGAGAAAATTGTGTGGGAACTTGGTAGACGACTGTTTAACAAAGGTCACCATTTATATGTAGATAACTTCTACACTGGAGTTCGGTTGTTCAAGGAGTTGTTCAGAGTGGACACTGTTGCTTGTGGCACAATCCGCTCTAATCGGAAAGGCTATCCAAAAGAGCTTGTCTGTAAAAAACTTGAGAAGGGACAGTGCAGTGCCTTGCGGAATGATGAGCTGCTAGCTCTGAAATTTGTAGACAAGAGGGATGTATACATGCTAAGCACCATCCATGATGAGAGTACTTCACCTGTGGCTGTTTGGGGTCAGGTTGCCGAAGTGCGCAAACCTGTGTGCATCTTAGACTATAATAAGCACATGGGTGGTGTTGATAGAGTAGATCAGAGGTTAGAACCTTACACTGCTGCTCGTAAGTCTTATGTGTGGTATAAGAAATTAGCGCTTCACTTGTTCCACTTGGCAACTTTTAATGCTTTTGTTGTGTTTAAGGATAGTTCTCCAGAGTCAAGGATGACATTTGTGAAATTTCAGGAGTCTATCATAGCTAGCCTTGTTATGCTGGAACAGGCAAGAGTTCCTAGAGAAGCAGTGGTGGAGGATGTGGCTAGATTGAAAGATCGTCACTTTGCTGAGCACATTCCTCCCACGGCCAAAAAAAACTTTCCTGCTAAGAGATGTAGAGTCTGTGCTCGAAGAGGTATCAGGAAGGAGACTAGGATGTACTGCCCTGATTGTCCTTCAAAGCCTGGGCTGTGTGTGGGTGGCTGTTTCAGGAGCTACCACACACAGAAGAATTATTGGGAAATTCCGTGAGCGTAAACTGGTGTTTTATATTTTTATATGTTCGGTTTCACGGTTGGCATTAGTCATGTATTCAGTTAGAGCTTTTGTGTTTGTAGTTTTGTACTAATTTATGATTAGTGGTTTCTTTGTTGTTTAAAAACAAAAAAAAGGGGATGGCATGTGTAAAGTGGCGCTTGGCTGGCGGCGTGGGTGTGGTGGCGCTTGGCTGGCGGTGTGTGTGGGGTGGCGCTTGGCTGGCGGTGTGTGTGGGGTGGCGCTTGGCTGGCGGTGTGTGTGGGGTGGCGCTGGGCTGGCGGTGTGTGTGGGGTGGCGCTGGGCTGGCGGTGTGTGTGGGGTGGCGCTTGGCTGGTGGTGTGGGTGGGGTGGCGCTTGGCTGGCAGTGCCGGCCAAACGCCAGTCCACACACTCATCATCTGGTGTGATTGCTGTATCAGGCATGTGGGCGTATGAAAGTGATGGGCCCTTGACTGGCGCTGTCTGTGGATGCGAGTCTTGAAATGTGCTGGGCCCGTGGCTGGCGGCGTGAATGGTCTAGTGCATGTCATGTATGAAAGGTGTGTGAATGGACTGTAAAGCGGTTGGTGCCTTGTCGTGGCTTTACAGCTCACGAGCTGTGAGTCATTGGTTCAGTTTTTTGGCCTTTCAGTTATTACCAGTGCATTTCACTTTTGTGAAATCTCTTGTTAATAAAATTTGATCTACTGAACCATCACTCACCCTCGTGCCAAATCCAACCAGTATGTGTGGTACAAATGACAAAACCTGCTCCGCTGTAATCAGGCGTCGCAGCACACTTGAGACACGCTAGGTGCCTCAGGTGGGACCCCGATGATGAAGCATGCCACCAACTTGGTTGGTGGGTGAGGGGTCTTCTTCACATAACCTAAGTGTGTTTCTTTTCACAATTTTAGTGTTTGGCACATCACGGACGTATGTGCACACATCAAAGTGATATATTCCAAAAATACCTGTGTTTGGGGGGGAGGGCCCACCTATGTTTTTGGTCCTGGGTGCGGCCGTCATGTAGGGAAACCTACAAAACCCAGAAACTTTTTAAAACTAGGCACCCCAAGGAGTCTAGGGAGGTGTGGCTTGTGTGGCTCCCCCAACATTTTCTTACCCAGACTCCTCTGTAAACCTCACAATTTGCATAAAAAAGCATATTTTCCTGATTTTTCTTAGTAGGATCACCGCTCCAGCACAAAATTCCTACTCCCCAGTTTTCCCCTCAGTCTCCCAAGTAAAATGACACCTCACTTATGTGGGTCCCCAAAGCAGAGTCCGTCTAAAGATGTATAAAAGAATATGCCCTTATAAACTTGCTGTGCTATCCCTTCTATCCCTTCAGGTTTTGGGCCTTATTATTTTGCAGGCACCTGGGCCACCCACACAAGTGAGGTATCATTTTTATCGGGAGACTTGGGGGAACGCTGGGTGGAAGGAAATTTGTGGCTCCTATCAGATTCCAGAACTTTCTGCCACAGAAATGTGAGGAACATGTGTTTTTTTAGCCAAATTTTGAGGTTTGCAAAGGATTCTGGGTAACAGAACCTGGTCCGAGCCCCGCAAGTCACCCCTCCTTGGATTCCCCTAGGTCTCTAGTTTTCAGAAATGCACTGGTTTGGTAGGTTTCCCTAGGCGCCGGGTGAGCTACAGGCCAAAATCCGCAGGTAGGCACTGTTTTCTCCCAAAATTGTGGATGTGTCCACGTTGCGCTTTGGGGTGTTTCCTGTCGCAGGCGCTAGGCCTACCCACGCAAGTGAGGTATCATTTTTATCGGGAGACTTGGGGGAACGCTGGGTGGAAGGAAATTTGTAGCTCCTCTCAGATTCCAGAACTTTCTGCCACAGAAATGTGAGGGACATGTGTTATTTTAGCCAAATTTTGAGGTTTGCAAAGGATTCTGGGTAACAGAACCTGGTCCGAGCCCCGCAAGTCCCCCCTCCTTGGATTCCCCTAGGTCTCTAGTTTTCAGAAATGCACAGGTTTGGTAGGTTTCCCTAGGTGGCGGCTGAGCTAGAGGCCAAAATCTACAGGTAGGCACTTCGCAAAAAACACCTCTGTTTTTTTCCAAAATTTAGGATGTGTCCACGTTGCGCTTTGGGGTGTTTCCTGTCGCCGGCGCTAGGCCTACCCACGCAAGTGAGGTATCATTTTTATCGGGAGACTTGGGGGAACGCTGGGTGGAAGGAAATTTGTAGCTCCTCTCAGATTCCAGAACTTTCTGCCACAGAAATGTGAGGGACATGTGTTTTTTTAGCCAAATTTTGAGGTTTGCAAAGGATTCTGGGTAACAGAACCTGGTCCGAGCCCCGCAAGTCACCCCTCCTTGGATCCCCCTAGGTCTCTAGTTTTCAGAAATGCACAGGTTTGGTAGGTTTCCCTAGGTGGCGGCTGAGCTAGAGGCCAAAATCTACAGGTAGTCACTTTGCTAAAAACAGCTCTGTTTTCTGTGATATGTCCACGTTGTGTTTTGGGGCATATCCTGTCGCGGGCGGTAGGCCTACCCACACAAGTGAGGTATCATTTTTATCGGGAGACGTGGGGGAACGCTGGGTGGAAGGAAATTTGTAGCTCCTCTCAGATTCCAGAACTTTCTGCCACAGAAATGTGAGGGACATGTGTTTTTTTAGCCAAATTTTGAGGTTTGCAAAGGATTCTGGGTAACAGAACCTGGTCCGAGCCCCGCAAGTCACCCCTCCTTGGATCCCCCTAGGTCTCTAGTTTTCAGAAATGCACAGGTTTGGTAGGTTTCCCTAGGTGGCGGCTGAGCTAGAGGCCAAAATCTACAGGTAGTCACTTTGCTAAAAACAGCTCTGTTTTCTGTGATATGTCCACGTTGTGTTTTGGGGCATATCCTGTCGCGGGCGGTAGGCCTACCCACACAAGTGAGGTATCATTTTTATCGGGAGACGTGGGGGAACGCTGGGTGGAAGGAAATTTGTAGCTCCTCTCAGATTCCAGAACTTTCTGCCACAGAAATGTGAGGAACATGTGTTATTTTAGCCAAATTTTGAGGTTTGCAAAGGATTCTGGGTAACAGAACCTTGTCCGAGCCCCGCAAGTCACCCCTCCTTGGATTCCCCTAGGTCTCTTGTTTTCAGAAAGGCACAGGTTTGGTAGGTTTCCCTAGGTGGCGGCTGAGCTAGAGGCCAAAATCTACAGGTAGGCACTTCGCAAAAAACAACTCTGTTTTTTTCCAAAATTTAGGATGTGTCCACGTTGCGCCTTGGGGTGTTTCCTGTCACCGGCGCTAGGCCTACCCATGCAAGTGAGGTATCATTTTTATCGGGAGACTTGGGGGAACGCTGGGTGGAAGGAAATTTGTAGCTCCTCTCAGATTCCAGAACTTTCTGCCACAGAAATGTGAGGGACATGTGTTTTTTTAGCCAAATTTTGAGGTTTGCAAAGGATTCTGGGTAACAGAACCTGGTCCGAGCCCCGCAAGTCACCCCTCCTTGGATCCCCCTAGGTCTCTAGTTTTCAGAAATGCACAGGTTTGGTAGGTTTCCCTAGGTGGCGGCTGAGCTAGAGGCCAAAATCTACAGGTAGTCACTTTGCTAAAAACAGCTCTGTTTTCTGTGATATGTCCACGTTGTGTTTTGGGGCATATCCTGTCGCGGGCGCTAGGCCTACCCACACAAGTGAGGTATCATTTTTATCGGGAGACGTGGGGGAACGCTGGGTGGAAGGAAATTTGTAGCTCCTCTCAGATTCCAGAACTTTCTGCCACAGAAATGTGAGGGACATGTGTTTTTTTAGCCAAATTTTGAGGTTTGCAAAGGATTCTGGGTAACAGAACCTGGTCCGAGCCCCGCAAGTCACCCCTCCTTGGATCCCCCTAGGTCTCTAGTTTTCAGAAATGCACAGGTTTGGTAGGTTTCCCTAGGTGGCGGCTGAGCTAGAGGCCAAAATCTACAGGTAGTCACTTTGCTAAAAACAGCTCTGTTTTCTGTGATATGTCCACGTTGTGTTTTGGGGCATATCCTGTCGCGGGCGGTAGGCCTACCCACACAAGTGAGGTATCATTTTTATCGGGAGACGTGGGGGAACGCTGGGTGGAAGGAAATTTGTAGCTCCTCTCAGATTCCAGAACTTTCTGCCACAGAAATGTGAGGAACATGTGTTATTTTAGCCAAATTTTGAGGTTTGCAAAGGATTCTGGGTAACAGAACCTTGTCCGAGCCCCGCAAGTCACCCCTCCTTGGATTCCCCTAGGTCTCTTGTTTTCAGAAAGGCACAGGTTTGGTAGGTTTCCCTAGGTGGCGGCTGAGCTAGAGGCCAAAATCTACAGGTAGGCACTTCGCAAAAAACAACTCTGTTTTTTTCAAAAATTTAGGATGTGTCCACGTTGCGCTTTGGGGTGTTTCCTGTCACCGGCGCTAGGCCTACCCATGCAAGTGAGGTATCATTTTTATCGGGAGACTTGGGGGAACGCTGGGTGGAAGGAAATTTGTAGCTCCTCTCAGATTCCAGAACTTTCTGCCACAGAAATGTGAGGGACATGTGTTTTTTTAGCCAAATTTTGAGGTTTGCAAAGGATTCTGGGTAACAGAACCTGGTCCGAGCCCCGCAAGTCACCCCTCCTTGGATCCCCCTAGGTCTCTAGTTTTCAGAAATGCACAGGTTTGGTAGGTTTCCCTAGGTGGCGGCTGAGCTAGAGGCCAAAATCTACAGGTAGTCACTTTGCTAAAAACAGCTCTGTTTTCTGTGATATGTCCACGTTGTGTTTTGGGGCATATCCTGTCGCGGGCGCTAGGCCTACCCACACAAGTGAGGTATCATTTTTATCGGGAGACGTGGGGGAACGCTGGGTGGAAGGAAATTTGTGGCTCCTCTCAGATTCCAGAACTTTCTGCCACAGAAATGTGAGGAACATGTGTTTTTTTAGCCAAATTTTGAGGTTTGCAAAGGATTCTGGGTAACAGAACCTGGTCCGAGCCCCGCAAGTCACCCCTCCTTGGATCCCCCTAGGTCTCTAGTTTTCAGAAATGCACAGGTTTGGTAGGTTTCCCTAGGTGGCGGCTGAGCTAGAGGCCAAAATCTACAGGTAGTCACTTTGCTAAAAACAGCTCTGTTTTCTGTGATATGTCCACGTTGTGTTTTGGGGCATATCCTGTCGCGGGCGCTAGGCCTACCCACACAAGTGAGGTATCATTTTTATCGGGAGACGTGGGGGAACGCTGGGTGGAAGGAAATTTGTGGCTCCTCTCAGATTCCAGAACTTTCTGCCACAGAAATGTGAGGAACATGTGTTTTTTTAGCCAAATTTTGAGGTTTGCAAAGGATTCTGGGTAACAGAACCTGGTCCGAGCCCCGCAAGTCACCCCTCCTTGGATCCCCCTAGGTCTCTAGTTTTCAGAAATGCACAGGTTTGGTAGGTTTCCTTAGGTGGCGGCTGAGCTAGAGGCCAAAATCTACAGGTAGTCACTTTGCTAAAAACAGCTCTGTTTTCTGTGATATGTCCACGTTGTGTTTTGGGGCATATCCTGTCGCGGGCGGTAGGCCTACCCACACAAGTGAGGTATCATTTTTATCGGGAGACGTGGGGGAACGCTGGGTGGAAGGAAATTTGTAGCTCCTCTCAGATTCCAGAACTTTCTGCCACAGAAATGTGAGGAACATGTGTTATTTTAGCCAAATTTTGAGGTTTGCAAAGGATTCTGGGTAACAGAACCTGGTCCGAGCCCCGCAAGTCACCCCTCCTTGGATTCCCCTAGGTCTCTAGTTTTCAGAAATGCACAGGTTTGGTAGGTTTCCCTAGGTAGCGGCTGAGCTAGAGGCCAAAATCTACAGGTAGGCACTTCGCAAAAAACACCTCTGTTTTTTTCCAAAATTTAGGATGTGTCCACGTTGCGCTTTGGGGTGTTTCCTGTCACCGGCGCTAGGCCTACCCATGCAAGTGAGGTATCATTTTTATCGGGAGACTTGGGGGAACGCTGGGTGGAAGGAAATTTGTAGCTCCTCTCAGATTCCAGAACTTTCTGCCACAGAAATGTGAGGGACATGTGTTTTTTTAGCCAAATTTTGAGGTTTGCAAAGGATTCTGGGTAACAGAACCTGGTCCGAGCCCCGCAAGTCACCCCTCCTTGGATCCCCCTAGGTCTCTAGTTTTCAGAAATGCACAGGTTTGGTAGGTTTCCCTAGGTGGCGGCTGAGCTAGAGGCCAAAATCTACAGGTAGTCACTTTGCTAAAAACAGCTCTGTTTTCTGTGATATGTCCACGTTGTGTTTTGGGGCATATCCTGTCGCGGGCGCTAGGCCTACCCACACAAGTGAGGTATCATTTTTATCGGGAGACGTGGGGGAACGCTGGGTGGAAGGAAATTTGTGGCTCCTCTCAGATTCCAGAACTTTCTGCCACAGAAATGTGAGGAACATGTGTTTTTTTAGCCAAATTTTGAGGTTTGCAAAGGATTCTGGGTAACAGAACCTGGTCCGAGCCCCGCAAGTCACCCCTCCTTGGATCCCCCTTGGTCTCTAGTTTTCAGAAATGCACAGGTTTGGTAGGTTTCCCTAGGTGGCGGCTGAGCTAGAGGCCAAAATCTACAGGTAGTCACTTTGCTAAAAACAGCTCTGTTTTCTATGATATGTCCACGTTGTGTTTTGGGGCATATCCTGTCGCGGGCGCTAGGCCTACCCACACAAGTGAGGTATCATTTTTATCGGGAGACGTGGGGGAACGCTGGGTGGAAGGAAATTTGTAGCTCCTCTCAGATTCCAGAACTTTCTGCCACAGAAATGTGAGGAACATGTGTTTTTTTAGCCAAATTTTGAGGTTTGCAAAGGATTCTGGGTAACAGAACCTGGTCCGAGCCCCGCAAGTCACCCCTCCTTGGATTCCCCTAGGTCTCTAGTTTTCAGAAATGCACAGGTTTGGTAGGTTTCCCTAGGTGCCGGCTGAGCTAGAGGCCAAAATCTACAGGTAGGCACTTCGCAAAAAACACCTCTGTTTTTTTCCAAAATTTAGGATGTGTCCACGTTGCGCTTTGGGGTGTTTCCTGTCGCCGGCGCTAGGCCTACCCACGCAAGTGAGGTATCATTTTTATCGGGAGACTTGGGGGAACACTGGGTGGAAGGAAATTTGTAGCTCCCCTCAGATTCCAGAACTTTCTGCCACAGAAATGAGAGGAACATGTGTTTTTTTAGCCAAATTTTGAGGTTTGCAAAGGATTCTGGGTAACAGAACCTCGTCCGAGCCACACAAGTCACCCCTCCTTGGATTCCCCTAGGTCTCTAGTTTTCAGAAATGCATAGGTTTGGTAGGTTTCCCTAGGTGGCGGCTGAGCTAGAGGCCAAAATCTACAGGTAGTCACTTTGCTAAAAACAGCTCTGTTTTCTGTGATATGTCCACGTTGTGTTTTGGGGCATATCCTGTCGCGGGCGCTAGGCCTACCCACACAAGTGAGGTATCATTTTTATCGGGAGACGTGGGGGAACGCTGGGTGGAAGGAAATTTGTGGCTCCTCTCAGATTCCAGAACTTTCTGCCACAGAAATGTGAGGAACATGTGTTTTTTTAGCCAAATTTTGAGGTTTGCAAAGGATTCTGGGTAACAGAACCTGGTCCGAGCCCCGCAAGTCACCCCTCCTTGGATCCCCCTAGGTCTCTAGTTTTCAGAAATGCACAGGTTTGGTAGGTTTCCCTAGGTGGCGGCTGAGCTAGAGGCCAAAATCTACAGGTAGTCACTTTGCTAAAAACAGCTCTGTTTTCTGTGATTTGTCCACGTTGTGTTTTGGGGCATATCCTGTCGCGGGCGCTAGGCCTACCCACACAAGTGAGGTATCATTTTTATCGGGATACGTGGGGGAACGCTAGGTGGAAGGAAATTTGTGGCTCCTCTCAGATTCCAGAACTTTCTGCCACAGAAATGTGAGGAACATGTGTTTTTTTAGCCAAATTTTGAGGTTTGCAAAGGATTCTGGGTAACCGAACCTGGTCCGAGCCACACAAGTCACCCCTCCTTGGATTCCCCTAGGTCTCTAGTTTTCAGAAATGCACAGGTTTGGTAGGTTTCCCTAGGTGGCGGCTGAGCTAGAGGCCAAAATCTACAGGTAGTCACTATGCTAAAAACAGCTCTGTTTTCTGTGATGTGTCCAGGTTGTGTTTTGGGGCATATCCTGTCGCGGGCGCTAGGCCTACCCACACAAGTGAGGTATCATTTTTATCGGGAGACGTGGGGGAATGCTGGGTGGAAGGAAATTTGTCGCTCCTCTCAGATTCCAGAACTTTCTGCCACAGAAATGTGAGGAACATGTGTTTTTTTAGCCAAATTTTGAGGTTTGCAAAGGATTCTGGGTAACAGAACCTGGTCCGAGCCACACAAGTCACCCCTCCTTGGATTCCCCTAGGTCTCTAGTTTTCAGAAATGCACAGTTTTGGTAGGTTTCCCTAGGTGCCGGCTGAGCTAGAGGCCAAAATCTACAGGTAGTCACTTTGCTAAAAACAGCTCTGTTTTCTGTGATGTGTCCACGTTGTGTTTTGGGGCATATCCTGTCGCGGGCGCTAGGCCTACCCAAACAAGGGAGGTATCATTTTTATCGGGAGACTTGGGGGAACATAGAATAGCAAAACAAGTGTTATTGCCCCTTGTCTTTCTCTACATTTATTCCTTCCAAATATAGGGGTGTGTGTAAAAAAGACATCTATTTGAGAAATTCCATGTAATTCACGTGCTACTATGGTCACCCCGGAATTCAGAGATGTGCAAATAACCACTGCTCCTCAACACCTTATCTTGTGCCCTTTTTGGAAATGCAAAGGTTTTCTTGATAGCTATTTTTTACTCCTTATATTTCAGCAAATGAATTACTGTATACCCGGTATAGAATGAAAACGCACTGCAGGGTGCAGCTCATTTATTGGCTCTGGGTTCCTCGGGTTCTTGATGAACCTACAAACCCTATATATCCCCGCAACCAGAGGAGTCCAGCAGACGTAACGGTATATTGCTTTCGATAATCTGACATTGCAGGGAAAAGTTACAGAGTAAAAAGTAGAGAAAAATTGATGTTTTTTTCACCTCAATTTCAATATTTTTCTTTTTCAGCTGTTATTTTCTGTAGGAAACCCTTGTAGGATCTACACAAATGACCCCTTGCTGAATTCAGAATTTTGTCTACTTTTCAGAAATGTTTAGGTTTCTGGGATCCAGCATTGGTTTCATGACCATTCCGGTCACTGACTGGAAGGAGGCTGAAAGCACAAAAAATTGCACAAATGGGGTATGCCCCAGTAAAATGCCAAAATTGTGTTGAAAAATTGGGTTTTCGGATTCAAGTCTGCCTGTTCCTGAAAGCTGGGAAGCTGCTGAGTTTAGCACCGCAAACCCTTTGTTGATGCCATTTTCAGGGGAAAAAGCACAAGCCTTCTTCTGCAGCCCCTTTTTCCAATTTTTTTGAAAAAAACGAAATTTTCACTGTATTTTGGCCAATTTCTTGGCCTCCTTCAGGGGAACCCACAAAGTCTGGGTACCTTTAGAATCGCTAGGATGTTGGAAAAAAAGGACGCAAATTTGGCTTGGTTAGCTTATGTGGACAAAAAGTTATGAGGGCCTAAGCGCGAACTGCCCCAAATAGGCAAAAAAAGGCCTGGCACAGGAGTTGGAAAAGGCCTGGCAGCGAAGTGGTTAAATTCTTCATTACAAGCTTCATTCCAAACAAATTCTACCTTTTTGGTCAACAAATCACTTAAATTAATGGTCTGCTCTGTAAATGATTTCACAATTTTTTATTCAATTCCAAGAGAAGATGTAAATTCTTTCTTTGAACAAAATCTCTTTCAAATTCATTATGGTTTCAACTAGATCTTCCTTCGGTTTAATGCCATGTCCTGATATGTGATGTCCTAAATAGTTAACTTCAGTTACACAAAATTTATACTTATCTCTCCATAGAGTCAAACCTGCCATTAATAACCTTTCCAACACCCTCTTTACCCTGACATCATGTTCTTCAGATTTCTTAAAAGTAAATATATCATGCTGATAACAACAAATTCCCTGTGTTCCTTTGAAAATATTGACCATTACCCTTTGGAAAACTGAGGCCACTGACACCATACCAAACGGCATGCGTATAAACTTAGAAGCCTCCGTGGGTGTCATGAAAGCTGTTAGTTCTTGAGATGATTTGTCTAGTGCGACTTGATGATAAGGAGAAACTAGGTCTAAGGTAGTGAAATATCTAGCTCCTACCATGGTCGACACTATCTCATTAATGTGGGGAAGAGGAAATCTATCCACTACAGCTTCTCTGTTGAGTGCCCTCAAATCAACATACAAAAGAATCTCATTGTTGGTGTCAGGAAAACTATTGCCAGCATTGTTAAGTTCTTCCCTCAGCAAAAACGATTCCCCTTTTCCTTGTACCTACGTTGGTTGCAGCGGCATCCTCACGCCCGGTGGTCCTTGCAGAGGCTGTTCTTAGAAATAGCATCTTCAGGTTTAAATGCCACTCAAGATGGTGGTCGCAAATACTTTTGAGGTCAGCGCTCTAGTGTTTCTACCTTAGTCTTGTACTGAAGCTTCCCTCCAGCTCTTTCTCTCTGGGAGCCCTGCACTTCAACTGTCATCCTGAGGAGAATGAGCAGTGTTCCTGGGAGCTTCGTTTCATAGAGAATTCTTCCAGTTTTGAGTAATAAATTATTTTTCTTGTTACGGTGTGCACACCAGCTACTTTTTACCATTTGAAGAAGCTGAATTTTTTAATTCTTCCAACAACTGGCTATCGGGTTTCTGAGGAGCATTCATTTTGGCTTAACAAAACTTCAAACAACTGCAGAAAGGAATCCTTTTGTATGACTTCCAGACTTACCAATACATATATGTACATATATATTCAAGAACTCTTTGCTTTGCAGACTTGTCAGTCTTAGAGAGAAACCTCAGTGCTCATACTAATTCCTAGAGGCTGTGATTGAGAACACTGAACCTTGAGAAGGAGTTTTCGTTTCCTGTAAAAGACATTAGTAGTTTGTATATTTGTGAACTTTTGAGCTGTTCTCCAGAGAACCTTGCCTTGGAAACCTCTGACTCCTGGAGAAAAGAAGATATTAAGTTACCATTGTTCTTTTAGAGAGAGGCTAGTCTCTCAAAAGATCCAGGTTAGGATAACAATAGAATTGGGTGAATGAGAATGGCTGAACAGTTGAATGTACTTATCTATGCTCTTATCACCCGCCTGCAGGTCCTCCCTTTAGAAAAATCCCAATAAGTAAAAAGGTGCAGGTTTACAGAGGCACACACTGAATATCCTATCTTGAAGTGGGAAACACAGGCTGGAAATGGATCTAGAGGCGGTCTCTCTTTTTCCATTCCAATTCCCCTTTCCCCCTAGTGGATGCAGAGTTCAGATAATCAGTTAAAGTCTGAGCACGCATCTGTTGGAGGGAGGTGGATAAAAGGCATCTGCTCCTGTGGAAGTTTGATTTAATCTTCTGACAGTTGGACTTGTTTTCTTCTACAATGGGAGCTAACCTTTCTGTGGCCTCTACAGGCTCTATATTGGCCATTTCAATGAGTCTTGTGATCTCTCTCTGAACTCCTTCTTGTACACTGATGGGTATTCTTCTTAATTTAGCTATTACAAATTAGGCCCCCAGCCTCAACTTAATGTGATGACTGTAACCTTGTAGACACTCTAGTTCATCCCTAAACAAGTCTTTGAACATATATATTCGTTTTCATCTTCTATTACTTCTTGTACCTGAATAGGTGGATTAACATTAGGATTAAGTGTAACTCCCAACCGGCCCTTATGTGGCCAACTTATTACCTTATCACCTTTGTCTGACACATATATCTTGGCAACTGTAAATCTTCCATTGTACTCTAGAAACCTAGAAACATCTTTATAGGTGATCCATCATACCCTGGGGGTTTTACATCTGGCTTATACAATTTTACATTGCCTGCAAAATTGTTAATATGTACTTCTTTATAAAACAAAGTTAATTGTGAACAGGAATCAAACTTTATTTGAATTTTATGATTCTCAACATTAACCCATTTCGAAGGATGTCCATTCTTACATTCATTCACTTGAAACACGATTTCCTTTACTTCCTGTTTTTGTTCTTTCTTGTTCCTTCCTTTACAACACATTGAGAAGTGACTTTTTTGCTGCACCAATTGCACACAATATGAATCGCAGGGCAAAAACTTGCATTGGCCTTATGTCCAGCAGTCCCACATCTGAAACAGGAACCTTGAAATTCAGAACTTTCTTTTGGTTCTACTATACTTCTTTTTTACCTGAAGTGTTAGATTTCTGCTTGACCTGACATACAACTTCCGTAACATTGTCTGTGTTAATTTTCTGTTTGTTCTTCTTGCTTAATTCACCTACACATTTCATCATATGTTCAACACACTTGGCAATAAACTTTTCTAGTGGTAGTTCATTCTTTCGCCACAAGTCTTCTCTTATCTTATCCTAAAAGCATTTTAGTTCAAATTGGTCCCTTATCCTTTCTTCTGTTAGAGCTCCAAGTTTTCCACTTGCTGCCAATTTCCTATGTGCTGTAGCAAAATCCTCTACAGATTCATCCTTCACTTGTTCTCTAATGCCAAAGTATTGCATTTCATTACGGTGCTGACTTTAGGTAAATAGTGGCGATCTAACTTCATAATGTTGATTTAATATTCATTCAAGTTTCCTTGTTCTGTATTATTTAAGTCTGGCAAATCCTCCAAGATTTCTTCTCCTTCCCCTCCTAAACAATGAAGCAAAAGCTCATTCTTTCGCTCTGCACTAAGGTTTGCTCAACAAATCTTACATAATTCGCAAAAAGTTTCTTTCACTTCTGCCATTTGACAAGTGGCTCTCCAGGACTTTTGAGAGAAAATGAGGGAGACGTTTTGCATTTCTGTCTATCTGCGTGACCTTTAAGCTGTCCAACTTATGGGGTTTTATTAGTATAGCACCACACACACACTTTCCACCACACTCAATACTAAAACTGTATATGTAGGCAAGAATCAAAACTTACCCAAAGGGAACCTTATAGTATATGTGCTTCACTGACCCTCAATTCACCTATGAAACAATTTTGGTAACAACAGTCTTATTTACATTAATGCAACCTAATTTAGTTACTATATTTTAGAATTAACATAAGTAAAGTGAGATTGTCACCGTATTTCTGTATGTCTTCCTGTTGAACAAGCAATGTAGAAGGTATGCTTGTCACCGTTTCAAGGACAAGCAACAATCAGACTGGGAATTGTGCATTGTTTAGTGTATATGTGCCTGTCACAGAAGGTGTGCTTGACACAGTGAACAGGACAAGCGCTGTAACTGACCTAAGTTTTAGTCAATCATTCAACTTCCTCAGATTGTGGACGGTACTCCTCACGAACGCTGCACAGGGTGAAAGAAGCTAGACTGCTATGATGCTCACTTTTGTTACCATTGTTTGTTGGGCCTGCTACTTCCCATCCGCCAATGGCAAATGCTCTGACAATGCTCAATCCAATATGGACACTTCAACATGAACAGATATGCCCATGTTACCGTCGATGGCGCAAAAGTGTGATGACGCTTATGGCTCATCTTGTGCTTTTGACTCAAGCGTAGGTCCACGCCCGAGTTCCACTCCTCGTCCAGGAAGCTTGTGACAATCATGGCCTGAACCCAACAGCAAGGCCACTAAATTGTAGCGAGTATGCCAGGACACACCACAAATATTTCTTAAATCTTTGCTGATCCACAAACATGTGATCCACTCCTAGATTCAAGCATAGCGTTGCGCCCAAACAAAGATAGTAAGACTAACTGTACAGCAGGTGCCGACGTCCTTAGTTGCAGCTAACCGAAGCAAACAAGTCCCGAATCAATCTTGAGGTGATAATCTCATCGCTGGTCGCCAAATGTGAAGTTGTAAATCCCCATATAAGACGCTAGATTCAAGAAGTCCTTCATTTATGCCTCAACCAACTGGTCACTCTAACAACTGCAGCCTCTTGTTCAAACCCACACCATTTTTTCCTCATCAGGTTCTACATTTTCGTTCTACTTCAACGTTCCACATCAACGGGAGTCCTCTTGAGAACACAGCCATCTCACAGTATATTACTGTCAAATGTGTTTTGTGACAAAGTAATTTTTATTTGCATACACGTGTATCTAACAGGTTGTCCGTTGTTACTTTCAAAGTATGTTGTGTTGACGCAACCGTGTCCATATGCGGGCTGTGTCCTTGTCGCCATTATTACTGGAACTTTGCAGCTCAAGTACAGTCGTAATTGGTTCTCCACGTCAACTTTGCTCTTAGTTTAGGCCCAATTTTGGTAGATGCATTTTGTGTTTTTAAGATTTGCTGATGTTGTTTCGGCGCTTTAGTCCTGGACGATTACACATATTGCTTAATTCTGGAAGGACTGCTGCTTTGTTAGATATGACAATTTATCAGATATGCTATCTGGCTGACCTTGTTTCACATAGTAACGGGGATAATGGTGCATGTAATGCGCCCCCAGCGCTAAAGCGCGGCTAAGAAGTGGCCTTTCCTGTGCCGGGTTTGCAGTAATTACACAGCAGGGCATCATTTGCCAAAACACTGGCGGAACAAATACTGAATTGCCTGGATCCTTCAGGCCCCCAAATTACGTTAGTGAAAATGTCTTGTTCATCAAATAATTGGTTTATTCAGCTTCTTCCGTGCTATTTGCAATGCCTAAAGCATCACGTCTAGAAAAATTGCTACGTCTTTCTTTCTGTGGAGCTGAAATGCAGAGATGTACGTCTTCCGCGCTGTAATACGTCCCCTAAATAAGAGGAGTGTAGTTGCCCCACTCACTGGGAGCCACCGGCTCACAAGATGAACAATCTAGACCGCATCCTTCCGGGCAGGAAAAAAGATTTGCCAGCGCAGTAGTTGTTGACATTAATCATCTCATCTGATACTTCACGTGCTATTTCTCAGATATGGCCCTTTCCTGCTGGCCTCACATCCATCTCCTTAATGCCTCAGTCGCCATCGACGACCTGCTTTATTCGAGATAAATAAGTAATTAATAGTAATGTCACTAGACTGGACGCCTGCATCCCAACTACCCTGCACCATTCCCTGTCAGCATGGTTGACAGTCTCACACCACTTGCATCCCACACTGCCCTACATGTCCTCCTGCCCAGCTCCCCTCTCTACCCCACATCGCTGACTTCCCAGCGTCACTCCACATATCACATCTCTGATACCCCACACAAACCCCTGCCCTACACGCTCAATGGTGACGCATCCTCAGCAGTCGTACACTACTCTCTGTCCCCTACTGCCTTGCATGCTCCCTCTCTAATATCTGTAACTGCCCCACACCACTTCCTGTCCGGTACTAGCCCCTTTCTCACATCTCTCCCTGAACCTGACTGTTTTCCGACCCTGCTTGTCCTACTCTAATCCCTGCTCCCCAGCCTTTCACTATTTCTACTACCCTACATTCACTCTACAGTTCAAGTATGGGTGTTCCACATTTGCAGCACGTGTTGTTTTAGTGTACTGAAATATTCACTTCTTATTCGTGAGCTGTTTCCTAATTAAAAATACAAGTGCAGACCGAGCAGAGCAGGTACCCGAATGGTCGGAACCTGTTCCCTGAGCAATCCATTCAAAGCAACATTTTAAGAACAAAAAGTGTGGGTGTCGACACAGACTACCTGCCATGGCTTTTAGTGTTAAAGGATTGAAATGTTGAGTGATGTTAAGCATTCAGATTTATCTTAAATGGATCCTGAGTTTTGCTAAAGCTTCAATAATTTTAACTCTATGTTTTTGTCAGTGTGATGAAATGTTAACTGCCCAGGAAATAAGGGCCCTTTGGGACCTAACCCTGTCTCTTAAAGGTAACTCAGTTGCAGCATCAAGTGGAGCTTCTTATCTGTCTGCTGTTGCACCATAAGGCGGAGCCTCTTTTTCTTTCTGAGTGTGGTGATGCTTTAAGAGGTTGGTGAAGGACCTTTACTTGCCGTCAGTACCATTAATGTGAAACATACAGAAGGACAAAGGGCCCGATTAGTAGGTTTGTGCAACAGCGACAAAGTACTCTTTCTGCCAAACTTAAGGTCCACCCATCTCAATTAGAGTTATGCCGACCTTAATGATGCCAAAGGTGGAGACTACCCTGTCTTCTCCATCAACATTCATTCCTGACGGCCTGACATAGTAGGAGCTGGCAGAGGCTTGGCCACTTGTCTGCCTACCATATTTAGAATAGGTGGACAAATTGATAGTGTTCACTGTCCATCACCACCAGGTAAAATCTGGCAGTAAAGGACAGTGCAAACTGTAAAGAGGACCCTACGTAATGAGAGAAACCTCCCATGGCGAGGAGTTCATTGTATTTTATTTTCAGAAATAAGATCCCACTTTGGGCACAATGCCAGCTGCACTTCATGAATTGATTTCCCATGCTAAAAAATGAAACAACCAAAGTATCTTTCATTCTGTCCTACGTGACCAAGGATGCCTTGATGAGGGCTACAATTCTCATGCTTAAACAAGATACTTGTTTGTCTCAATTCAACACCTTTTTAGATCGATATCGAGCAGTCTTTGAAAGCCACCAGATTAAACAAGATGCTCACATGGCATTCCTTTAATTGAAACAGATTTCCCAAGAACTCGTAATTTATATTGGTCATTTTCAATGGCTTATTTCTGAAGCAGCTTGGATGGATGAGGAGGCTATCACTTTCTACCATGGGTTACATGCAGATATTAAAGATGCATTATCCAGTCCAAATAATGTAACCCGACAAATGGAACAACAAATAAAAGGGAGAACAAGAAAAAAGAGACTATCTCCACGAAGATTCACATTTATGTGCAAACCCACCTCAGTGGTTGATTCCAATTCCTCAGCTATTGAAGAGCCAATGCAGATTGGGTCATGAAACAATTATCTAATGACGGAGGAGAGTGAAAATGAAAATGGTCTATTGGACCACTTTGTATTAAATTGCCGTGAGCCTCTGAAAAGCTGCCATGCTTGTCCTTAAGTAGCAGGACTGGGATGAGCTCAGTGGCTGTAATTCTTGCTGAAAACAGAGCATTCTCCATCATGGAAATTAATTTATCCTTACTGACAGGCCCACTCTATATTCCAGCACTGGTGGCATCAAGAGCCTCCAGCACTTTTGTTGATCATGCATTTGGAATGAAAATGGTCATGCCATTAGTGATGATGGAAAAGACAGAACCCATATAGGCTATTTAAGGGAAGGTCCCGATCTGCAGAGACATGGTCAAGGAAAGTGAAACACTCATCACGGTGTCACTTACAGGCCATCCGTAAAAGATAATTTTCAGTGTCATTGACACACCCACATTTACCATCATTTTGGGAACTTCTTGGCTCTGAAAGCACAACCCACAGATAGACTGGACTAAAGGAACCATCTGCTTTTCTTCAGCCTATTGTCAAGAAGACTGTTTTTCGTCCAAGATTTGTGCAGTTTTTGGAACAGGGATATTGAGTTGTCCAGGCTGAAAACTGAATACAAGGAATTTGAGGATGTATTCTAGTAGTAAGGAGCTGACCAACTACCTCCAAGTAGGCAATATGACTCACAGACAGATTGGACTAAAAGAACACTTTGCATTTCCTCAGCCATTTCTCCAAGATTTGTCCAGTTGGTGGAACAGGTGATACTGAGTGGTCCAGACCGGCAACTGAATACAAGGAATTTGAGGATGTACTCTCCAAGAAATGAGCTGTCCAACTACCTCTACCTACGCCATATGACTGTAGAACTGATTTAGTTTCTGGGGCCACCATCCCTCATGGCCAGATCTATGCCCTTACACGACAGGAAGAAGAGGGACTTAAGAAACATATTGATGAAAATCTTGCTAAGAGATTTATAAGACATTCAAACTTGCCAGCAGGGGCTCTATAATGTATGTACCAAAAGCTAATAAGGAGTTGAGACCGTGCATCGATTATCACAAATATAACATTATCATCATCAAGGACTAACATCCATTGCCTCTCATCTCTGTCCTTTTAGATCAGCTACATAATGTCCAATACTTCACAAAACTCGACCTCTATAGGGCCAACAACCTGGTTCGTTTTCTTCTAGGAGATGAGTGGAAACTTTTAACAGAATATATGGGCACTATGAATATTTGGTGATGCCAGTTGGCCTTTGCATTGTCCCAACTGCATTTCAGGTCTACTGAGACAACTTATTGGATCAACATGTTGCAGCCTACCTAGATAACATTTTAATATTTTCCTGCAATCTCCAAGAACATCATAAACATTTCAGGGAAGTTCTTTATCAATTATAACAGTACAGGCTGTATGTTAAGCTCTCAAAATATGTTTAATGCTAATACAGTCACCTTTCCGACACATTACATAATTGCACATGGAATAAGTGTGGACAAAGCAAACGTACAAGCAGTTGCCCAGTGGACCCCGCCAAAGACTATTGAAAACATTCAGAGATTTGTTGGCTTTGCCAATTTCTTTTGTCAGTTTATCCACTTGTTCTCAGGCTTGATTGCACCAATCACTGCCTCACTCAGAAAGTGGTGTCCTTACAACAGAATACAGAATAGAAGCAATCCTTCTTGGTGCTTATAAATGCATTTACCGCCATACTTATCCTCAAGTATCCCAATGTTAACTTTCCCTTCTTTGTTGAAACAAATGCATTTGCCACTGGTATCTGATCCATCGTATCCCAGTGGAAGATAACTCCACAAAAACAATGCATCAAGTCGCCTATTATTCCAGAGCCTTAACAGAATCTGAAAGACAGGACACAATTGACAATTGCAAGTTATACGGCAAAAAAGCTATATTTAATCATTGACATCAAAATCTAAAAGGAGCCATTTATGAAGTAACTGTATGGACAAACTATAATAATCTGTGCTTTTTAAAATCTATGAGGCATGAAAACAATCAACATGCCTTCAGCAGGAAATCACCATGTGAAGACATATGCATTGTTGGAGAAACAACACTGTGCTTGAAGAAACTTAACCACCTACTCATTCTTTCAGTATTTCAATTGAATGCTTAAAAAGCAAAATCTTATTTAGATGATTTGAAGATGGTAATTAAGTCAAATGACAGGAAACAACGGGTACAAAAACAAGTTTCCAAAAGAAGGAAACAAGGGGGGAGAGCCACCCTTTCACCAAGGAAAACTTTATTGTCCCATGACACAGCTACAGAATCAGCTATTGCAGTGACATCACGGTATCGCTATGGCTCGTCATCTTTTTTATTAGACGCACTAAAGAATTGCTAATCGGCATCTTCTGGTGGCATAATCACCCTGAATCCATCTATTGCTATGTTTCCACCTGTGTCACCTGTCCCCAAGCAAATAGCAGTCCTAGTAAACCCCTCGGCTGTTGTGACCCTTGCCCACCATAACAGCCCTGACAATTCATATCATGGACTTTATTGCTGATTTACTGTTATCTAAATCTTGTACAGTCCTGTTGGTTGTAGTTGACTTGTTCACTAAGCTAGGTCATTTTATTCCTTTACCCACACTTTCAGCCTCACAAAAACTGGCAAAGTATTTAATGAAGGAAATAGTTTGATTACATAGGGGGTCATTATGACCCTGGCGGAAGGCGGAGAAGCAACGGTAAGACCGCCAACAGGCTGGCGATCTTTTTCTTTGTATTATGACCATGGCGGTTACCGCCATGGTCATCCGCCGGTTCTCCGTTCCGCCCGCCAGGGCGGAGATGACTGCCGGGCTGGAGGCCTGGGTCTCCAGCCCGGCTGCTGTCACTAGACTGCCGGCGGTATTTTGACCCGGCTTACCCCCGTGGATTTCCTGCGGTTGGAACCGCCATGAAATCCATGGCGGTAAGCACTATCAGTGCCAGGGAATTCTTTCCCTGGCACTGATAGGGGTCTCCCCCACCCCCCACCCCCACCCCGACTCCCTCCTCTACACCCCCCACCAGCTCTGCCACCCCCCAAAGGTGGCAGGGTCCCCCTCCCCACCCCGACCCCCAACATCACAGAACACACACACACACATGACACGCACGCAGGCAACACCAACACACGCACGCACACACACTGACATACATGCCTACATCCACACACACAGTCAGACACGCACACCCACATACAAACATACACGCACACATCCATACAGACATACATACAGACATACACGCACTCATTCCCAAAACACACAACACCCCCGCAAGCATACACGCACTCACACACCCCCTCTACATACACAGACGCACACCCCCATGCACCCACACAACACACAACACCCCCCACCCCCTCCCCTAACGGACGATTGACTTACCTGTTCCGTCGATCCTCCAGGAGGGGACGGGAGCCATGGGGGCTGCTCCGCCGACACCACACCGCCAACAGAACACCGCCACGCCAAATCACAGGACGTGATTCAGTGGGCAGTGTTCTGTTGGCGTGGCAGTGAAGGTGGAGCAACCTCCACTTCCCCGCCGCCCGCCAGTATGGCTGTTGGCGGCTCTCCATCCGAAAAGGACGGAGAGCAGCCAACAGTCATAAAACGCCGAGCGGCAAACCGCCACTACTGGCGGTCTTCCGCACGGCGGTCCCTCGGCGGTCTGGTAAAAAGACCGCTGAGGTTGTAATGACCACCATAGTCTTCCTGCCACCATCATTTCAGATCGAGGCTGTCAATTCACATCCAAATTCTGAACATCCTTAATGGCCCTGCTGGGTATTAAACCTAACATCTTAAGTAGCTACCCTTTTCAGACTGCTGGACAAAATGGCAGGGTAAATCAAACCATCAAACAATATCGCATATGTTTTGTCAAAAATTATCAAGGTGATTGGCTCCGCTGGATTCCACAAGCTGAATTCATGAATAACTATTTTTTACACAGTTCCCTAAAGATGTCACCATACTTCAGCACTTATGGATTGTATGTACAAATGCTCCCACTATAACTGCTCCATTTACAAGTTCCTTCAGCCAATCCCTTGATCACACTGATTATGCAAATTAATGAGGATATTGTCAAGCACTTGCAGAAAGTGAAACCATTTACGAACATTTTGCAGGCCTACATGGTTCCCCTACAACTTGTCAAAACAGAAGACGCAGGACCTGATTTATATTGGCTGATGGATTACTCCATCACAATTGTGATGGATATCCTGTCCGCTCTATTACAAATGCCATATATCCTATGGTACTTGTAATACGGCAGAAAGGATTGTGACTGAGTATTCCATTCGCTCAGATCTAAATTAAACCATCAGTTTGGTTACACATTTTCTTTGACTTCCCAGACAACATAGAAAATTCAAACACTGATTTTTAGGTCCATTTCCATCTCCAGGATAGCCAACCCAGTAACTGTCCAATTTCAATTATCCTCAAACTGTTTCCTTATTGTAGGATACTGGCCCTCTATGTAGTGTGCAAAGCTAGGCACACTGTGCATGGGGTCCAGGCAACCACACATTGGTTTACAGAGGTAAAAACTAGATCACCTAATGCTCTAATTTTTAAAGTAGCATGGTCGAGCAGTTAGGCCGTTCTTGGAGAACTGCAAAGCATTTGTTGTACTCACAGTATCAATCATGCATCTCACACATTCAAAGAAATAACTTGAGATCAATTTATAAAAAATACTTCAGATAATTATATAATTTTTAAGACCAAGATTATCAAAATTGGTTCAGTACTTTTTGAGATATGGATTTTTGAAGTTTAAGAAAATTAGTCTTTTTGTGCATAATTACACACCATAGGAATCAATAGAAGTCACATTTAAAAATTCATATAAAATCACACAGTTAGTTTACTAAGTTCTTCTTTTACAGGTTGGTCAAGGTCATCAGTGGGCACACTGTGCCAGCTGGAGAAGTATGGGCAGCTCCTGGTTCTGGTGGGAGCAGCAGTGAAAAGTCTCTGGAGCTGGTGCAGGGCAACTGTGGGGAACCACTTGGAAAAGGTCTGTGTAGGTAAGTTTAGAGGTGGTTCCTTGGGGTCCCCATTGAGTGTTGAGGTTGCAAGGGGTAAGGGACACTTAGGGCACAGTAAGTTCTTTGTTGCAGGGTACAGGGCGGCCGGGTGCAGAGCGACTTGGTGAGCCTTGAGCTGTGCGCAAAGATGCCCTTTGGATCTGGAGGTAAGTCACTTCAAGGGTTGTTTGCAGGGCAATGGAGGCACTCTGGCGGGAGGTCCATGGTGTTCCTGAAGTCCCTCGCCTGGGGCTTCCTCCTAGTCCTTTTTCAGCCCAGTGTGGGCTGGTTTTCCTGGTGTCTGATGTCAGCTGACCAGTACCCAGGGTATTGATAAGGAGGGCGCAGTGCCACCAAACCTGTCGCACTTTCAAGGTTTGTTCTCATGGTTGTTGGTGTTTTGTCAGGTCAAGCTGCAACTTCCGGTTCAGGAGTTAATGGCCGATCAGTGAATTGACCCTCACTGGGTTGCTGGTTTCTTCCTTGTTGCAGAGTGATACATCCACTCTGGAGGGAGTTCTTGGGTGATTGGTGAAGCCTGGAGGTCCTCTGGGGTTCTTGAGGTCAGTCCAGTTGTCCAGCTTCTACTCAGCTGCAATTGTCGGGTCCTGGGTGCAGCTGGAAGGGTAAGCATCTTTTCTTTGTGCAGCAGGTCCACAGTTCTCGTGCCTTGGATCTTCTTGATGCTGGTCTTCTTTGTGTCTTTTGAATCTGATTATCTGGTCTAGGGGTGCCCATTAAATACTGATTTAGTGGATGTTTTAGGTGGAACCTGGCAGTGTCCAATGGGACACTTACCTTTGGGGGGCTACACCCACTACAGTGACCACTTCCTGTGGGGAGAGTCACTTCTTTATCCCTGATTGGCTATTTTCCTTCCATCTAAGATGGAGGAAAATTAAATGGAGTGCCCACCTCACAGCAACACCTTAGGGGTGGTACATGCCAGATGGGGCAGCTCCCCCTACTCTTTGTGTGGTTTCCTGCCTTTGCTCCTGCCAAAAGTGGGGGTTTGCAAAATGGGTTGGTCATCTGCTGTTAGCAGCAGGCCTGGGGGTCGAGTTTGAAAGGCAGGAGGCCCTTTGAAGCTCACCGCCATGGCAGTGCACATTTCTGAGGGAGTGGGTGTTTGCACCTTCACCCAGGAAGGGCATTGTTCTACAAACCAGAGAGACAGGGCTCTCCCTTAAGGTTTGTAAATTGTGTGTCTGGAGGTGGCAAGCTGGATAGAACCAGTCAGCAACCATGCCAGGATATTTAGCATTTGCAGGGGGCACCAGTAAGGTGACCCGTGGGTACATTTAGGGATAAATCCAATACTAGTACCAGTTTGGATTTATCATTTTGAGTTGTTTGATACCAAACAACCCAGGGTTCAGAGTGGTAATCATGTAGCTGGGATACTTGTGTTGACCAGTGTCCATCACATGTATTAAAACTGGCTGCTCTGTTCACTCACTATGTCCCAGGTTTAGCAAGGACACAGTGGGGGCATATTGCTCATGCAGCTATGCCCCTGCATATGACATGGTGCACTCTGCTTTAGAGCTGTAAGGCCTGCCAGAGGAGTGTCTTACCCATAGTATATGCAGCGTATTGTGGACAGGGCACACAGGCAGTGTGCCATGTTGAGTTTGTGTTTGCACCAGTACACCAAGCCTGCAATGGCAGTGCTGGGGCATCTAAGTGCATGGCCCTAGAGGGTAGCACAATCAATGCTGCTGCCCTCCGGAGCCTACCCATAGTACCCCATGCCATGGGTACCTATGTACCCTTTTACTAGGGACTTAGGGCCAGATGTATGAAGCCTTTTTGCATTCGCAAACGGTGCGAATGCCCGTTTGCGAATGCAAAAAGGCCTTTCAGAATGTATGAAAGGCATTCTGAACGCAATTTAAAGGAATCGCTAAAATAGCGATTCCTTAAAATTGCGACCCCATTTAGAGAATCGCAATTTGCAATTCTCTAAATTCAGCATCGCAAATAAGGAATCCTTATTTGCGATTCCTTAAGCACATGTATGAAGCAATTCCTTAATGCGAATTGGGCATTAAGGAATCGCTATTACCACCAAGTTGACCTTGGTGGTAACCATGTGCAAATTTAAAAAATGCATTAAAAAAGCATTTTTAAAATTGACATGAAACGCACACATGCCCTTTTGGCATGTGTGCACCTTACATGTCATCCAAAATTGTTTTGGGGTGCAGCAGAGGGGGCCTTAGGCCCCCAGCACTCTGGAGTTTGCATTTCCCAAATTGCGAATTCCAGTTAGGAATTCGCAATTTGGGAAATGCAAAAAATTCACACTTATGGGCCGGCAGGCCCATAGGTGCAAATGGGGGCTGTATCGCAATTTGCGATTCTGTAATAGCATTTGCGATTTTTAAGAAATCGCTATTACCGAATCGCAAATATGATACATTGAATTTTGCGAATCAGAAATAGCGATTTTTAAAAATCGCTATTTCCGAATCCAAATGGCTTTTTTCATACATCTGGCCCTTAAAGTGGTAGCTAAAGATGTATCCATTTGTGCCAATGAATTACAACAGTTTTAGGGAAAAAGCACTGGCCCAGGGAATCTGATTAGCAGGGGTCCTGGGTACTACCATTTTTAGGCTACATCATACATCAGGCAAAAAAGTGGGGGCTAACCATGTCAAAAATTTGCCTTTTCTCACACTTATTAAAAACAGTAACTAAAATACCATTATGTAAACACCTCCTGCACCTCCTGTAAAATACTCTGAAGTCAAGTACAGCAGCTGGATGACTGGAAAGGATAATGACCAGTGGATCGTTCATGGGAACCTGCATTGTTTGTAAATCCATTATGTTTGGTCAAATACTTCAGTTGCCCTAACAAACTAGCGTGTGTTTTTGGAGTGGAGGGAACCATTAGGGTTGTAGGGAGGTTTCACCATTTTATGGACATATCACACTCGACATGCATAAGAAAAGGATATGGAGACCGTGGAGCGTACAGTAGTGAGTACTTTCAACTAACTTGGCACATACCAAAAGTAATGTTTTTCAATTGATATCCACACATAATAACATATTGGGTCTGATCATCGGTGGTAAACAACTACAGCTTGAGGGTTTGCAGTACTAAGAAGTCCATGGCACTATTCCAGTGTTTCTGCCTTCCCTTATCCCTCTTCCCTGTTTCCCCTAGTGTCTTATGTGTATTGCTCGTTCTATTTAGTACTTGTAGTTGGAGGCATTAGGATGGCACAGCCATCCATACCACAGCATCCTGAATGCTTTATTCTGTAATTTGTGCCTTAGTTGGTTACAGCATGTTGTTTTGCTTCATTATGCTCGGATCTTAGCCAGTATGTGTTTTGCCTCTTATATCGTTTGTAAATTGGTACTGGTACACTATATATGTGAGAAATATTTATTGAGGTATGTCTTCCTGTTAAGTATTGTGTTGTTTGTCCTTCTTGTAGTCTGGCAATGGTAAGTTCCTCAAAGCGGTTGGTCCACATCTAGCTATGAGATGAGTGCGGGTTCAGGTCTCGCTCCTTGATCTCCAGTCAGATGAGCTAGTTCTACTTCCCTTTGGGAAAATGCAGAGCTTTGCAGTAGACAGTTAAACCCAGCATCTCCTGTGGATAGTCTCTTTGTCAGTTCTAGCCAGACGAGCAAGCCTCCTGACTTCTCGTATGCCCCAGTGACACATCTCTTGTGGTGTGCAGGTTGCAGGTGGGAGGGTGAGTACCATCCTGTCCATGAACATAGAGCCATACAACAAGGAAAAGGCCAAAATTCTGGCTTAAGCGTTTGGGCTCACTGTGAGTCCACTCAAAAAAAGAGGCACTGTGAAATATAGAGATGTACAAGCTCCACCGAGATATCCTCAGAGCACTCAAGGGTTGGTAGATCCCTCGCCCCCAAAGATGCAAATCATACAAGGAGTAAGTGACCCTACCTCCCTTCCTGCCAACTGAAAACATGTAAGAACAGGGATTTGTAGCTATACCCAGGATGCAGCTAAAGGGCTATGGTTTTTCAGTACCAACATATATGCTCTGGTTGCTTCCTGAAACTGCAGTAGCATTTGAGACCCAGCTGCAGTTGCCCCTCCTCTACCGGCACCCATTCCAATACAGAGTGCCAGTCCTGATTATCCCAGCCAGGGCTTTCCCCATGGACCCTTCCTCCATACCGAATTCTTACAAGAAGGTATTCATGGAAGAACTGGCAACTGAATACAAAAATTGACACTGAGGTGAACTTCAATCCAGAATCAGAAACCCTCAAGGACTTGTAAGCATTTAGGTGCTAACATACTTTCATGGCCAACATTTTCGGAGGACTGTCCATTGAGGCACCGATGCACAGGCTGGTGATTGAAGGTATCTATTCACTGGTGGCACAATAACTCCTCCCCAGAAAGCTTGCCTTGACATTTGAGCCCCAATTCCTCAAGTACACTTTGAAGCTTTAAAGAAAACCCTTTTTTGAGCTTGCAATCTCAATGTCTTTAGATAACAAACTGTCTCCCATGGACAGTCCAATCTTTGTCCCTCGGAAAAGTCAGCTCAGTCTGTTGTGATGATAGTCATTCCCATAAAGGACAAAGCATCATCCTAACCTGCAAAACTCAGAGCCACTGAAAATCAATTATAATTCAGAAGGTTATTTGAGACTTGTTTATTCTCAATGTGATCCAGCAAAGAATTCACACATTCACATTTTCTACCTACAGACAGATCCGCTCCAGGACCCCAGTAGCTCAGGGATACTGGCCTCGTGTATCAGCAGAATTCCTTTACAAACAACCCCTGATATTAGGTAGAACCACATCCCCCTAGAAACGTACCACCCACATATCAGTCTCAAACAAATACATAAAAGATTAATCAACACAAACCCAGGAATTGTACACTTTTCAAAATTGCACCAGACAAACCTAAATTATCCGCTATCTGGACAGATCACATTACGCAGTACCCTGTGTTTAAAAAACAAGTAGAAAAATAAAACAATTTCAATAATGTTTCAATGTTTAAGTGAAAAAAAGCAGGCTGTATCAACACCATCAAATAGAACAACCTAAGATGCAACAACTTATATCACCTGCCCACAGGTAATCAACTTTCAACCTTTCTTTTCTACTCTTTATACTTCCCCAGATTGCATCCTCTTCTTGTCTTTGTACCTCTGAGTGTACCTTACTCTATCACATGGCTTCCATCATACTGTCTACTATACTTCAATAAACTAAACATATTTCCTTCATACAAATCTTAGACTCTCCTTTTTGGGTGTGCAAGACTTGTATACTTTGCTGAAGTGTAGTTAAGTGAAACTGCCAAAAAAGTATGGACATTTTGCGTGTTTATACAAAATGCATCTTGCGCTTAAGAAATTACCCAAGTAGTCTGTTCGGGTAAAAGTTTGAATTGAAAATGCAATTTTGAGTTGATTTCCAGTCACCATGTTCAAAATGCACCCGCTCACTTTTGGATTTGTAGTTTTGCACTGAAAATGTATCAGAACGGTTTGCTCAGGTGAAAAAATCTACCTAAAATATTTGTTGACCTCCCATGTTAAAGGAACAGCCACTTAGTTAAAAACCCTGCTGCTAACTTTCGGATTTGTAGTTTTACGCTAAAAAATTACCCAAATAATCCGCTCTGGTAAAATGTGTACCAGAAATGCCACTCGGGCTGAAAAATTATCCGAACAGTATATTTTGCATTCACATTCCTCTCTGAAATTATGCAATGTGATTTAACAGCGAAGTCACAGTAAGCTTGCGTAAATGTTGTTATGTAAAATTACCAAAATTACACCAGGTAATTAAAATGTTGCCCAGGCCTACTCTCTTTCTGAGTAATCAATCCTCCTTTACCTAACCTTTTTTCAACATGTCTATACATCCCGCTACGCATCCCACTCCCATGAATCACAAGTTCTCCATTGTAACCTCTCCTTGAAATCTCACAATATCTAACCTCTTCCACCCTACAGACTAGTCCTTTTTTTACTCGCATGAAGGCACTCTAATTATTACACCTAACTCCTAATAATTAAATTCACCACTAGAAACTGGGGATATGCTTCTGTTCCCAGACGAATTGCCAACACATTTACAACAATAATGAGTAATCACTTGACTAACCAGTAACTTTCAGGGTCGGAGTAGTGTGCTACTAGCCATGAGGTGCTTGCAGGTCTCATTATGGGTGGTAAGCGTTATATAAATGTAATTACAATACAATACAATAAAATACATATCCACAAGGAGACCAAATCTCTGCAACATAGTTTGGTGATGTACCTGAGGCCAAGGTTAATAATAAGACTGAGATCAGGTACTGGCTGCATCTGACAAGTCACCTCACTGTCCTCAGGCTGTGCTCATGAAGAGTACAGGTTTATTCTAACCTGGGCAAAAAAAGCTGCTGCAGTCGCTGGACTTAATTGACATTGCGAGAGGTACATGAACTTTCGTCTCTCCTCGTGACAGCAATCATGTCTCAAGTACTTTGACCTTAAGATGGATGCCCACACGTAGATAATCATCCTTCCCTTTGTGAATTTGTTTAGTCCCTTAACAGACAAGGGCGGTCATTACAACATTGGCGTTAAAAGCCGCTTATCGCCGTGCAGAAGACCGCCAACACACTGCCGCGGCCGCAAAATCCGCCACAGCTATTATGACCCACATCTCGGAAGCTGCCAAAAGTCAGACACCCACACAAGTCCGCCACACCAAAGGTCAGTGATAAACTGGCTAAAACAAAACCTCCACCATCACGCCAACAGAAATACGCCCACACTATCACGACACACGAATCCACGTGGCGGTCTTTCAACTGCAGTATTCCATTGGCAGTACACACCGCCGCGCTGAAAACACACACCCACATCGCCCACAAACCCCTACGACCACAATTACCGAGAGAAGGCCAGAGAGAGACACCACAAACAACTACCAAGCATCCACAGGCACACAACACCCATCACCCACACATCTACCACGCACCTCACACAACACACCACTACATATCACCACACTTATCACCACACACTCCACCCCACACATCACCTACACCACCCCATGGCACGGCAAAGACACCCCAAGTTCTCAGAGGAGGAGCTCAGGGTCATGGTGGAGAAAATCGTCCGGGTAGAGACACAGCTATTCGGATCACAGGTGCAGCACACCTCCATAGCTAGGAAGATGGAGCTATGGCAAAGAATAGTGGACAGGGTCAACGCAGTGGGACAGCACCCAAGAAATCGGGAGGACATCAGGAAGAGGTGGAACGACCTACGGGGGATGGTGCATTCCGTGGTCTCAAGACACCACCTGGCGGTTCAGCGGCCTGGCGGCAGACCCCCACCTCCTCACCCACAACTAACAACATGGGAGGAGCAGGTCTTGGCGATTCTGCATCCTGAGGGCCTCGCAGGAGTAGGTGGAGGAATGGACTCTGGTAAGTCAAAGCTTTACTATTACATCCCCCACCCTACCTGCAAGCTATCACATACCCCCACCCTCACCCTCACCCCAGCACCCCAACTCCTCACATATGTCCCAAGATCACAAACCACACATCCCAACACCAAGCCCTGCATGCAACAACAAAGCATGGATGGCCATCACCAAAGCATGCCCACTGCACATACCCATACACCCCCCTAAACCATCATCACACAAGCTTCCACACAGGAATGCTAGCACTGGGGTATACGGTCACCCACCCATTGCACACCATAACATACACAGATTTAATAAACATCCTTTTATTCCCCTGCAGGACCCCTACCCAACGTCACCGGACAGGAGGGTCCACACATGTCCACACCACCAACAGAAGAGGCCCACAGTGATGACAGCAGCTCTGTCCAACTGGATCTAGATGACCAGCCCGGACCATCGGGGACCTCTGGACAGTCGGTTCCCCTCACACAGGCACAGGCCACCACAGACCTTCCCCCCTCTGGAAACACCAGCACAGCACCCACCCAGCGGGCCCATACCTCCGTCCCCAGGACACGTCAATCAGCAGTGTGTCCATCACTACAGGGAACCCAGGATAACCCACCACCCCAACAACAACAGGGACCTGGGGGCAGTGGTAGTGGGCACACGGTCCAGGGGACGGAGGCCCAGGAACACAGGGGAACTGGGAGGGCTGCTGTGTGACAGGGGGCGGACATGCCCAGGGAACCCACTCTCCACGAGGCCCTCTCCTCCATCATGGGAGCCTACCACCACTCCCAGAAGACGATTGCAACGGTACTGGCCAAGTTTCAGGAGACCCAGCGCATGCAGGATGAACAGTATATGGGCTTCAGGGAGGAACTCAGAACCATCAGCTCCACCCTGGGCACAATCGTAGGGGTGCTGAAGGAAGTACTCAACACCAGGAGGGACACTGTGGCACTACAAGGGGCCCCTGACACTAGCATGGACGATGAACTGCCCACCACCTCCACCGCAGCTAGTGGACACTACGCCCCGCCACAGGACCACCACACCAGCACCCCACCTCCTGCAGAGGGAGAACCACCCTGCAAACGGTCCCTGAGATCCAGGACAAAGACATAGCACGATGCCAAGACCCCTGCCAAGAAATGAGACCACCCTGATTGTCATTCTACTGTCCCACTTTGTCACCCCGTCCATAATTAAACTGCCCCAGCTCCACTTCCTATGCCCATATGGGCAATGCACCTGTGAGACTAATAGACTGGACTCTGCCATGGACACTCCTCTGCCATGACCCCTCACCATTTCACTACCCCCTCCAATATTGAGTATTTAAATAAACACACCTAAAGCACAAAACGATCTGGAGTTTGTCTGTGATTTCGAAATAGTGTATTAGCAATTACAGTTCTAAAATGTTTTTTAAATAGTAATGTCAACATACCTATGTCACACAGCTCTAGTCCATGAGGAATCTAAGCAGATGTCGCACAGTGGGACCCACATCTGTGAAATCGTATGGGAAAGTGACAACTCAGTGACCATACATTGGGTGAAAACGACAGACAGGAGAGAGGTAGTAGTGTCAAAGTACATGTAGTAGGCAGGTTTGGATTCCTACCTGTGTCTCACTGGAAATATTGCAGAATCCCTGAGTCCCTGTTGTGTATGTCTTCTTCCTCTGCTTCCTCCTCATCACTGTCCACAGGCTCCACAGCTGCCACAACACCGCCATCTGGACCATCCTCCTGCAGAAAAGGCACCTGGCGTCGCAAAGCCAAGTTGTGAAGCATACAGCAGGCCACGATGATCTGGCACACCTTCTTTGGTGAGTAGAATAGGGATCCACCTGTCATATGGAGGCACCGGAACCTGGCCTTCAGGAGGCCGAAGGTCCGCTCGATCACCCTCCTAGTTCACCCCTGGGCCTCATTGTAGCGTTCCTCTGTCCTTGTCCTGGGATTCCTCACTGGTGTCAGTAGCCATGACAGGTTGGGGTAACCAGAGACACCTGCAAATGGCGAGGGACAACTGTTAGACACACACTAACCTGTAGGGATAACCCCAGACCCAGACAACCATTCCCAATGACTTGCTTCCAGGTGCTCACCTATTAGCCACACACGGTGCCTCTGGAGTTGACCCATCACATAAGGGATCCTGCTATTCTGCAGGATGTAGGCGTCATGCACTGAGCCAGGGAACATGGCATTCACATGGGAGATGTACTGGTCTGCCAAACATACCATCTGTACATTCATAGAATGATAACTCTTCTGGTTTCTGTACACCTGTTCACTCCTGTGGGGGGGGGGACCAAAGCCACATGGGTCTCATCAATGGCACCTATGATGTTGGGGATATGTCCCTGGGCATAGAAATCACCTTTCACTGTAGGCAAATCCTCCACCTGAGTGAAAACGATGTAGCTCTGCATGTGTTTCAGAAGGGCAGACAACACTCTAGACAATACGTTGGAAAACATAGGCTGGGACATCCCTGATGCCATGGCCACAGTTGTTTGAAAAGAGCAACTTGCAAGGAAATGGAGCACTGACAGCACCTGCACTTGAGGGGGGATTCCTGTGGGATGCCGGATTGCTGACATCAGGTCTGGCTCCAGCTGGGCACACAGTTCCTGGATTGTGGCACGGTCAAGCCTGTAGGTGATAATCAAATGTCGCTCCTCCATTGTCGACAGGTCCACCAACGGTCGGTACACCGGGGGATACCGCCATCTCCTCACATGTCCCAGCGGATGGTGCCTATGAAGGACAACAGCGAGCACAGAGTCAACCAACTCAGAGGTACGTACCCACAGTTTACACAGAACACCATCCATACACAAAAGGATCCTGTATGTGTGTTGAGTCTGGGCCTAGGTATATGTGACGCAGTTGAAAATGAAGTCATGTGGGCCCCTGAAATGGCGGCTGCCTGACCTCTTAAGTGGGACAATGGGATGTGAGGTAACTGCGCTGGCGTTGTACACCATCGCGGTAGGCTGTCGAAGACTGCGCGCAATGCTGCAATGGTTAACATTGGACCCTATGGGTCCCAGGAGCCAATGACGATGTACGCCGGCGGTGACGGTACGCACCGCCGCGGACGTGACCGCCATTTTCTATCTGTTCAATCACTCTATACCTGATCTTCAACAGGAGGGGACCTACACTGCAAGTGCTGCTGTGACCTCGGTCTGGAAGAGACAATGGCTTGTGCGTCTGAGGAAAGGGCCCCTGCCTTCACATCGGAGGAGTTGGAGAAAGTCGTGGACAGGGTCCTCCCCCAGTACAACCTACTCTACGGTCCTCCAGACAAACAGGTAAGTACACAGGGAGCATGTTGTATGGGCTATGCCTGTGTGGAGAGGGCTGGATGTAAGAAGGAAGGGGGCAAAGTGCTGCCTGCATGAAAGACGGTGAATGAATGTGCCACATGGCAAGGGTAGGGATGGGGGTCACCCACTGTATAGACTTGAGAGACTGTGGCTTTGCACTCCCCAGGATGGAACAGTGGGCAAGCCACCCACTGTAGAGACTTGAGAGACTGTGGCTTTGCACTCCCCAGGATTGAACAGTGGGCATCCCACCCACTGTATAGACTTGAGAGACTGTGGATGCACTTCCCAGGATGGAACAGTGGGCATGTGGCCCCCTCGTGGATTTGGCGTTGTGCACTCAAGCGGCTGAGGTGCCCCCCCTTTCCCTCCCCCTGAGGTGCCTGTTTTCTTGCTGTCTGATGCCCCTGCAGTGTTCTCTCCGTCATGGTCGGGGATCTTGTGTGGGCCTCACCCATACCGTGTGGTCCCAGTGTTCCACGGACTTTCTTTGTGCAGTACCTGGACTCCTATGCCTGGTATTTATTTTGTACATTGTGTATATAGATATTTCTGCCTACTTGTTTTTAATATATTCCGATGGTTACACTCATTTTCTTTGGTCTTTGCATTCTTCCAGGGGTTTGGGGGGTGTAACTGTGATGTATTGATATGCATTAGTGTGTGTGTTGTGGTGGGTGAGGGTGGGGGTGTTACGTGTCTGTGTCCCTGTTTTTTCCCTCCCCCCTCCCCTGTGTCGTAGGTGCTGTACTCACCGTGGTCTTCGCCGCCGGCATTCGTGCTCCTGGTAGAGGAGCAGGAAGACTATTGCAGGGAGGATTTGGAGTTCCGGTTCCATGGTGTCCTCGTTCCTCGTGGAGTGTGTAGAGGTGAGCGTTTTCCCTTCGAAATTCCTGTTTCCGCCGTGTTTTTATCCGCGGTGAATCCGCTCCGGAAAAGGTGGCGGATTGGCCTGTCATAATAGTGTGGGCGGTACATTGTCTCCCGCCTGTCTGTTGGCGGTGACCGCTGCGCTGTTTGTTTGTACCGCCGTGGCAGTCTGAGTGTTAAAGTGGCTGTCTTTGTTGGCGGTTTCCGCCACGGTCGTAATTGCAATTTTTTTACCGCCGGCCTGTTGGCGGTCTTACCGCCGCTTTAACACCGACTGCCAGGGTTGTAATGACCACCAAGGTCTTTTAGCATTGCAAGATGGGCAAGGTCATGGAAAAATAGCCAGGTGTCATGCAAATGGTACTGCCAAGAACCAGTTCCCACTTCAAGTCTACAGTTTCTCAGGGAACCAACATTTAAAGACAAGACTTTCTGGAGAAAACAACAAGTCAACTTTCTAGATTTAACTGAGGATAAGAAGCCCAAATTACTTTTCCTGGACACCCTGAACATCATCATCTCAGGGGGCCTACTCAAGTCCAGTCAGTGGGTAGGACAGGGGAAAGGGAGTAGATTTGGTAATTTAAAAAAATATTGCACTTAATATATTAACACGCAGAATTAACATATAGTCCTCATAAGGAAGGCAGGTGACTTTAAACTGAAAAATTGTATGTAGCAGCCACATTTACACAAATTTAATTTTGAATAACTGAGCGCTGCATTTATTTTTTTACTCACAACTGACCTAGTTGATGAATGTGAAATGTAATGCTGCCTGCCCTTCACGTAGGCATATGTTTCAATAAAATGTATTAACTTGAGTAAATCGCTGGCACGTAACCTTGCAAATGTTTCTGATTTAAACAAAAAACATTGAAAAATTGTGAATAACGACCTTATATATTAGTGAGGTAATGTAGAAGCTGAAACATGAAAATGCAAGCTACTGAAGAAAATGAATGAGAGAACCAGATGCACAGTTATACAGTGCAGTGAAAAAAATGTATATTAGTCTAACAGACAATAACAGCTGTTGATAAAATGAATAAGACCACTTATTTAGTGGCTTAACTAAGAGTGTTCTCATGGGCAAAATGTATTCTTTTATGTGGACATTGAATCATATAAAGTAAAATGTAAGAACACTTCCTCATAACACTTCCTCATCAGAAATGAATGGGGGTACATACTGTTGCTGTTTGTGGTATTGTATCCCGGAGAAAAGACGAAGTAGTGTGCCATACTTGCAAGCTGATTGGATGCCTGGTTGAAGAAACATGATGCAAAAATCTAAGATTATTATTACCTAGTGGCGGTCACCACTAGGTAGTTATAGTTAGGACCATGTTTCCATAGAAAAAATATTTGTGGACTTGCCTATATCTTTGGCAACGTTTGACGAATCTTTCCGGAATTTTCCCAAAAAATGTGTCTATGATTCTTGTTGCGCATGAGAAGTTTCGGGTTGATCTGTCAAGCAGGGGTTTTGAACATGACTAAAGCCCAAACTGCTGGACGGAATAACACCAAATTTAGCAGAAAGCTAGGTTTTGTTACACAGATTATGCTTTTGGTTATTTGGTGTAAATCCATTCATTAGTTTTTGAGATAATAAAGGGAAAATACATTTGTATATCCCCAATGACTTTACGAATAATAAGAGCTCATGCTCAGAGCTGCGAGCTCTGATTGGCTGCCAACACTTCAAACCAGGAAGTGCTGGCAGCCATCTTGGGACTTGGCTTGTGCCCTAAGGTAAGTGTAACTTGTGCCCTCGTCATGCACTGCTAAATACCCCACAAATTATGGCACTCATGATATCTTTGATAACATCATTGATAATATAAATGTAATGTTTGCAGTAAAATCTTTGATGAAAAAACTGTGCATGGCAGGGGCGTGAGTTATAGTTACCTCAGGGCACAAGTTATAGTTATCTGAGATAACTCTAACTATAACAGGTGAATTTCTATGGTTCTGTATGTTTAAAATGTGAGCCTAACTATAATGTCCACTTAACCTTTGTTTTTTTAGGTGAATGTTTATTTGAATGCCTGTTCTTAGAGTAGCTCTACACACTTACACATTGTGACCTACCCTGACTGAGTCTATGCAGGCTAAGACTCTTGACTTTTTTCCAACCTCTCATTAAGGGAAGATGTGCTCTGATTGATTCTGATATTTGAATTTGAAGCTTTATACTTTGACTCTTAGATATTGTGCTCTTGATGGGTTCTAACGGACACCTTTTTCTTTGATGCTCCATTCACTTTTTTAGCCATCCTCACTCTTAGACTAGGGATTCTTTACTTTATGGAACATGCATTCTGAATTGCTTATTAAATATTGATTATGTATTTTGCTTATTGATTACTTTGATGAAATTGATCCTGCTTAAATATAGATGAGCATATAAAAATATTCATTGATAAAGCTTTCGAACTCTCATCAAACTCCCATTATTGATCTGAGAAAGATTGAAACTGTGATGACTAATTAACTAATATATAGCTCCTGCTTAATCTCATCTAACGTCACAGATCCCTACAGCCTAGCTGCTGGGATGTTACTTTGATAAGTTGGTTGAATTTTCTTGTAAACTAGTAATTGTGAAGGGATGTCCTAGGACTCTAGCAGGGGAGAGGGGAGTCATTCTCTCCAGTACAATCTATGAACCAAGGTAATGACTAAAGCATTGTCCTTTCATTTGTGAGGATGCCTATGTTCTAACCTCCTTACAGGTGCGTCAGTCCATCCCACTTCTGCCCCACTTGAGATCCCTAGAATCCTGTCAGTAGTTTGAGTCTCCTCCTCTTAAAAGTTACACAGATAGAATCCCACTCCCAGAAAGACAAATTGGATACTATTCCCAGTAAATCATTGTACAGAAAAGGAAGAAGGTCCCTGCCATATATTTGTCCTCTGCAATCTAAAACTTTTCCTGATGTGTGGGGCTATGTGCATTCCCCATGCAAGCCCTATGTGTGTGTCCAGTAGCTACATCTGGCAGAACACTACATAATCACTTCCACTCATGGCAGTTCAGCCATCCTTGCTACTGACCGTGCAGTGGGGGGCACAGACTCCCATCCTCTTTGTGTGGTGCCTGTTTGGCATCCTTCTTCAGCAGTTTCTATCCACCACCTACTCCTCATAGTATAGGTAGAATTGCATTATGTATTATTCTTCAGTCAGATTTGTATTGTGACGTAAATGTGTTGGAGAAGGAAAACAATATTTCTGAAATTGAAAGCCTTTTTTCCAGCAGTTAAATCCATGCTACTTGGGCAACATGACAGACCTCTTTTATATGAAAAGACAGTGAGAGAGCACCTACTACCCAGAGCTCCCCAGAGTTCTGGCTCTCAATAACTCTGTGGGAATGGGTTGGGTAACACGACCTGTTCTTTGTCTTCCTCATTGTAAAAATTGACAAAACAGGAGCAGACAGCCATGCCAAGCATAGCCACTCATTGCACAACTGGTAAATTCTCCACAAATCCTTAAACCAAATGTTCGAGTCATGTGATGGTCTAACTACAGATGCCTTTTCTACTTCCCTGAATACCACATGTAACCAGTCTGGTTCTGAGAGTTCAAGATCAGTGACTGTTCTTGATGCTTGGTCATTGTAGTAGCTCCTGCTTGGCATCACAGATTCTGGATTTTTAACCTTTGCATCTGCTTTGAAAGGATTACATCCACTTCCATCGAGGAATAGACACCTTGCCCTGGGTGCCTGGATGGAGTGAGAGTGCTGCAGCTCCCCCTACCATTGCTCAACTTTAGTATGTGGTTTTTAAGGATCTAATGTCTGCAGTTAATGGCATCAGAGAAATTGGAGGCACTGGCAGCTGCAGAGATTCTCCACCAGGTCTAGGTACAACAGCAAAATGGATGATATTGTGACACTGGGCACTACAACATCAACCTGTTTTGTGGATGATGTTACTTCTTTTTTGTATCAGCTTGCACCCAAATTACACTGGCAAGATTTACCTCACAGACATTTAATTCATCCAAAGACCTGGGTCGTCCTTCTTAATGTACATCAAAAGCCATATGATGAGCCGAATGCATAATTTTCATCCATTCAGAAGCTCCATGGACTCTTGTAACATCAATCTAACCTTGGCCAGGTACATGCATAAAAGTTTTATTTACTGGCCTCAAGTAATTTAAAGTTCTCTATGTGAAAGATTTCTTATTTGATGCCCATAACATGGGTAAGCCAAGTACGTGAACTGCATGCCTTTTGAGCCTCAGTACCTTTGACAGTTTTTCAAATTGTCCATAGTAGAATTAGGGGCTCACTCCACCTCTGCCTCAAACGTATTACTGCAGTTCCATCTGAACAAGGGGAGTTTTTCTTAAAACGTTCTCTTCATCGTCATGGCATCTTGGCTTAGCAGATACTACATATGAACATCGGTTGTGCCTATTGTTTTTATTGTGACAAAACTAGGGACAGCATTGTACAGAACACAATTCATTATATATGGAGGCAATGATGCCCCTGCAAACAGCTAATAAGGCTACCACTGCTATTCAGACCAAACTATGTATCACCAACAACTACACCTTGCAAGGAGACCAACCTTTGTCCAGTGACAAGGCATACACTACAAGATACAAGGTGGTTTAGATGGTAATTACGAGGTCCATCAGACATACATGAAATGTGGGCCCGCCTTATGCAAATCAGTATGGGAACAGTCCATCCCAAACTGCTCTAAGAGAGAACACAAGCAATCCCAGACCTGTTTTGGCCTAGTTGGGCCTTGTCAGAAATGCACAGCTTGGGTCTTCAGTCACAGTGAGAAAATGGACCTATGTCTAGAAACTGGCCATTTAGGGAGTTACATCAAACATACAAAAGGTGATGGGAGAGATTCTTGAAAATAGTCTAACAATTGTCAATTGTATATTGTCCATTGTGCCACTCTGGAGAGAGAAACACTTTATGCAAGCCAGTACTGACCCTGCTCCTCACAAGAACAGCCCATCCTGAACTGCCAGGCGTGGACCCTCAGTAAACTTTGGAAGGTTGAGCACTATGCAGGCTGTTAGGTTGAGGTGAGATGTTTATATAAATGTGTATTATTGGACCAGTGTGCAGGTGGTGAGACTCGCTGTTGCACAAGGTTGGATGTCAGTATACTGATATGAATTCCTGTATGTAGAATCACAATAGGATGCAATAGGTAGACATAGGCCTAGGGGCAACACAAACCATATACTTCAAAAGTGGAATGCGAATCACGAATGTTCCTCAGGCCTATTTGAAGTTGTAGAGGGTCGCTGGGACTGTAAGAAAACAGTAAGGGTGTCCAAAATACCCCACCCCAAGACCCTGAAAAGTAGGAGTAAAATTAACCTACTACCTTAGAAAGACAGAATAGTCATGATAGGGGATTCTGCAAGAACCACAAGCACCAGCAAAATACTGAAGACGGATTCCTGGACCTGAGGACCTGTAAAGGAAGGGGACCAAGTCCAAGAGTCACAAAAGTGTCCGGGGGGTGGCAGGAGCCCACTAAACCCCGGATGAAGGTGCAAAAGGCTCCCTACGGGTGAAAGAAGTCAAAGATTCTACAACAACAAAAAGGGCTAGGAACTTCTCCTTTGGATGGAAGATGCCCCTTGGAGCGCTGGAGGTTGCAGAAGTATTTGCATGCAGAAATACTGCAAACAAGCCTTGCTAGCTGCAAGAGTTGCAGTTAAAGATTTCAGGTGCTGCTGGGGACCAAGAAGGACCAGGATGTTGCCCCATGGAGGAGGAGACAGAGGGGGTGCTTAGCAATTCAGCAGGCAGCACCCGCAGAAGTATCAGAACAGGCACTTAGAAGACCTGAGGACAGCGGTCAACTCAGAGTCACAAAGGAGGGTCCCACGATGTCGGAGGCCAACTCAGCGAGTTGGGCAATGCAGGACGGAGTGCTGGGGACCCAGGCTAGGCTGTGCACCAAGGAAGTCCTGGAAAAGTGCACAGAAGCCGGAGCAGCTTCAAATCACCAGTACACAGGTTTGCTGTCTGGCATGGGGAGGCAAGGACTTACCGCCACTAAATTTGGACAGAAGGGCCACTGGACTGTGGGAGATACTTGGACCCAGCTCCTGTGTTCCAGAGACCACGTTCGTCAGGATGAGAGGGGACCCAGAGGACCGGTGATGCAGATGTTTGGTGTCTGTGTTGGCAGGGGGAAGATTCCGTTGACCCACGAGAGATTTCTTCTTGGCTTCCAATGCAGGGTGAAGGCAGACAGCCCTCAGAGCATGCACCACCAGGAAACAGTCGAGAAAGCCGGCAGGATGAGGTGCTACAATGTTGCTGGTAGTCGTCTTGCTACTTTGTTGCGGTTTTGCAGGCGTCCTGGAGCAGTCAACGGTCGATCCTTGGCAGAAGTCAAAGAGGGAAGTGCAGAGGAACTCTTGTGAGCTCTTGCATTCGTTATCTGAGGAATAGCCCAGAGGAGAGACCCTAAATAGCCAAAAAAGGAGGTTTAGCTACTGAGAAAGGAGGTTTGGCTACCAAGAGAGGTAAGCACCTATCAGGAGGGGTCTCTGACGTCACCTGCTGGCACTGGCCACTCAGAGCTGTCCATTGTGCCCCAACACCTCTAAATCCAAGATGGCAGAGGTCTGGGACACACTGGAGGAGCTCTGGGCACCTCCCTTGGGAGGTGCTGGTCAGGGGAGTGGCCACTCCCCTTCCCTTTGTCCAGTTTCGTGCCAGAGCAGGGCTGGGGGATCCCTGAACCAGTGCAGACTGGCTTATGCAGAGGTGGGCACCATTGATCCTAGACATGTTACATGGCCATGTTCGGAGTTACCATTGTGAGGCTACATATAGGTAGTGACCTATGTGCAGTGCACGCGTGTAATGGTGTCCCTGCACGCACACAGTCTGGGGAATTTGCCCTGAACAATGTGGGGGCACCTTGGCTAGTGCCAGGGTGCCCACACACTAAGTAACTTGGCACCTAACCTTGACCAGGTGAGGGTTAGACATATAGGTGACTTATAAGTTAGTTATCTGCAGTGGAAATGGCTGTGAAATAACGTGGACGTTATTTCACTCAGGCTGCAGTGGCAGTCCTGTGTAAGAATTTTCTGACCTCCCTATGGGTGGCAAAAGAATTGCTGCAGCCCATAAGGATCTCCTGGAACCCCAATACCCTGGGTACCTAGGTATCATATACAAGGGAATTATAAGGGTGTTCCAGTGTGCCAATGAGAATTGGTAAAATTAGTCACTAGTCTGCAGTGACAATTTAAAAAAGCAGAGAGAGCATAAAAACGGAGGTTCTGCTTAGCAGAGCTTCAGTGATACAGTTAGGCACCACACAGGGAACACATATTGGCCACAGACTTATGAGCCCTGGGTTCCTGGTTAGCAGGATCCCAGTGACACATATCAAACACACTGACAACATAGGGTTTTCACTATGAGCACTGGGCCCTGGCTAGCAGGATCCCAGTGAGAGAGTAAAAACACCCTGACATATACTCACAAACAGGCCAAAAGTGGGGGTAACACGGCTAGAAAGAGGCTACCTTCCTACAATTCCCATGTAAGGAACAAATCATTATCTACCTAGTCATAGTTATTATTGCTAATTATTCTTTTTAGCATGCAATATATATTAAATAAATAACCTTTCAGTTTGCTCGATTCATTTTTACTCTGTACAAGGTTATATTTCATCAGAATCATTTTGTAATAGACAGAGCACTCATCCACACACCATTCTAAAAACAGATTATATTGTCCACCTTGTGTACTCTCGATTTCATCCCTCACCAATACTCTGGACAACCTCAATCATGGTGAGTAGCCCATGCCTTCTTTAGATGTTCTGGGTGCCCTCACTGGCTCTTCTCCAACCATGGTGCCAAACAAGGAATTTGTACAAAAAGTTGTGATTCACAGTTGTGAGCCACTTTTTTCTTGATGCCTAGGTCTTTCAAGGGCTATATACCTAGAAATGTGTTTGGATTTGAAAGTCCTCGATTTAAAGTTAGGACAATCTCCTCCGGAAGCCACCTTGCCAGATGTGAAGGGAACACAAAACTGTTCCTCTACGGAAACTCTCAAGAAGAATGTGCTTATAACGATGGTACAATAGGCAAACTCGCAGAGAAGGAAGATAACTACAAGTAAGAATCCATACAAAAACACCCAGAAGCGTTGTGGCACATTAAGTGAAGTTTCCTTCTAGTTGAAATACTGTGTCCTGAACTAGAAGGGATCTTGGGCCCACAGTAAGTAATTTCCTCATACTGTATTGGAAACCTTCAATAAAGAAAAACTATGGCATGGCGGCCATGATGGAATAGGATGAGGACTAGGAAGTCCCACCCCATATTGATACATCACGTCCTGCACCAACTCTCACCCTGTTTTGGGAGCAACATGTGACCAACAAAGTCCTCCACATTCCGGAGAGAGAGCTGTCCTCACTTCAAAATGCTGAGGGAAAGAAGACAGGCAGCGGAAAGAGCTGCGTACTGGCAGTAAGTTCCTTTGTGGGCCATCCCTCTGGCTACGGCAGGAGCGCTCTGCGGGCCTGCCCGACGAGGTCTATTTTTGCCCCACCCAATCTCGTACTTCACATACTGAGCAGTGTGAAAGGACAACCTTTCCCTGTCCTTCTCAAGAGCAACAAAGACTGTGGTACAAAGAGGAAATGTTAAGAAGGACTCTAAGAGCAACATTTAGTTTCTGTAGGCTCCACGCCTTGCCCTTCTCTCTGAACAACAAATTAAAGACTGTTGCAAAGTTATAAAAACGTGCATTTAGCAAAGCCATTGGGTGCCAAGTGGTGGGTCACCTCCTCTACCCCTGGCATCTTGGTGAATTAATATTCATACCGTCAATGCCAATTACCCATACCCAGTTGTCTGAGATCACGTGCACACTTTGTGCAGTAGGCCTGCCACACTCCACTCTTTCATGCATCTTGTTCCAATTGCTATATATATCCCAAGAGCTTCCTTCAGATGTCTCAGCAGCTTTGCCAAGCGGCCATGGTACCACTCTTTCTCTTTTGAAGGGCTGGGAAGTTCTGAAACCTTCCACTTTTGCTTCAATATTTCTTTTCTCCTTTCTAACGGATCGATCAGTGCAGGAGATAAGAAGACACATTGAGCAGCCTTGCTTTATACAATGATAAGGCACATTATCAGGACTACAATTATGCAGGCAGAACGAATGCGGCACAGTCTAAAACTGAAAAAATATAATGACTTTCGCATGCCAGGCTGTTCTGCAAATTGCCTTAGCTTCAAGTATCTGATAATATCCCTTCGGTTCATTACATAAATGTATAGCAGCATCTCTTCGACACAGCTAGACTCTCTGCTTAGATTTCTCTGCACTAAGAAAACGGTTATGACTTACACACTGGAGGAAATGGTGCATTACTATGAATCATTATCAGAAGTCCATTGAAGGGCTTGAGTCTTCCATAGATTAGAGGATCCTGGGAGATTTCTGACACAGCTGTGTGTTCTGGAAAAGCTAAGAAAGCTGGGGCAGAGTTACATAGATGCTTTTGATTACTTCTCCCTCCATCCCATGCATGAATCCAAACTGCTGTGTTTTTTAAAGTCTCTACCAGCAGCCGTCCCAGTCCACCAGCCCTCGGAATCTGGCTGAGCTCATAGTCACTGAAGAAGCAGGAGAAGGGCTGGACCAGAGTAGAAGAAGAGCCTCTGGCCCACCTAGACATCAGTCTACCTTGACACTAAGGGACATATTTATGAGCCCCTAGAGCCATCCGAGCTCCACTTTTCATGGCGCTTTAGTGGCGCTATGCCCTGCGCCATATGTACAAGGTGGCCCTAAGCCACTTTTGTGACTTAACGCCACCTTGTAAATATGACCCCTTCACATGCATCCCTTTGCGTGGAAGGAGCGTGCAATGAGTGTTGCTGTGGGTGTCCCACAGCAACACCCATTGCATCTTGACGCTGCCTCACATTTACGAGTTTTCGTAAACCACCACACCTCATTTTTTTCTTTTTCTATGTGTGCTGCATTCTGCAGCACGCATAGAAAGAGCATAATGCCAGACATGATTGTTTATGTGTGGGAAGGTGTCCCTTCCTGCACATAAACAAAGGCAGAAAAATCATGTTACAAATGAATACATACATTAAGGTAAAATCCTATTTAGTAACATGCACAGCGGCGGTGGCTGAACATGTGGGGGGGGGCAACGACAGGGATGGGGAAAACACAAATACTAAAACAAATAACTTACCGTTCTTCCGCCTCGTTCCTCTGCTCTCCTGGTTCCAGCAGTTCCTGGGACACCAGCACAGGCTTCCAGCGCAATCCTGGCGCTGCTCTCATGCTATGCTCAGCATGAGAGCAGTGTCAGGATTGGTCTGAGCGGCTTGATCTGCCGCGCAGACAGTACTCTGGGGTCTGTGCAGTTTCTCCAACCAGACTGCAACACAGCCAGATTGGAGAAACCTAAGTGCGCATGTCAGTTTGGCCGACCTAAGACGGCAGGCCAAACTGACATGCACACTTAGTGCACTCCACTCCTCCTCCCCACTCCCATGGCACAGCACCGCCCCTCCCTGCACATGCTGGCTTAGCCATCAGCTGAAAAATAAAACGATAATGAATTATAGTTTTACTTTTCAGCTGCTGGCTGTTAGCAAGTGGGGCGTCGCTCCTCCGCCATCGTGGCTCCAAAAACCACAACAAATGGCCGGTATTTTTCTCCTGGACAGGTAGCAGCCCTAGCTTGTACTGAAAACTTCGTTGGGCCTGGGGGTATTTCTATAGGGATATTATGGATTTTCCACCCATACGAGTGCCTGGGTGAAAACGTCCTAACTCTTATATCTACGCAGTACTTTTAATTTCACTGTATCCTCCCAACTAAAAGAGCAGCTTTCTAGGAAGCGCTCAGGGAGTTCCGAGACTCGCATGGAACTTGCGCATTATCACTTCCGCCCGTGGGGGCGCCTCCATCTCGGGCAGATCGCTTTCCAGGAACGCATTACCATCCTGTTCAGACATCTTGCCGTACGCGGTAGAGTTCATTAAGACAGCCTTGGCCACAGCGCTGATTTAACAAGGTCGGGGCTCGGTAGGCCGCGTCTGCAGCCATGACATCCTGTTTGTTTCCGTGGCCGAAAGTACTTAATTAGGATATGCGTTTCTCGAACAGAGAAGATAAGAGAAGACAGTCGAGACTTAATTAAATTCTTAAGGGACCTTTGGTTACAACCCGTGTCAGCAGCATGGCAGAGGTGGGCGAACCCTCTGCTCGCCGGCTGATAGAGATAGGGGGCGCGATAGATCCACTCAAACGGAAGGGTAGGGGGCACGCTGAACAGCCTTTAGAGGAGGCAATTATTGCACACAAATAGTGTTTTGGTCATCTTAAGTGCTGTACAGAGCACTCCGACGATGTATTCCATGAACGTACCTTTGCATGATACATTTTTGATCTATCACCACAGAAAACTATGTTATGCTTGCAAGTGGGGGGACGTGGACTTGTTTATAGATAATGGGCGGGGCATATTTACAAGAAAGTGGCGCACAACTTTTCTTGCGTCGACCCTGCCCCACCTAACGACACCATGGTTGTGCCATATTCATTATACAGTGCACCATGGCGGTCGTTAGGAAAATAGCATCAACATTTTTGACGCTATTGTGGCGCTTTGCTCCATTAGCGCCACAAATGTTGACGCAAGTGCAGCAAAGCACAGGAAGGGCCACTGATAAAAATGGATGGGTCATTTTAACGCCTGCTGTGAGGAGGCATTGAAAATGATGGAAAAAAACGGCACAGTGAAATGTTGAAAATATTTCACTGCAGCATTTCTTTGGGCCTCCGTGCACAGGAATGCCCGCCTTGCATACATTATGCTTGGTGCAGGCATAATGTGGTGCAAGGGTTTACAAAGTGGCGCAATTCAAGCATTGCGCCACTTTGTAAATACGGCGCAAGAGAAAGGCCTCCTTAACGCCACCATGGCGTAAAATAAATTGACGCTAAAATGGCACAAGGTGGCGCTAGGGGCTTGTAAATATGCCCCATAGTTCTTATGCCCATTCCTCAGGATTTATATGCCCTGCACTACCTGGGGTGGGTACACCAGGATACATGCAGAATGCCACCGGACAGTAAATTATACCTGCCATTAGATGCTTTCTCATTGGGACTGACCAAAGGGATGCAGGCTGTGAACGTTGTTTTATCCTTTACAAGCTCCTAATGTGTTTGCAAGCGAGCTGGCACCAATATGAACCGAAAATTAGCTTTTTCCATTTTTGAAATGACATTGCAATATATCATGTAATTGTTGTTATTGTTTCTTCTCTGCCCTGAGAGCTTTTCCAGTTTTCAGATCGAAACGTACCTAACCAAGGACTACCTAACTGTCCTAGACCGAACTGAATACATTGTTTCAACTCATGTCACCTGAGTAGACTCTGAGAACGTCCAAATCCAATGTAATAGTATTGTGAGAGAATCCTCAAATGTATTTTGTAGTAAAATGATTCTTCTTGTTTATTTCCTATTGATGCATATCATGAGACCCCCGTACGTATCATGTAGTAAAATGTGAAATCCTTTGTCTAAAGTCCTATAAACGAACATACTTTTCCTCTGTTTAATGGAACACCATTTCCCATTCTTACAAGATGAATCTATGCTAGATTTTCTATTGAACGTTGCTAAATTCTTTGTACTTATGATTTATACGCCTTGATGCTATTTTATGTACGCTTCCTAAATAATCCTTTATATAAACCCTTAAAACATTGACCTGTGTCTGTCATTCCTATGGAGAATTATATTGCCTGTTCCTATACTGGAGCTCTTATGTATTGGAGACGGGTCCAATCTCTCGCAGAGGGACTACACCACTCCCAGTCTGAATCATTACCAAGCACTTTGTAAGTTTATTGTGAGACTGATTGGCGCACTGAAAAGGTCAACAACCTTTGCTGACCGCAACTCGCCATGAGCTAAACCATCACACTGTGTGGCACTTTGTGCACAACAGGCAGTACTTTATCGCACAACACAAAATAATATGGGGCAACATAAAACTAATATTAGACATTTGAGTCCATAGCTTATAGTTTGAAATCTCTCAGTCTTTTGGATGTAGCTGTGAACACACATTACTGAGATAGTCAGTTCTGCTCTGCTTGCCAATTAAAAACAAAACGTCAAGAAAACAAACAAACCTTATCACCACGAGAAAAGGGGGTGAAAAAAAGAGAGAGAAAAGGAGAGAGAGTTTGAGAGAAATCAACCAATTCAACCAGCAAGTTGAATGGAAGAGGACCTGGACTTGACTCCCTAGTTTACAGGATAGTGCAACGTCATGGATCACAAGGATGAAGTACAACTTATCTATGAAAATATACAGAGAAATAAGACAATATGTTTGTTGCAATAAACAGAGAGTCACAATGCTTTAAATTATGAATAACACACAGTCAGGGAACCACTCTGCGACTAGCTCCCAGATAAACCTGGAAACGTGCCCAAGAACTAAAGAAGGGACGAACTCCACAGTACCAGTGAGTCCGAGTTGTACTTGCAGCCAAGGAGGCGCACAGGATCAAAGGCAAGGAGTTGGGTGCACATAAGAGGTCGAGGGAAACTCACGAGGGGAAAACAACAACAATGCAGGAACGATATCGGATGTAAACTAGAAAGGAAGTGAGACAGTCATAAGTCCGGTGTTGCAAGACACCAGCTTTCAGTTCAAACACTTCATATGGCTCTACCTAATGTGACCTGGAAGTTCCCTAGTCACATACCGGCTTATGGTGGCTGAGGCAGTGTATTGCTTAGGCCTGGGCACACTTTTAATTATGCTGGTGAGGTCAAAGAAATTTTGTATTACTTTTTTAACAAGAGGTGTCTGAAAATTATTCCAATATGCCCATTCACGTAATTATGAGTAATTTGGTGCAACAGTCCTACCACAGGAGCACTGGAAAAACAAACTTAGGGAGCAGCTTCTACTGTTCCCCTTCTGTTTCATTTAGTGCTATTTTCTGTTTGCGCTAAGACAATATCGCTAAATGCTGGGTTACTCTCCTTACATAATTACATGTAATCTCACAGAAGTTTGTTGTAATTTCACGTAATTATGCTACGGCAAAGTATGCAAGTTATGCCCACCCCTATTGCTGAGATATCTCTGGAAGGGTCTATCCTACATGATTGTAGTTTGCTTCCATTGTCCTGTCCTCCATGTGTAGTGTTTCTTAATCATTTTCTGATTCATTCACCTTAGAGATCTGACATCAAGACTGGGGCTTGATCTTTACTCAGGTACTTGCAGATCAGGCAACTGTTTACTACAGTTTGCAAGTAAGTGAGAAGTTATAGCTTCTGGTGAACACAGACAGTGGTTACTCAAAGGTGCTGGTGTTACTAGGCATATGCCTCTAATTAATAGTTCATCATCATTATCACCATAATGATAGAAGCATTTTCCTTTCACATTCCATGGGAAGGGATTCTCTTTGGAGAATGGCTGGCCAGATGTTTTTATGAGTTACCACCAGGACTTATCGTAGACAATCTTCTGACACATGGATTTCACAGAGAGAGATGCACAAAGGTCTTGAGCCTTCAACAACATCCATTACATACTGCTCTGAATCTTCAACTGGCTGTTCTTCTTTGAGCATCGTAGAGGTCTGGAGAGATAATAATCCAGACTGCTAAAGCCAGACTCGTCTACCACGTGGAAACTTGGATAGATTTCTGCAGCTGCAAGAGTTTGTAAGTCTTCAGGGTGACTTGTATGAGGATCATTGTGACAGAGGGAACAGGGATTTGAGGTCCCAGCCACTCGGGTGGGATGTCTGAAGATGTTCTGATGTAAATATTGCCCCTCCACTCCCACAGGATGATAATTGCCTCTTTCTTGATGTGAGAATAGTTCATTGCTATTTTTCAGATGTAGAAGGGCAGCCCAAACGTTCCTGAAAGTATGACCTCCTCACCTCATATAGCATCCATTCTTGGCCAGATCAGAGAGATCCACACTGTCCTGAGCTTAAGTTGGTGCGACTATTAAAAAAGTAGATTTTGAAACAGGAAATGTTGTAAACAGCAGCAGAATTTTGTGAGGGAGCCTCACCCACCCCAGGTAGGTTTGGGAGCTTATCCTGATTAAAAAATGGGATCAAAGGGTGCATTTTACAGCACATTTTTCAGGTACATCTGTCAAAAACATGTTTTCTACCCTGCTCTGGGGTAGAGCACATGAAATATTTCAGTTCTTCCAGTGGCTCAGAGACACTGAGTTTTTGAATTCTGAAGAAAAAAAGAACACTTATTAACAGGTATGCTAGACCCACCTGCTGCTCCCACCATGTCAGCATTTATGGTGAAAAAAGGTCACCAAGTTAATGGTAAATCTTGGCGGGATGGCGATTGCTATACCTGGAGCAGCTGTGTATCTCACGCCAAGCACCAAGCCAGCCTTCCAAACTGTAAATTGGGTCCAATGGGAATATTCAAAAAGGTAAATTTAGTCATAAACGTACGTTTTTGACTAAATTTCCCGTTTTCAGGCTTGCCTGGTATTTACAAAGGGATTTGTGGCTGACATATATGCAGCTTTCTCACCATGAGGGTTGCAAAATCAGGACTTGTCAATCCCATTCAGTTGGTAGAGAGAGTTTCAAGTGTTTTGAGTTGTAAGGTTAGCTATGCCCACTTACATGAAAGTGTGTGGACGTCCCAAACTTTGATCCGAGCTTTGATCCGAGCCCACTCTGGCCTTGAATGGTCAGAGATTTACTCCAGCACAGAACTTGCATAACTCCCCTTTTAGAGTGGGAAAGAGAATGACTCACCCTCACCTTTGGTAGGGTTGTAGGGAAAAATCGTTCTCTGCGCAGAAAAAAGTGTGCCTTGCATGAATGGCTCTTTTTTCCGCTTTGCGGACTTCTCCACTATGGAGAGCACCACTCAGGGGGAATAGGAGAATTTTATCTTTTATTTATTTAAACTATGACATTCCCAGAAGTATGCCCAGAAACTTGTGTCTGGAGCTTTTCAGGCATCCTTAAGGGAATGTTCATGAATTCTTAAAAGTAGTAAACCTGCATGCACACATAGAAGTACATCTACAAATGCAGATTTACTATTTTTTCATGCATCGTACCGAATGAGTCTTATGATCCTGAGAGAGCGTAGCTTATATAATCTATATTAACATGAAATGTTTATGAATTAATGTGTGATAATGCCGCATAGAAATTGTAATAGGAAATTTTGCTTAAATGTGCACTTGAAATGTGACCACGGGGAGTGGCCACCAATACATACGTAAACTAATAATGATGACTAAAATGTTTATAAAATGTTATATTGAATAAGTTCTATACTAATTATTAATCATTGTGTTATTAAATTCATGCTGAAATTCTTGTAGGCCTTAAGTTAGCATGAGCTGAAGCTTAGCTCCTTGGTTCTCATATTAAACGTATTTTTCCTATCTTGCAGTGTGCTGACTCGCAAAAGGACATGACCCCTTGTTTTCTTCAAACTAGAATCTAAAAGTAACCATAGCAGATCCGTTCTCACGAATTCTTCATTGCTTGTAGGGTGATATTAGACAAAATGTAACAGTGTAGATTAATGTAATGTACAAGGTCATTCAAACCGGTGAAGGCAATGGAGCTACTGACCAAAAGATGTGCAAAGAATTACAGAAAGATGAAATCATACCGGACGTGCCACCTCTGAAGACGTAAATCATGTGGACCAATGAAGTGTCTGTAAAATAATATGGGGTGAAAGATTAATGACCTAATGTATTTTCTAATAGGTTAAAGATAGTGGGGTATAACAATTGTCCAATAGAATTTTAGGGGAATGTACAACGAAAAAGGGATAAAAACCATTGACACAGGGAGTCATTTAGAAATAGGTAGGGAATGCTATTGATTTTATCCAGAAACTTTGTCACTCTGTTTGGTGACTTATTGGTTTGCTTAGAACCATCCTTGTCCTTAGATTGCCCATTTTACACTTTACCTCCTTATTTTGCCCCGGAGCTGAGTTCTGACAGATGGCGATTTGACTGATGTCCTGAAGACGAAGACTGAGCCTGAGCGCTGACCTAAAGTTTGGAGGGTAATTATGACAATACAATTGTGATTTGTCTGTTTGCATTTCCTTTCTAGGTACCAACTGCTTACTTTCGACAGGGACCATAGTTAGATGTTTTCCAAATTGGTGTTCTAAAATTGTTTTGCATGAAGCCCAACATGCTAATGCTAATCAGTGGTTAGGTCAGGTGTTCACTAAACTGATGCAAATAGATAAACGACCGAAACTATGTTTTGTTGAACTGACGGGTTATTGACACTCTGCTAAATTGATCTATGTTCACGCCATGTTCTATTCTGATGTTTGTAATTCTTGCCTTAATGAAATCTTACCAAAGTTGCCATGTTGTGACCATGCTAATATGTTTCTTGGTTTTGAGATTAACGCATCTGCTTTTAGAATTGTAATCAATAGGGAATACAACTTCATAAAATTCTACTAAACTGGTGTGGTTACTCATGATTGAAAGGTCATGGTAGTGTCTTGAATTAATTGATGACTTTGACTAAAGTGAAATGTATTGTTGTGATAAATATTGATGACATTATTGACGTATTGATTGACATATTGATTAGCTATCTCGGCCTAAGGTGTCTCTCAACTGGGTCAAAAGATTCATTGGCCTGAAACGAGTCCTGATATGTAATAAATTATCCTAAAGGGACGCGTTACCAATCCTATGTATTTAACTGCTGCACGTTATGTAGATACTATATTAAAATCTAAAAATGGGTATTACTGTTTCTTCTTGTGGCTCTCCGAGAGGAATTATATTTCTTTTAATTTTTTCTAGAAAACAGGAAACAGACACTCCTTTCATCAATGATAATTCCATCAGTGGTTTAAACATGCTTTTCCTGTCCTTGTCCAAGGCAGAGGGATATCACACCTTCACAAGCAATAATTATAGTCCACACATTGTGAGTGACAGAAAAAAGATAGCTACTGGAAGTAGAAATGCTACAACTACAGACCATCAATTTGAGCATTGAACCCGAAATGTAGCTCCTAGAAGTTGGCACTGTGCTTGGCCCTATCTCCAGAAACTCAGAAGGTGTAAATCAGAAATAATCTCAAGAGCCATAGCTAGTTCTCTGATTATATGATGAAAAAATGGAACCCGAAAAAGATTTTCCATTGTGGCGATGGAAACAATGAGGGGGGCAGTGACTTCAGCCAATCTGCAATCAGTGCGCTGATGGTCAAGGACTATTCCTTAACAGTTCTTGGTTTATTTTTACCCAACCAGGCAAATAGTCAAATTACTGGTGCAGGGTATGTCTCGTGCCTTTCACAACAGCGTTTCCGTGGTCCTCCTGGCCTTGCTTCCTGTCACTCCTGACAACTATGAATATACAAGTGGCCTTTACCTGGCGAACCAATCAGAAAGTAACGAAGAAGCACGAATCAAAATGTTGGCCTATTTGAAATGCAAGACCATCATCTGACTACTAGATGGCACTCCTGATAGTCAGTAAGATAAGGCAACCTGTGCTGGGTCATGTTTGAATAAAATATTACTTGTATATTAGGTAAAGGACGTCTGCCAATGGTCACAGGAATAAACAGATTTTTGGTGCTAAGCCACACTTAACAGATGTCTCCACTTTCATGTGCTAGGGCCAGTGGACCCTTGAATTAGCATCCCTTTTCTGGGCCAATAGAGCTTCCTAAAGATGTAGATATTCCTCATTATGAACTTCTGGCAGAGTACGCTTGAATGAGTGCCTGCCATCACAGAATTAGGGGTGGGCAGTGAACTCCGCTCACGGAGTTTGCAGAGTTTTTCCCACTCCTCACAATATTAGAGCGCAGAGTTCCAAAAATTCTGCTAAATTGGCGAGCGCGAATTTTCAACACGGGAGGTTGGTGAGGATGGTCACTACCGCTCGTGTTGAGAAACCTTCCATTGGCAGTGAGGAAGCTGCAGCTTGGGTAGAAAATCTATTCGAGCTGCAGAAAAGAAGAAGCGCCCTCTTGTGCTGTGCAAGGTGCAGTTCGTGCTGATTTTTCAGTGCGGGGCAAAAAAATCAGTGCAAAAAATCAGTGCGAACGGCTCAACCTAAAGCACTCCGTCGCCTGCAGAATTCCGTGTAGCATGGCAGAGTTTTTTGGTCACTTTGCGGAGTTCCACGGAGTGGAACGCCGCAAACTCTGCCCAGGTTTACACAGAATAAGGTGCCCAATGTACTTAAACAGAGAGGTTAACTAATGAAAGGAGCAGTACAACTGGAGAAGTGAATGGTGTTATCTTTCGCACATGGCAAACCTATAGGTATCAATGTACAAATTGCTTATTTCTCTATTTTTCCATCTGACTGTGGATGCTAGAAAGAGGGGAGTTTTGGTTAAATGCAAACGACGGTTGAATTTCTTTCATAAGTAGGATCTGGATTCCTAGCTTTTGCCACTAACACCATGTAGAAGTATTTAGTGAATATTTTGTTTTATAAATTGTACAGATTGTAGCAAAAAATGTGGTTGTAGACCAAGGAAGAAATCTAAAGACAATGCATGCCAAGGTTGTTTTGGTGATGGTCATTGATGAAGTTACAGACATACGGTAAATGTTGGCATATTTTAACTTTATAATTCCGAATAAATGCTTTAAATTCTTTCTTGGTTACTTTGAGTCATTAAGTAGGTGACTTTTTATAACGTATCTTGGTATATTTAGAAATACCAACCTGTTTTCCTCAGCTACTTGTGCCATTTGTAAATAGAGTGAAATTACGTAATTCAGTCCCCCTTCGCAGTTGCGGTTCCATTCAATGGGCTACGGGGCTCCGCCCCTTTTCATTTCCTGAGTCGTCATTAGTTATATTCTCCAGAAATGCTAACAGCATTGTCACTCGTTGAGACCAGGCGCTTTCTTTGCAGACAGGTGTGGCAGTGCGCATGTGTCTGCTGTCACATTTTTTTGGGGGGCTTATTTTTCTTTAGGCCTGCCTCCCTAAAGCCTTCCAGGCCTCAGGAACACATCCCCTGCAAGATGATGCAGCCTTCTTAACTGAATGAACACAGCTGCCCTGCTCCCATTTTGTCATAGGGCAGGGTGTGATCAGACGTTACAGGCGTGAGTTGAGGAAAGGATGTCAGCCTTTCGGGCATCATGGATATACTCAGTGCTTGAAATGGGAAAATTAAAGTTCAGGTACTCTGTGCCAGAGTACCTGCTTTTGTTTATGAGAAGTGCTGGTACTCTTCAATTAAAAGTATTACGTTTTTCTTGAGATGAGCAGGTACTCTCCCTCTCAAAATAAAAAAGTGCCGGTACTCAGTACCGGACAGTACCAGCCCGTTTAAGGCACTGGGTATACTCCGGAACCAGCCTGATATGCAGAACAGCACGTGGGTGAGTGTTGAGAGTGTCCATAAACCCCACACCCCAGTACCCGCACGCACTTGGAAGTATTCTACCTGGAGTATTTAAACGCGTTATGGTAGAAAAGCTGATCTGAAACTGGAGGTGCAATTGGGAACACGTGAGCAGTCACAGCACAGACAAGAGCAAATGACTTAACTAGAAATGTATTGGGAATGGGAGAGTGCTAGACGGCCCCTGTGGAGTGCCTTCGCACACTCCGCATGCGATCGGCTGCTTGCTTTTCACATTATTGCATTTGCTGCTTTGTTCCGGGGGAAGCAGTCATTTGTGCTGTTCCAAGAAGTGTGGCTACCAGGAAAGTTCCAGCTTGGCTGGGAAATCTTGATCAGCCGACGATGCTGCAACTCACTCTCTTGCGCCCCTTTTTTGATTCCCAAGAGTCTCATTGGATAGAGGAGGTGCTATGCTGGGCACGTTTAATAGAAGATGATAAGTGTCCTCACCTGAGCCCCCTGAAACAGATTTTCAAAAGCTCAGGTCGGCTTCTGACAATTACATCAGCGTAGCAGCCAAGTTGTCCATCTGCCTGTATTTATTTCAACGTGTTATATTTTCGGCGTGTTTATTTATTCACGACATTTCATCAGGTGTTTGTGACACTTTGTAGAAAAAGGAACACATCAGTTATGCCCAAGCAGTGAAATACATGACTATTTTTTATGCAATGCAATGGTATTAAAGGGAGTAACCCAATGATCTTGAGAACGTTTCCATAGATGTAAGTGGCCAGCATATATAGGTGGGCGTTTCCTTGATTGCAGTGTGACTGTGTTTTTCACGTGTGGCTGATTAACTCTGATTGGCTCTGGTTTAGTGGCTGCCAAGGAGCTGAAATGGCGGGACTCAAGGATAGGGAGAAGACTTTGGCAGAATACAAATGCCATGCAAGTCATGCAGTGAAAATGAAATTATTTAAAATGTTGGGATTTTGTATTGTGCAGCAGACGGCATTGTTTGCTACCCATGAAAGACTGTAGTATTGCTAGCACTTCACCATAGTTGCAGACAATTTCAAGGAATTGAGCTTTGCTTTTGGATACATTCAAGTTGCTTGCATTGCATTGTAGGCTCGCTGAGAAAACTGAATTTTTCCTTTTCTTTGTTGATTAAAAATATTTACCTGACCATGGTCAGATTTCACATTCAGTTGGATTGTGTACTTCTTACACTCTCTTTCTTTGTTTTCACACATTAAATTGCTTGTCTATTAAGTCAGCTAAGTATTTGGCCTCAGTCTGGCTCAACATACCAAAGCATTCCTCACATTTAGCTACTTGTTAAGGTAACCTGTCAGCAATTTAGTTTCCATTTATTTTATTTTATTTTACCTATTTTTGCATTCCCTAAGAGTGGTAGCTATTTCCAAGATTTTTTTTGCCCCGTAGCCTAGTACACTTATAAAGTGCATACTTTGATCTGAGTCCCCTCCAGATTGCTATAACTGGTCACGATTGAGAGCCCTAGAAATGAGGGGGAAGGTAGTGCGAGCTTCTCACAGTGCGTGCCGGAGGGCCACAGCGGTATTTAGAGTTCATGGTCATCCAATCATTGGGCTCACTGACGAGCTCACAGACCAGTGGCCAAGTATTCCACTTCCAATTGTGATTCTGTGCAAATGTTTGAAGAGGGTACACAACATGGTAAAAGTAAAAGAAAATGCAGTGCTTACAGGTGAGTGGATGAGTTCTGTGTTGGGGATGAAGTGAAGGAGATTCAGGGAAGTGCATTTCAGGAGACAGTGAAAAGAGGATGCTAGAGAGGAAAGATGAGTTGTGTGATCTGCAGATGGAAGAGTAATATAGAGCTAAAGGATGTACATGACTGGCATAGCGTCAACATAAGAGGAGTGATTAGGCCACTATGAATAGACTACCCCTTCCACAGGCCTCAGAAATGCAGGAAAATGGGGGAGATCAAGGCATTTTCCTATCAGTGACTCTATAGCTCACATGGTGCCTTTCAAAGAGGCATCAGTATTTTATGTATGTATGAATCTATTCATTCAGTCACTGGGACTCCCCTGCCTTTCTCGCATTCTCCCTGCAATTTCAGAAAGGAGTTTATGCCCCATCAATTACACATTTCACCAACCGCCTCTGCCCCTTTGGCACCTCTAGTCATTTCACAGATCCAGTTCATGAGTATAATGGGCGAGGGCTTAAGTCACTTATCTGGCTCACATGAAAGTCTTTTTGTGATTGTATTAGCAAATGTAGCTTTACATTTTTTGGTATACTGTGACACTACAATTAAACTGAGAAGAATTAAGGTATCTGACAGTTCATTTATTGGGAGGCTTTTAAGTGTAGCAAATTGCAGTGGTCAATTTAGCCCCCATTTGTTACTTAGACTTAGTACCTCTCCTGTAAATGTTTTTATAAAAACATATAAGGGAGCAGGGAAAAATTGTTGCTTTTGCCCCTATCCTGTGGTTCTGCTGTGGGATCACATGGAAACAAAAAAAACCAAAAAACTGGCAGTTGCCATTTTTTAAAAAGTAAAATTATCCCTGGGGTGTGCCAGGGCCCGGGGTCAGAAACGTTAAATATTTGGGGAGGGGGCTATAGGGTCCCCCCTCCCTGAGCTGAGTACTGCCTCGGGGACCCCATCCTCCGACACATCTTTATTTATGAAGGGGAGAAGGGTGTGCGGTTCCCCTCCCTAAGCAGAATACGGCTCGGGGACCTCATCCCCAGAGGCCTATTGGGGGAGGTAGCGATGTTCAGCCCCCTCCTTGTGCTGAATTCAGGCCTCAGGAACCCCACCCCCCAAGGCTTGTGACTTTTGACTGTATCCCGACGAGCCTAACCCCAGGACACTGCTTGCTCCCTACCAACAATCTGCACTGTTCCTGATCCGGGCAGGAGCAGAAACAAAAGCTATTCCCACCCTGGAGCAAACTTGAAAACCAAAAAGTGTGCTGGCAGGGAGCTGAGGGTGCAGCGGGGTCCCCGGACCTCACCCCATGGCCCCTTTAGCAGCACTAGAGTGGGCTCCCAGCCCTGACTATGAAAATATAAAAATAGGTTGTAGAGCGGAGTAACCACTCATTGCACATTCAATGCTTCTGCCAGGAGGAATGCCCCATAATGCCTTGTGAGACTTTACATAGTTATTTTTGGTTCCTGGTGGTGCCCTAAAAATGGACGTTAGCACCACCAATACTTTTTTATTGTTGTGGAAACTGATGGCAGTGCAGTAGTCGTCCAGCAACAGTTAAAACATTTTTTTAGTCTCTGACCAGGGGACAGCTTACCATATTTTTAAAGCACTCCTAGCTGCAGCTCTATGCTCTTCAGCTGGAGTGTAGAGCCCCCTTGTGATTAGCTCTATAGCTGCATAATGTAGTCTGAAAATTGTTTAAAACTTTATTTTTTAAATAAAACGTTACCATTTTTTTAATACAAACCCTTTTGTTGTATGCTACACTGTGAAGTAATGAAACACAGATTTGATTATATTTTTGGTGATATTTTGACAAAGACAATAGGAGTTATTTATATTTGTTGATATGTTGACCCCCCCTTCACAAAAGCCAATAGGCCCGCTTTTTATATTTTGGTGTTCTGACCCATTGACAAAGTCAGTAAGTTTGCCTAACTTAATGTGACCCAGTTTATGTTGTTTCATTGCATAGTCAGCCATGAGCACCGAAAGGACTATGGGCACCTGGCCCTGTGCCCAATGCCCCACCAGGGTTTGGCGTTATGTATGGTAATAAAATATTACTTCACGTTAAAAAGCAACCAAACAAATTCAGTAAAAAACAAACATATAGTGATGTTATAGGAAATGTAATTTTATCTTAATTTACATAAGAAAAACGTTAGAACTTCACTGAAAAAAACAACTGTTAAGGTGATGTAATAGGTGAAAAGTTCAAAAACAAAGTAACGTTTTACACTTTAAAAAAACACTGAAATTCACCAGTAATAGTTATCACAAGTAATTTTAACTGATGCCTGAAGGTAACTATAACTTTCACCGTCACCACTGTTCTGGACTAGTTTTTGACATGCCATCGGTGAGCATTTTTTGCTTTGCTGATAACTTTGGCAAATCTTCATGACGAATCTTCATGACATTTTCAAAAAATTGTTTAAGAATGCAGATTTTGTAGGCCATATGCCCGTAGGGGGAAGCAGCCTAAGCAACAACTTGGGAACAACGAGGTGCGGTGTCCACAAAAGCGGAACAATGGTTTCATGAACAGCATCCCTGTTTTTCTCTGCCTTAACCACGCATGTCCTAAACAACAAAAATGCGTGGTCACGGCAGAGGGAAACAGACTCAGGATCGGAGAGGATGCGGTGAGGTAAGTGGGGCTGGGGAAGGGTTGTGGGGTAGTTTTAGGGGCGGGGTGGGTATAGTTTTAGTTTTCAAGGGTGGGTGTGGGGGTCGGGGTAATTTTAGTTTTTAGGGGCAGGTGCGGGGTAATACTAGGTTTCAATGGTGGGGAGTCGGGGTAGTTTTAGGGGTGGGGGTTGGGGTAGTTTTAGTTTTAGGGGCGAGTTGGGGGGTCAGGATGGTTTTAGGTTTTCAGGGCAGGGGTGGAGGGTCGCAGTAGTTTTAGCGGCAGGGGTGGGGGGTCGGGCTGATTTTAGTTTTTAGGAGTGGGGGAGTTTTAGGGATGGGGTGGGGATAGTTTTAGGTTATAGGGACAGGGGTGGGGGTTGTGGTAGTTTTAGGGGCAGGGGTGGGGGTTGGGGTAATTTTAGTTTTTAGGGGTGGGGTGTTGGGGAAGTTTTAGGGGCAGGGGTGGGGGAGTCAGGGTAGTTTTAGGACCCACTTTTTATATTTTGGTGTTCTGACCCATTTACGAAGTCAGTAATTTTGCCTAACTTAATGTGACCCAGTTTATGTTGTAACATCACATAGTCAGTCATGAGCACCGAAAGGAGTATGGGCACCTGGACCTGTGCCCAACGCCCGACCAGGGTTTGGCGTTATGTATGGTAATAAAATATTACTTCACATTAAAAAGCAACCCGAGAAATTCAGTAAAAAACAAACATATAGTGATGTTATAGGAAATGTAATTTTATCTTACTTTAACATGAGAAAAACCTTAGAACTTCACTGAAAAAAACAACTGTTAAGGAAATGTTATAGATAGGTGAAAATGTCAGTAAAAAAGTAACGTTGTACACTTTAAAAAAACACTGAAATTCACCAGTTATAGTTATTACAAGTAATGTTAACTCATGCCCTAAGGTAACTATAACTTGCACCGTCACCACTGTTCTGGAGTAGTTTTTGAAATTCCATGGGTGAGCAATTTTAGTTTTGCTAATAACTTTGACAAATCTTCATGACGAATCTTCATGAAATTTTCTAAAAATAAAATTTGTTTACGAAGGCAGATTTTGTAGGCCTGTAGGGGAAAGCAGCCTAACCAACGAAGTGCCTTGTCCGCGAAAGCAGAACAGCGCTTTCGTGAACAACGACCCTGTTTTTTCTGCCTTAACCATGCATGTCCTGAACAACTAACATGTGTGCTGAAGGCAGAGGGAAACAGACTCAGGATCGGAGAGGATGCCGTCATGTAAGTGGGGCTGGTGTAGGGTTGGGGGGTAGTTTTAGGGGCAGGGGTGGGGGTAGTTTTAGTTTTTAAGGGCGGGAGTGAAGGGTCATGGTAATTATAGTTTTTAGGTGCGGGGTCATGCTAATTTTAGGTTTTTAAGGGGGGTGGGGGACCGGGGTAGTTTTAGGGGCGGGGTGGGGGTTGGGGTAGTTTTATGTTTTAGGGGCGGGGTGGGGGTAGAGGTAGTTGTAGGGCCCACTTTTTATATTTGGGTGTTCTGACTCATTGACAAAGTCAGTAAATTTGCCTAACTTAATGAGACCCAGTTTAGGTTGTAACATCACATATTCAGTCATGAGCACAGAAAGGACTATAGGCACCTGGCCCTGTACCCAACGCCACACCAGGGTTTGGCGTTATGTGTGGTAATAAAATATTACTTCGTGTTAAAAAGCAACCCGAAAAATTCAGTAAAAAACAAACATATAGTGATGTTATAGGAAATGTAATTTTATCCTACTTTACATAAGAAAAACCTTAGAACTTCGCTGAAAAAAACAACTGTTAAGGTTCTGTTATAGATAGGTGAAAATTTCAGTAACAAAGTAACGTTTTACACTTTAAAAAAACGCTGAAATCCACCAGTTATAGTTATCACAAGTAATTTTAACTCATACCCTAAGGTAGCTATAACTTGCACCGTCACCACTGTTCTGGAGTAGTTTTTGACATTCCAGGGGTGAGCATTTTTTGTTTTGGTAATAACTTTGACAAATCTTCATGGCGAATCATCATGAAATTTTCTAAAAATAAAAGTTGTTTAAGAATGCAGATTTTGTAGTCCTGTAGTGGAAAGCAGCATAAACAATGACTCAGGAACAACAAAGTGCTTTGTCCACGAAAGCAGAACAACGCTTTCATGAACAACGACACTGTTTTTCTCTGCCTTAACCATGCATGTCCTGAGAAAGAGCATGTGTGCTTAAGGCAGAGGGAAACAGACTCAGGATTGGAGAAGATGCGGTTAGGTAAGTGGGGCTGGGGTAGGGTTGGGGGTAGTTTTGGAGGGGTG